>NW_004955402.1:26513249-26514902 GCF_000276665.1 Chinchilla lanigera | reverse complement strand
TTTTTTGGTTTTTCTCCGGTACCGGGAACCGAACTCACGACCTTGCGCTTGCCAGGCAGGCGCTTTGCCGCTGAGCTAAATCCCCAGCCCCTATAGTAATTTATATAGAAATTTATTTCATACTTTAGGTAAATATTATAGTGAACATATTTATATTAATTTTTAGGAGTTACTGCCACTGGGTTGGATCGAATTAAAGGAACCAATGAAATCACTTGAGCCTTGGCATGTCCATGAAGGGCAGCAACACATATTGGACATATGGACATTCCCATAAGTACATTATAAAAATTAGGATTTAATATACTGTAGGAACTACTAAATGTCCTGAAAAACACTCAAACCAGAAAACAATACAAAAGGAGTGCTACTCACAAAAATTGGATATGTAAGGGGAAATAGAAGTTTCTGTTTTTCTGGTTTAAGGAAGTTGTACACTATCCAATTTGGTTGTAGTGGCAATGGAAAATTTTAAAGAGTAACAAAGCACTCTCAAACTATTTATTAAGTCACTATAGCTCTTATAATATATGTTTCCTAATACTTTGAACCTTTATCTATGAAATAACCAAGCTTATTTTGGCTTAGTTCCCTTACTTTTGGGTGTGAGTTGGACTTAATGTGAGTCATTTACTACAAATCAATTATAAAAAGAGGAAAAATAATAGCTTCACAGTCAAGAATCCTTATACTATTCCAAGCAAGTTATAAAGTTCACATCATCAGCTATATAGCTTGTTGATACCCAGTATGGATGAGGTGATGAAGACACTTCAGTTCTGGTATTTTTCCCCAGATCCTTAATCCAATCCCAAAATCACAACAAAGCATCGGACAAGCCAAATTTGGGAAACATTTTCAAAAAGACTGAACCATTTTTGTTCAAAAGTGTCAGGCATAGGAATGACAAAGAGGAGAAACTGTCAAGACTGAAGGAGGGCTGGGGATTTAGCTCAGTGGCAAAGCGCCTGCCTGGCAAGCGCGAAGTCGTGAGTTCGGTTCCCAGTACCGGAGAAAAACCAAAAAAAAAAAAAAAAAAAAAAGACTGAAGGAAAGTATGGCAGAAAAAACAACTAATCACCACTTAGGATCATATTTCTGATGGTGGAATAGAATGAAGACATAAGTATCAAAACTATTGAGGTCCAAAAAATGCAGCTTACAGATAGTTAATACTATTATACTGTGGTGGATTGACAACTGGTGGTCAACTTATAATACCCAGATGAATTGAATAAGAATGGTCCTGGGTGTGGGAGGCCCACCTGGGGACTGTTGCCAGTAGCATAAGAGGCAGACCTGGAGAAGTAGAGAGGCTGCTGGGAGCCGTTAGAAGCTGTTGGAAGCACGTTGAAAGTGGAGAGTAGCTGTAAGGAGCTGTTGGTTCCTTGAAGGAGCTTGTCATGCTGGCTTTCCTGATAAATTTGGCTGTTTTCATCCTCCAAGGAGCTCGGGGCCTTGTTGTCACTAAGAATGGCTTTGGGGCACTTTGGGTCACTTTGGGGGAGCTCTGGTCCTCACTCCAAGCATCGTTTTCTGGCTCCAGAGGGGAAGATGGTGCATAGCTCAGCATCCTGGAGAAGCTTGTTGCATTGGCTTTCCTGATGGGAATTCAGCTTCTTGATTATCAGAGGAGTATAGGACCTCACTATT
>NW_004955402.1:26502035-26513149 GCF_000276665.1 Chinchilla lanigera | reverse complement strand
TTTTTGGTTTTTCTCCGGTACCGGGAACCGAACTCACGACCTTGCGCTTGCCAGGCAGGCGCTTTTGCCGCTGAGCTAAATCCCCAGCCCCTGATTCAATAATTCTTATAACAATTCTTATAACATTTCTTGATATGTTAGAGAATATTTTATTGCTTTGTTATTCTTCCAAGATTGTCTCCAAAATTCTTGTTCTCTTATATTTCCACATAAACATCAGAACTGTATATAATTGAAACTTCTCATATCCACAGATACATAAATAATTGTTCTTTGAGTTCAATTCTTTGAAAGTTTAGAGTCAATTCATTTCCCTTAAAAGGTTTATTCTGTACTTGTAGAGTGAACTGTTATAAATATAAAGTGTAGTATTTATTGTAGCCCTCAAACTACTATTTTTAATGACTGTTATTTAAGTTTTCTATCAATAAATTCATAAAATTATTTCTAATTCTTGATTGATAGTATTTGCTCTTTATTTTGAGGCTATATTACTTGTTACAATTTCATACTTAATGTTTTAGCATTGTGCATATTTTTTATTCATTTTTTTTTCTGTTATACTACTTAGAATAGCATTCAGAGAAAATAATTTGAATTTAAATTATGTCCCTTGGTCCTAGACAAAATTTTTGTTTGCTTTGTCAGAAATATAGTAGTGCCTGGTTCCTGGAATAGAGTATATAATTTTATGAATTTAGATAATTAGTAGGTATAGTTAGGAGTTGCTGCTAAAGAAAAATAAAACAGAAAGAAATGAACAGCCAGTAACTCTTTACTATCACCTTAAAGAAACCTCATTATGTTCATTTTATTAATTCAAAAAGTAAATTTTCTATACCAAGTTATATAAGCTTCTGGGAACTTCACATTTAGGAAGAAACATTTGTTAAGTGCTGGCAGTTATGAGTCCCAGATGATAAATATTAATTCTATCCTTTTGCAACTTAAAACAAATGCAAGAACAGCAACATTTCTGCAGATTATCATTCTTAAATATGACTAGGTCAAACTTTTAAGAAATTTGAGGAAAAGAGAATTAATAAATTAGTAGAAAAATAGGCCAGAAAGTAAGATAAATGTATAGAGGAATATATGACAATAGAAAATAATAAAAATATATACAATTAAGTAATCTCAGCCTTCAAAATTTATGTCCCATAAAATGAGAACAGAGTATAACAGAAAAGAACAACCAGAGAAAAATACAGAGATCTTATAAGTAAAATTATGATTGCTAATTGAAAGAAAAATGCAAAAAAAATGCTAGTGAAAAATACTGAGAAATAATCTTCAAAAACTAAAAAACACAGAATTGTAAAATTTAATTGAAATATTGAGACTAAAGAAGATTTTTCAAAATGTGGTATTTGGCCAGGCATGGTGGAGAATGCCTGTAATCCCAGCACTTGGGAGGCTGAGGCAGGAGGATCACTGTGAGTTCGAGACCAGGCTGGGCTACAATGTGAACTCAAGGCCAGCCTGAACTGCATAGTGAGACCCTGTCTCAAGAAGACAAAAACAAAAAACAAAATGTGATACTTATCCTCAGTTTGATTGAGTTTTTATTAGCATAATAATGAATGGAAAAATAATCACTATCAGAATATTAATAAATATAAGGCCATGGGACAAATAAGTTATATTCATTGTTTAAAAAGAATGAGCATCTAAACAACTGGAAATAATTGTACCATTAACATTTGTTACCAGGATAATTCTTTTGTTTTTTTGGTTTTGTTTTTTTTCCAGTACCAGGAATTGAACTCACTACCTTGTGCTTGCCAGGCAGGTGTTGTACTGCTGAGCTAAATCCCCAACCCCAATTACCTAAATAGTTCTTTAAAAAGTAATTGAATAACAGTTCTAAAATACTGAAATTATTTTTAAATTTTATTTTGAATATCTAGCCAAACTAGTCACAAACATTATGAACAGAAGAAAGTTATTGTCAAGCAAGAAAGAAATTATTAAATTTACTTTCCTTGTATTACTTTTAAACAATATACTTGTGTATGAGCTGCAGCAAAAGTGGATTAAACATGAAATATTAGAAATAAAAAGTTAACTATAAAGACAAATGAAAGAAAACTGCAGGAAGGCATCTCCATAGCAGGGTTCTTATTCAGTAAGAATTTTATAAGATAGAAAGCTGTCGGAAGACATTCTCTGAATGTAAAAGTAACAAATTACTAGTAAAATTTGAGGGAAGTTAACAGAAATAGTGCAAGGAAAAAGTAATAAGAAATTTTAGAAAATAATCCTCAACCCAAGAAGTAATTGTTACCCTTCAATAACAGTTTCAGTTGCCATAATTATACAAAATAAACATACTGGGGCTGGGGATTTAGCTCATCAGCACAGTGCCTGCCTGGCAAGTGCAAGGTCATGAGATCGATTCCTGGAAAAAAAAAAATACTGATTTTTTAACTTATTGAATTACCTTCTAACAGTGTGTCTTGGTTACTTTTCTCTCTTTGCTGGGACAAAATACCTGATGCCCAAAATTAAGAAAGGAAAGGTTTATTCTGCTTACAGTTTGTGGAGGTTTCAGTCCATACTTGGCAGGTTACAAGGCAGAGTGGCACATGGCAGAGGGCTACAGCTCATAGCGGCAAAACACAGCAAAAGCAGCAAGCACAAAAGCCAGGAATGGCCTCAAGCAGCCTCTTACGCTCCCTTACATATGCAAACTATCCACCCCAGGGCAAGTGCAGCTCTCACACCCATAATTAATCAAACTCTAAAAGCCTGCCCCATGACTGCATGAGACTTTGGGGGTACACACAGACACAAACCATAACACAGTGTTTTGAGAATATGACAGCAAAACAGAAACTCTGTGAAGCTTTGTAGAAAAACAAGATCTAAACTCTCTGAGACCTATTAAATAAGACCCAGAAAATGATATTTTAAGCATTCTTGTGTTTCTCTTGAGGAATATTACTATAGTCCAAGCCAAGTATTTAATTTTACAGTTATGGAAAGCAAAGTAAATGTTATTAATGACAAGTATAAAAAGTTCAAAAGAGTGAGCAAAGATAAGGGGTCTGGGTGATCATACCCTCAGTTTATGACATGAAGCATGGCATAACAGAGATCATCCACTAGTGCAGAGCTAAAATGGATCTATAACTTTGTAATTGTTACCAATTAATCACAACAAAAATTAGCAGATAAAATAGGGAGAGAGAGAAACAAAATTACAAATCCTCCTTGTTCATAACCTAATAATTGAGTAATATCTAAAGTTCATAATTCAAGGTATAGCAGCCTGGATGCATGCTTTTTAATATGAAAGTAGCTTACAAATGAACTCATTCAATCATTGAAAGTATGATCTCCAAAATGGATGGGACAGGAGTCTGTGTTTTCCTCATATAATTAAAAATAACACTTCATTTTTCAATAATCCACAGCAAATATCATATGTATATATGAAAATATATTGGAAAGGAATATGACGAGGCTTCTATGTGCTCATAATGTTCTGTAACTAGAAAACTGGTCATTGGAATAAGTTTAGTTATGAAAAATAATTTAAAGATATATGATTAATACATATGCTTTTATCTGTATTTATGTTACCTTCATCGACAGTTTTAATGAAATAACAAGAAAACACAAAGCTTTCTGAAGATTGTATTAAGTGTCTGGCTAAATAAACCAGTAAGATATTTTGAACTCAGTGTTTAATAGGGAGCAGTTGTTTCAACTATGAGAATTAGTTATACATCAAGTTTAAAACAAAAAGTTTAATATGATTATTATTTAAAAGAATATCGTTGGAAGTGCACACACTCAGAGATAAAAATTATCAGTGTATCATGGTGCAGACCCTGTGGAGAAGAGAATAATTTATCACAATGATGAAAAATTTTCACTCATTTGTGAAGAGCAGGAATAATAGTGTTTCTACTCACAAAAACATATAGATGTTTGACTAAATACTGCATGAATGTGGATTTGTCTGTTATAAATGAAACCATGTCATAGAGGAGAGGGTATAGTGTTAAGAACCCACTCAGAATAAGATTATACTGCACCTTGGTTGTGATGGGAATGATTTTGATGCTAAGGACCTGGCACTTTTTTACAGAAACAATGATAAGCTGCTGACACATTAAGGGTAGGATGATGAGATACAGCAACCAGCATTTTAGGACTATTAGACAGAAAGCTGTGGATCACAGGAAATGAAGCAGGGAGAAAGATTGCAGTGATGTAGCTGTCTCTCTAGACCCCATCACTAATGCCAAGCCAAGGAATGTCCATTTCATCACCTACTGTTCTTTGAATGCAGAAACTAGATCACTACCTGACATATATATGGATCTGTGGGGTAGGGTTATTACCAAATGTAATGATGGGTAGGAAGGCTACATCTCCTTCAGTTTATAGATGATATTACTAGAAAAATAAATGCATTTCAATTAGGTTTTTAGATATTTGAATTATGAAGAGACTGCTAAAGCTCCTTAACTATAGGGGCAGTAAAAGCTGAATTGGTCTTCTGTGAAGTATTAAAAAATGGAAATAATTTCAGGCAAATGGCTGAATAAATATTTCAACAAATCCTTGGTATATCAATAGGAATATCAAGAAGGTACTTGCTATTGGGAAAATGGTGAAGACAAAATTTTCTGGAATTGATCATTTCTCCATAAGTTTAAAGTAAAAATATTATAATTTTAAATTACCATAAAATTTAAATTTATAACATCAGTTTTTTGAGCAGTTAGGTTTTACTGAACAAGATTATAAATACTCCCTACCAAAATCTATAATAAAGATATGAGCATCCCTTCTTTTCTAATGAAGAAACTGAGGCCTAGAACATTTAAAAACATCACCAAATTTTTACAACTACCATAGCCCAGTTGGAATTGTACAGAAGGAACATATAACAAAAAAAGCTTGACTTCTAATACCTACTAAAAAGTGCTTCAGACTTGTGCAATAGGCAGCGTGAGGTAAAAACACAGTGACTGAGAACACACTTGTGTTTTCCTGAGTGTAATCATGCACTCCAACTTAGCTAAAGCGAGTTACATTCCAGCAAATGTGTGTACAGAAAACAGCGAACTAAAAGAAGCAAATTCCTTTAATCTGAGAACCCAGTTCCTTCTATCTCTATGACTTGGAAAAAATATAATGTTCCTTACCATTAGTGTGTTCTCCCTTTAAAAGGTCAGAATGAGATGATCTCTTCATGAACATCTTGAAAATTGTTCGGAGGACCAAATAGAGAGAGAGAAAGAGAGGGAGGGAGAAAGAGAGAGAGAGAGAGAAACAGAGACAGAGAGAGAGAGACAGAATTTTTAAAAAGTTTTGTGTTTTATAAATGCAAATGATTAATTTACATAGGAAGGATGTAGTTTGTTAACAGAGAATATTAAGTCTATTGTGGTCCATATCATTTTAAATACAAAGTTGTGGCAGTTGTCATTTTCCTTTCCTAGGACAAGAAAGAATGCATGATTAGATATTTGCATGGGCTTGTTAAGAGGAAATTCTCCATGATCTCTCATGTTTCTGGACATTTTATTTGCAGATAAACTGACTGCCTTTTTCCACATTATCTTTTCAAGGATGTTTGTATAGAAAATAACCTTAGAATGAGTACATAGTCTGCTTCTAGAGCAAAAAATAAATAAAAATAAAAATAAATAAAATAAAAGCAAAAAATAAATAATAATAAATGTTAACTGCCTTGGAAGGAATAAAGTGTCTTACAGAACCAAATTGTTCAATACAATAAGAATGTTTTCCTGTCGGACAAAATGCTGGCATGCTTGCTTCTTATTACAAAGGGCTTGGGTTCCTGAGGTCAGTTTCTCTACTGTAGTATAACACATTGCCTATACAGATGTCACCTTTCCCCTTTCTGTGATACTTAGTAGAAACTGGGAAAAATAGTACTGGAAAAATAGTACAAGAAATACCTATATTTTGATTATTATTGTGATGAATATTTGCTTAGGACCCAATCCTTTTAGATGACTACATTCAAGTTGCTGCTGGGAAAATATATGGTCTCTACGAGTGAAAGACAAAGTTACCTGGTTTAATGAAAAAAAAAATTGGTTAAGAAAAAAGATAGAAATAAGACTCTGAGTTGTAGATAGCTCAGCTCCTCACTATTTTCCTGTTTTGTATTTATTGTCACTGTGATATTAGCATATGCTGAGATGAAGTGTTCTCTTCCTTACCCGCTGTTACGTAAATGTTAATTACGGTGTAGGCAGTGGTCACAATCCCAGCTTGGATGTTTAGATTTTTCTAGACTGTTCCAATGATTTATATCTTCTAGCTGTCAGCCTAATGGTCACTTCTAGCCCTCAACACTCTTGAATGATCTTCAGCTTGTTATTTTCGTCCTTGTATTGGTTTGCTTTCTCCCATTTTTCTCCCTTTACTTAGGTTTTCCTCTCTAATGACTTCGTTACTGTAATGGTACTTCACCCATTTACATAATGACTCATACTTACAGAATTTTTAACTGTCATGCTAGTGTTTTAAAAGGTTTGGTTTCCATGCCCATTTTTCTACCCACTTTCATCAGTTCTCAACCATTAGCAGCTATTTATATCTATGGCTCTCCCTTTTTCTATATTTGTCCTCCTTTTCTCTTCTCCTCTCCTCTCCTCTCCTCTCCTCTCCTCTCCTCTTCTCTTCTCTTCTCTTCTCTCCTGCCTTCCCATCCCATTCCTTCCTTTCCCTTCCATTCCGTTCCTTTCCTTTCCCTTCCTTTTCCTTGCCTTCCTCTTTCTCTGTCTGTCTGTTTCTGTCTCTTTTATCTATTGTAGTATATGTGCTGCCGAACTGAGCACTCTTTTATCTATTCTAAACTTCATATACAGGTTTGTAAATAACAAAAATGTGCAGATATGGTATTATAAAGCTTTATAATTTATTCAGTGACTTTTTCAAATAACTTGCTCAAATCACTGAGCTTTTGGCTTTTATCAAACTGTGTAGTTACACTAATATTTAAAGTAATTAAAAATATATGCCCTAGGCCTTTGCAAAAAATATCTGACCTACCATTCATTACCTAGTAATGACTGATGGCAATTTTATCCATCCCATCTAAACTTTTTGTCTTCAGTGGAGAAATACTTTTTCCTCCCTTCATATTTCCTTTTGTTAATGAAGGCCACTATCATCTATCAAATTTCAGAACAGAAATTTGAGACCTACCTTTGACTTCTCTTTTTTGCTTGTTTGTTCAGTGGATTACCAATTTTTACTGTTGTTACCTCATAAATATATCCAGAATTCATACACAATTGCCAATTTGCTTTTTCACTATTTCAACGTTAGATATTCTCTTTTGTCACTTTTGCCTACAGGCCTCAAGCCTTGTCCCATTAAAACTACTGTTCTTGCAACTGAGTGTTAGGAATGATGGTGTAAAGGCCCTGCACTTTCACAATATGCTCCAATATCCACAGCAAAGTGTATATATAGATTCTCACAAAATTTCTTCCAGCCTTCTTTATGGTCTGGTCTCACACCACCGTTGATAATCCTTATGTCTTATGTAAACCACAGTGATATTTCTGAAAAGAGTGTTATAAGAGAAGAAAATGATCATCTTAGCAGTGTTTGTAGAGCTAGGGCCACAGAAGTAAAGTAGCCTGCCAGGCAATGGGCAAAGACACAACAGATTCTACAAGTGGCATATGATGAAACGAGGGAGAAACACACTGCGTCATTCCTCTCCTCTGCTCTGGTAGCATCATCCAATGTCTAAACTCAGCGTAGGCCATGACACCTCCAGGACATTCTCTACTGATCCAGATTCAAAGGTAAAGAGCAGAACATAAAATGGGGCGTGACGATGGCCACCTCATTGCTCTGTTTATGCTGTTACTATTTTGTTTCTGGGTCTGTTATTATGGTTGTTTCCACATTCTCTTCATCCAATAATTGGAGGAATTTACTTTTTAAAAGTTATTTGGCTCATTTGAAATTCTAGACATTCTCCTGAGATTGTATTTATTTGAGCTGAGTATATATTGTTTATATTCACTATGAGAACAATTGAGATCACTTTTCTTCTTGGTCCTCCTTTCTCTGCCTCTCTAGTCTCATTTTGCTACCCTCTTATTTGTTCATCAAAGGTTCTTGTGATTGATCAGAGCTGATTTTGAATGAAACTCTTATAAATAAAAATTGATTGTAGCATATCCACATACATGCTTCTTAGGTAGAATGATGGACAGAAATTCTTTTCAGTGGGTTTTTTTAAAAATATAAAGAACTTCATTAACATCCCAAATATGGCTTTTGTTTTTTTATCTTTTTATAACCGAAGTACATACAAAAATGAAAAATGATATACAGCTTTTTTTCCCTCCCACTGTGACTTTTATTCTGGGTCACCGTACTTCTCTTGTGTACCATTTTATATTTTAAACATTTCTGTCAATTAACTACCAAAATTAGAACAGACGATGCCCTAGAACAACCTCACGAGGTACAATTTTTCACAGGTTGTTGTCTTTAATTTCAATTTCTAATTAATGAAATCCATCATTGTGATGCATGTTGTCTTACTATTTTGGCCCATCTTTATCCTCTTTTCTAGTTTTCACTGCTCTATGGAATTCATTAAGGGAGACATAAACAAAATTGGAGGTGATACAGAAGGGCAGGCCTGGTAATAAATGGGATGAAATAGGATTTCCAAGGAAATGCCTCAAATAATTCTGCTCTCTGCTGGTGAACGTGACTATATGGATGATGGTCATAATGGGGTCACCCATGTACATCCTTTGAAAGAAATATCATGAAAATCCTCTCATCTTTGGATGTTTTTGTTTTTTACTATAGGCCTCCTTATACAATGTTTCATTTTAAATTTGCCACTGTTACCCCATTAAAGGTTTTTTTTCCTGTCTGCCATTTAGAATTAATTTTGTAAAACTACATAAGTGGTCCATGTCTTCATAGGGAAAAATGATGCCCAAGAAAAAGCAATCAACATGTTAAAATACATCATCTCAGAGATAAAAAGTATTCCTGCCGAAGTCAGCACAGCCTCCCATAAAATCCCAGACTGACGCAGCACGCATGGGGAGCCAGCAGTTCTCCAAAGCATCTATCTTCTTTATGACTTAGCAGTGAGATTTCAGCAAGTTCACAATCAGAAAAATCAACCTGGGTTTTTAATTAGTGAGATCACAAAAAGCACTGATTGCTCCATTAGGAATAAATGAAGCTTTGGCAGATGAAGTCGTACAGTTGGACCACATGGTTGTGAAACTTCCTTTCCTAAGTATGAGAACTGAAATTAAAGACACTAATTGTAGAGCATTCATACAGTTCTGTCTTGTTTTTTAAAAACATGTAGTTGATCTGAAATCTAAGGAAAAAGTATGGCTGTCATTATATTGAACACTTTCTTCAAAGTTGGATCATGCCAGTGAAATTTGTACAGCCTTGATAAGATCTTTTAAAGGTAAAAACTCACTAGAAAACCTTCACACTGTGTACTCACACTGTATATTCATATAAAAAGATATTTTCTAATTACAAAGCAATATACATTCAAGTGTGAATATATCAACCTTATCCTCCTTTTGTCTTTGTAGCCCGTGATCCAGGATTAATCCAAATCACAACTTTTCCTAAGGCTTCATATTCTTTCAAATGTTCTCAAATATTTGAATTGACATAAACTCTGTCCTTCCTTATTTAGAAAGGAAATATGATATCATACTGTTCCAATTTGCCTTTGTGTAACATAAATTTTTCCACTGCACTTTAAACTTGATAATGCCATTAACTATTTTAATAATTCCCTTTGTATGTTCCACAATACTGTGAGGGACTCAGTAAATTATTTTGTAAATATTTTATTTCAGCTTAGAATTGAAAACAAAAACTGAGTAGAAGAACTTGTCAGTCACATTCACAAAACTCACACCTACATCGCTAGTTTTCCATAAATGACTGTTACAATATTATATCGATAAAGATGTGAGTCCTAGATTTGAAGAGAAACTGTATTATTGTGGTTTTATGTATTTAATTTTAATGAACAATGTTTTCCTTAAAAATATGTAATTGTTAGTCTAAATTACTCTCATCCTTGGTAATCTTTTCTTTCCTGCTGTTACTCTTTGAGCAAATAAATTTTTGGAATCTGTTTTCATTTCTGTAAGGAACTATAAACTCAAAACATTCTGTACAAACATACAATGCATGAGCAGAATCTTTCTGCTGGAAGGAGGTGGGCCCAGAAGCCCTGCTTAGCTTTCCAGCCTCAATTCAGACCTGAGATTATATTTCCACAGTTTAAAAAGTATTGCTCTCTGTCATGAAAGGACTGGTCAAGTCTCATGTTTTTTAGCTAAATATTTCTCACTGAAGCAAGGGCAGTTCTGGCCTGTACTTTTATATGCCCTATGCTTACTGGTTTATTTTCTTACATGTAATAGTTATTCAATAGTTCCTTTGACTAGACTGATTCACTGTTTTCTCCCCTACCCCCACCTTTCACCATCTATCTCCTGAAATGTCCGTCATTCAACCCACATCCAGGACCACATGCTTGAGAGCTAGCACACACATACTCTTGCACACATACATAAGTGCACAGGGATTCTTCACTGCTGCTCAGCAGGGTTACTGTGCCTGTATGTAAAGGAAATAAAAACTACCTATTTGTGTTGTTTTACAATTTGATCATTTCAGTCCTTTCAACTGCAGAACCACATCAAACTCTAGACAGCGACGTTGGGTAGCTACCTATAATGGTCAGTTTGTAGTCCACACTAACAACATTGGCAGAAATTATCTATAATCACAGCATACTGTAAAACAAGAGCATTGAGTGTTCATGTTAGAGATATTGACTTCATTCTGTATTAAAGGAGCTAGCCAAATATCCAAAACAAAACAAAAAAAAACTAAGAAAATCAGTAAGTTGTTTGTGTTTATGATGCTGTATAAAGATTGCCTAAAATCTCAGTGTATCAATAAATTGATAAAATGTGGGAAATACAATAACAATTCATTAATTTCATTTATCTGAAATGGCAAAGAAATAATGTGTTAGAAATGACTGAATTTTTCAGAACAGATATATTTATAGTAATTTA
>NW_004955402.1:26464375-26500655 GCF_000276665.1 Chinchilla lanigera | reverse complement strand
TGCATAGCTCAGCATCCTGGAGAAGCTTGTTGCATTGGCTTTCCTGATGGGAATTCAGCTTCTTGATTATCAGAGGAGTATAGGACCTCACTATTTCTGAGGACAGCTGTGCTATTTTTCAGGGAAGCTCTGGTCCTTACTTTGAGTGTTGCTTCCTGGCTAGAGTGTAGATCCCTCAGCCTGCTAGCACAGACTCTTCATCCCACTAGCACAGACTTTCTAGCTTCTACCACTGACCTTTGGGCTTTTGCAGCACAGATCCATGAAATAGGCCTGCATGAGACATTCTTATGGGCTGTAGGTCTTCAGCTGAACTTATTCAGGACATTATTGTGGAATCCAGGCCCTCAGCTGGATTCTTGGGTCTTTAGTGAGGGGACAGAATTCCTGAACTCGGGGCTGGGGATTTAGCTCAGTGGCAAAGTGCCTGCCTGGCAAGTGCAAGGTTGTGAGTTTGGTTCCCGGTACCGGAGAAAAAACAAAAAACAAAAAAAACAAAAAAAAAAGAATTCCTGAACTCTCCCGTATATGATTTTTTGGGTGGCTATTATAAATCATCTTATAAAATATGAGTCCTACCCCAAACTATGACATATACCAATATTACATTTTTAGGTTTATTATTATTCTGTGATTTTCTTAACATAGAGATAGACTGTGTGAGAAGATTACGGTTAAGCTCTATTATATATTTGTAATTCCTGTAATAGTATAAACCTCAAAATAAATTCAAGGAAATACAAACGTTGTGTCTTATTTCATGTTACTTGGTGTGAATTAGCCAAAAACCAGAGTGATATCACTAATTATTCAACTACGGGTAATGCAAAGTCCCCTAGTTTTGCCTCCACATCTGCAAAGGAAGCTACTGCTCTATCACTATGTGAAAGTCTGATCATAGATGGTCATTTGATAAATGAGCTATTTATAGCTTTTTAGAGAGGCAAACACCTCGATCAATATTAGAAATGATAAAGATTTAAAACTGGCAAAGAAATAGTGAAAAAAATGGATATCGCCTGATAAGCCAAATAGCACCAAACCAAAATGATAAAATGTGCAAAGAAGGCAATTCGTAGCAACTTAACCTAAAAGTGGGTACGTAGACAAAAGCCAGAATTCTGTGACCTGAATAATTATGCTGTTTCATCCTAATTTTTGTGTAATAGAGTCTTAAATTGTTTTTCTGAATTCACAGAAAGCTTGTCATGCTGGCTTTCCTGGTGAATTTGGCTGTTTTCATCCTCCAAGAAGTTTGGGGCCTTGTTGGCACCAAGAATGGCTTCAGGTCACTTTGAGGGAATTCTCATCCTCACTCTGAGCATTGCTTCCTGCTTTGGAAGAGTTAAAAAAAAAAGGCATTTGTATTTGGAGCGTTGGTACTGGAAAAGGCAAAGTGTCAATACAGGTTGCCTCTGTCCACAGTCAGCAGTCATTGGAAAGATAATCTCTTCTAGACCAATACAACTTATTCCTCTTATGTAATTAAATTTTATACTTTTATATCCATTATCAAACTTCTCTATGTCTGTCCCTCCTTTCCTTCCTAACCTTTAGTGATCTCTATTCTCTCTCTTCTTATGAAATCAATTTTTTTCTCAGATATCCAATATGAGCAAGAATACATAGTGTTTACTCAATATTGTTGAAGATATAATCCTTTGTCTATTGTGCCTTCTTTGTATTTCTGTAGCAAGTTAATCAACTATATATGAGCAGAATTACATTTTAAACTCATTATTCTTGCCAAGATATGTTTTCCATTTGTGTCTTGTTCAATTTATTTTATCAATTTCATATTTTTCAATGTTTAGCTAATTTTAAGTATTTTGTTATATTAATACCATCATAAATGAAATTATTAATTGTTATCATTAATAATTCTTCTATTTATTATCCATTTGCTGTAGACTAACAAATTTGGATTTTCAGTTGTCCATGGTGGTCCTTATAATCCTTTTTATTTCTGAAGTTTACATTCTGATGTCTCAGTTTTTATTTCTGATTTTGTTTCATCTTTTTTCTGATTCTTGCTAATAATTTTTATATTATCAAAAGTTAATTATTAGTTTTGTTGATCACTTTATTCTTTATTTGACTTATTTCTGATTTGATATTTATTATTTCCTTCCTTTCTTCTGCTACTTTTGGGTTTACTCTGTTCTTTATCTGGTTTTTGAAGGTGTCATGTTAGGCTGGTTATTTGAAATATTTCTTCTATTGTAATGTAAGTTTTTTTACTATAACATCCCCTCATATTGTACTATTTTTGTTGCACCCTATAGGTTTTCATATTCTGCACTTTTGCATTCATTTGCCTCAATTTTTTTTTAAATTCCATTTAAGTTTTTCCTTGACCCAGGGAAAATTTCCCATTTTTTGTTTCTTGTTTTCTACTTTCATTCCACTGTATTCAGAAAGAAACTGTATGATTTTGAGCTTCCTATATTTTTAAGACTTTTACCTAACATGTGATCTATTCTTCACAATATTTTGTTTGCCCTTGAGCAGAATATACATGCTACAGCTACTGGATGTAAAGCTCTCTGTATGTACATATGTACATTATGTTCATGTGGTCGATAATGTTATTCAATTATGCAGTTTCTTAACTCATTTTCTTTCTTCCATTAATTAATAGTTGAACTTTGAAGTCTCCTAGCATTACTGTATTACTAATACTTTCCATTTCAACTGATGTCATTCTTTGCTTTACATACTTTCTCCTGTGACATTGACAGCATGTGTACTTACAATTATTATATCTTCTAATGTATTGATTGGAACCATTATGTAAGGTCCTTCTATGTCTCCAGAGACAGATTGTAACTTAAAAGTCTATTTTTTCTGATGTCATATGGGTGCTCCTGTTTTCATTATTATAAAAATGATAACCAATATCTTATACCTTGTTTGCAAAATCTAATTTTGAAAATAAAATTTATATTGAAATTCATCATGAAACACTTGTAATTAAATATTGAATCTAATTACCTATGGTTTTTAGTTCAATAACCTGTGAGAAAACATTTATTTTGCATATGTTTTCTTGCAGTATTATCTTTTGTGTGGTGAATGAAGCTTGAACCCAGGACTAATGCTATGCACATGCTCTACCCTGAGCTTTATCTCCAGTCCATAATTACCTCACTAACACTCCTCAGTTTCCATTCTCCTCTGAATCTATGATAGATTAAGAGGAGTGGAGTAGGAATAATCACTGAAATTTGTGCCACTGTGTGGCATATGTGCATATATTTATTTCCCCTATATACTTGTCCCTGAGTCTCTCCCAATGCTCCAGTCTTTGCTTGATCAGGTACTCTATCAAATTTAACCGTTCTAGAGAAGGAAATCCATTTCTTCTCCTCATTCCAGGTTCATGACTGATGTCTATATAAAAGGAGACAGATTTATAAGAAAAATGAAATTTTGTAACATGCATTGGGTGTGACTTTGTAGCCTTTTCAGAGAAACACTTGAATCTGTATATTTTTGTACTAAGTTTAATGAAGAATGGATAGTTATGAGAAATGTAAAAAGTCAGCAAGTATAAATGAATGTTAACAAACTGAAGAAATATAGCAATGATTTTTGGTTGATGCTCTGTCGTTCTGTATCTCAGAGATAAAGATTCTCCTTTTCTCTAAGTACAGTAAGATGGTCATCTCTCATAGAATGCTTTATGACATGGCTCCAGGGAAGAGGAGAAAAATCCTTCCTGTTTTTCTCTAATGAACTTTATGATGGAAGCAGTGCAGGGAAAGATCAGAATGACTTCATTATTTAGGCTGTTTTCTCAAATTCCTTCAGTTTATATATTTAGTATGTCAAGGAAGGTGCCATATTCTTGGTATCATGTCCTGATTGTCATCACCATCCTATCACAACTCATGGAAAATTTCTGAGATGATGATTCTCTTTGAGCATATTTGAAACATTTCAGGAAAATTACTACAACTTCACCATAAAGACCACGATCATTACATGTCATCAAGACATTAAGCAAAAGCAAACATGGCCTTCCCGCTTCCAACGGACCTGTTTAAAATCACGAACATAATGATTCGTGGACAAGGGTCACGTGAGGGTGGTCAGAAAATTGCACGTGTTTCTTTTTAAGCAATTAAGAGGCTATTTTCATAGCAAAACTACAAGATCTGTTTAAATTTTCACAAGCTAATAAATAAAAATCACCGTGGTATTTTCTCTGCAAAGGGCAAAGAGTAATCTGGTGCAGTGGCCAGTACCATTAATGCCATACAGCAGATCTCAGAGAGTCATTTCTCATTTAATCTTCCCAGCTCTCCCTTACGATTCCTCTCCACAGTTCTCATTTGAGCTGATATTTTATATTGCTTCAGCTCACCACAAAAAGTTAACTTGAGTAGAGGAAATGTTCATTTTTTCAAAATGAAAGTATTTCACTTCGAAGAGTGGTTTAAAAGACTTGAGACAGATGCAGAGAGAGTATAGGCTTTGATAAGTTGAAAGAAACCTGCTTCACAAATAGGATGAGATGTATTTTCAAAAAAAAATGTAAATGACCTCTTATTGATATATGCTGCAGTGAGTATACCCTTAGATGCTTTTTAAAATAATTTCAACAGGGAAAGAGAGATCTCAAAGGTAATAGACAGCCAACGAATCCCACAGATTTTAATAATTCTTGCCCTGAAAAATGTGGAAATCAAGGATCAGAAATAAAGATGCATTTCTAAGAGTAAAAATATATTTATTTCAATTGCTTCCTGTTACCAATTAGAAAAAAAATGACAAAAGCCATCAACTAAACCACTATACTTCACTCAAAGAAGCATGGCTGCAAGAACTCCAGTATCTTCATGCTCATTTGCAGTTAATCTTTGGCTCCTTTTCCAGCAACACCGATCTTCTGTCTCTATATATTAATTAACATCTTCTGGGCATTTAAGAAAACTGAAAATTCTGTGATATGTGTCACTCTGCCTTTGGCTTTCTTCACTTTGCATGACTTTGAAGTCTGTCCTTGTACTACACAGCAGGGGTTTAATTTTTATTACTGAATTATATTCAGTTCTCTAAATAAAAACATTTTGTTTCTACACATTCATCACTTGAGGAATATTGGATTAGTTCAACTTAGGGCTCTTATGAATAATATTACTGTAAATATCTTTGCATGCACATATATTTAATTTCTCTTGGATGGATTTTCAGGCATGGATTCCCTGCACTTAGGATGTACTTATACTTAATATTTTAGAGTTCCATATAGCTTTCCACATTGGCTATCCCACTTAATGTTCCAATTTAGCCATTTTACCAGCAGTGATTGAAAGTTGTAGCTTCTGCACATTTTCCCTAAATCTTGCTGTCTTTTTGATGTAGCCATTCTAGTTGTACATGTTTGTGTAGTATCTTACTGTAGTTTGCATTTTCATATTGCTAATCACTAATGATTAAATATATGTTAATATGTTTAAATTATACCCATTCCTACAAATTTCTCTGGTGAAAACACTCTGCAAGTATTTGTCTATTATATTATGTTTGTTTTTGTGCTGAACCGTACTTTAAAGAAAAACATGTTTAGGTATTTTGAATATAATTTCTATATCAGACATAGGATTTACAAATAATTGTTTCAAAACTTATAGTTTATCCTTTTCTTTTTCTAAGTGATGGCTTTAGATAAATTTATTTATTTATTTATTTATTTATTTATTTATTTATTTATTTTCCAGTACTGGGAATTGAACTCATGACCTTGCGCTTACCAGGCAGGCGCTGTGACGCTGAGCTAAGATAAATTTAAATTCATTAATTTTTTCTATTTAGGTTATACTTTTGGAATTTTACCTAAAAATTGTGCACAGTTTGTGCTCCTAAATATTCTTTTTTTGTTGTTTTGGTCTTTCTCCGGTACCGGGAACCGAACTCACGACCTTGCGCTTGCCAGGCAGGTGCTTTGCCGCTGAGCTAAATCCCCAGCCCCACCTAAATATTCTTTTCTTTGTATTCTTTCAAATATTTTACAGTTCCACTTATTCAGTTAGTTTTTGGTTCATTTTAATTTTATTATATGTAGTGTGAAGTAAGTGTTTAAATTAACTTTTTGCATTTCAACATACAATTATCCAAATAGTTTTTGTGAAACACTGTTGATTTATTTGATCCTTATCAAATACACTGAATCTGAAACATACGGTTTATTTCTCGTCTCCCAATTCTGATATATATATATCCCAATAATAACCTATCTTGATTATTGTGTCTTGGTTTTCAAATCTGTTCATGTAATATATTCTTAATGTCCTCATTTTAAAAATATTTCTGGACATTCTATGACCTTTTATTTTCCAAACAATCTTTATAATTACCTTGTCAATTTCTACAACAAATGTTTTATGAAATTTAGATAGGAATTGTGTGGAATCCATAGAAAATTTGAGAGAATGACCATATTTGCAATACTGTTTTCCAATATATGGAGTACTTCTGAAATTATTTACATAATTTTTCATTTTCCTCATTGAAGTTTATAGTTTGCACTGTACAGAGCTTGAACTTATATCAATATATAGTACTGTTATGTACTTATTGAATTCTTTATGCTTATTTATAGAAATAAATAAAATTTCTATACTGACACATTCCCTAGAAATTTGCTAATTACTTAAAATTTCTTATTTGACTTTGAGATTACTTAGAAATATGTGGGGTTTTAATATTCAAATACTTTAATTTTCCTAGTTTTTTTGTTGCAGATTTCTCAGTTAAGCTTTTGTTTTTAAATAACAATATAATATGATTTTCTATCTCTTAAATTTTGTAAGACTCATGATTTGGCCCAGGATGACACTCTAATATATAAATTATTCTCTGAGTACCTGAAAAGAATGTGTACTTTGAGTCACTGACACATTACTTTATAAAAGTTAGTTAAATGGATTAATATTTATTGAACATGAGGCATTGAACTTTCCATTATTTTTGAGCAGCCTACTCCCTTCACTTATTTGCAGTCCCGGTTGTTAGATGTGTTGTTTGTACACTCTTAATTGTATACTTTCTAATTTTTGATCTGCTCTTCAATATTACTAATCTTATTAACCTAATTACTGGCTATAGTACTATGTGTTGATATAAGATCATTTTTTCTCATACTATTGTGTAATTTCTAACTCTCTCTATGGTTACTATTTACATATTATAGTTTTTGTCATTCTCTTACTTTCAATCTATTAACATTTCTTAAATTACAATTATACTTCTTTTAAATTGTTAGATTGTGCTTTTTCATCAGATTTAGCAAGATCTAATTTTATTAGGTTGTTCGTATAATTTGCATCTAATGTAGCAGAGTATATAAACATGATAAAGTTAGGTACACATTTACTGTCTTTGTAGTTTATCTTTAATTTCTTCTTTCCCTTTCTTTTTTATTCTCTCTTTCTCTCACTCACCTATTTTTTCTTCCTTATCTTTCTATCTTTAACATTTTTCTTTTCTTCTTTCATCTCTCCTTTCCATTCTTTCTTCCCTTTTTTCCCATCTAAATTTTCTTCCTAAATGTTTATTGAAGAGCCATTGATATTAGGACTTTTCTTCTTCCATGTTATAGTTCTTCTCAGGAAAGACTCAATACCAAAACATAAAAACTATAATCTACAATCTACACTATATATGTATATATATATATTGCAGTAGTAGAGCACTTAGCATGCATGGAGCTCCTGGGTTAGATCATTTAATGGTTGACATGTTGTGTCAGTTTGAGGAGCTTAAAAGCTTACCTAAGTAACTCAGCAGTTCCACATTTTAGGGTGTAAAAGACACGCCCTCACAAGTCTAGGATGTTGTTCATTGTGTCAGTCTGAGAAGTTTAGAAGTTTAACTGAGTGACTCAGCTGGGGGCCAGGGTCCTCACTTTGTAAACATCCTGAGCCTAAGCCAGAGGAGGGCATGGAGATGTGTCAGTGCTATACCCACCCTTGGTGGGGTGGCCTGCTTACCATAGAAGGGAGGAGAAGAGGCTTGTACCCACTTTTGCTCTGGTTGCTTTGCAGTCTTCTGCCATCTTGAAGTGTTGCCTCTGTGCCATGCCACCCTGCCTTATAACCAGTTGATTATGGACTGAAACCTCCACAAACTGTGAGTTAAATAAACCTTTCCTTCCTTAATTTTGAACATCAGGTATTTTGTCTCAGCAATGAGAGAAAAGCAACCAAGACAGATCACCATCACCTCAAACATAAATAAATAAATACCAGCCTATAGCTTGGCAGTCAGTTATATTTCCTATCCCCGTATTATATGTTGAGGGTCTCAACACTAGTCTGAATTAGAACCAGAATTGAAAAGCTGTAATTTACAAATGTATCTGTGCACCATATTCTGTAACAGTATGCTTGCCTCCTCTTAAATGAGCACAAAGTTCTGAATCACTCATGTACTGTTAGGATCCAGTACAGAAACTGAATATCATGAAACTAACACAGCACCATAAAATTTCCTTAATTCCCAAAGCATCCCATTTCCTAAGTACCATAAACTTTGTGGCTTGTAGCACCAGGAATTTACACTCATAATTCTGGGAATTAAAAATTTCAAAATGAAGAGACTGACAGAGTTATACTCCTGCCAAAAGTTCAGGGAGGGAATCATTCCTTGCCTTTTCTACATTCTGGTAGCTGCAGATGTTTTCACCAGCATAACAAGAATCTCTGTCTATTTATTTATTGTTCATTTATTTATTTGGTCTCTATCTTTTAGCTGTGTATCTTCAGATGGTTTGCCTCTGTTCATGGGTTGGTCAAAATTTTCCCTCTTTATAATTATACTAGTGTTTTTAGATGAGGGACCAAAGACACTCTGTTATGACTTCATTAATTGTATCTGCAAGATCCCTGATTCCAAATAAGGTCATATTTGAGATATTGGGAGTTAGAGTCTAACATATAATTTGGGGGGCAGAAAATAACCCATAAGTACTCTTGAATCATTGGTGTTCATTTTTTTGTCATAGGATGAATATAGATAGATGATTTAGTATGTGTAAGTATAGACCCTCACTTCAAATCAGGTACTTATTTGTAAGGGCTACTATAATAGACTATGGCTATATTGTATCGGAATAAAAAATACCAAGTTTTTTTTTTTTTTTTTTTGTGGAGGGCAAAGTCCAAAATATGAGCTCAGATGAGAAGGAACAGCTCTATACTAAATAAGGAGAAAAAAAGGCATGGTTAGTAAAATGGAATCGGAAAAAGAATGGGATACAATGATAAAAATCTAAGTACTTTTAACAAGGAGAGCTTTAACATTTGTTGTAGGAGTAGCAAATACCTCTAAAATGTCAGTCACTTAAACCATCAATTTTTCAATTCTTCCTCATGCCACACGCCCGCTGCTCATCACTTGTCCCTATCATCTCCATTTGAGGACCCAAATACGGGAGGCTGCACCATCTCATTAATAAATGGAGTGTCAGAAAGGAAAGAATCTCAAAACATCTCACATAGTGAATAGATATTCTGGTTTAGAAGCAATATGCATTATCCCTGTCTACGCTGCACCAGTCAGATATGGTCCTATGTTCCCATCAAAATTCAGAAGTTATCCTAAGCAAGTCAACTTGAAATATTCACCACTAAATGATCTACTCTCCTAAAACTGGTTATCCTCTAGTATTTTAGTAATATTCTGAGTAAAGTATTACACAATAGACCAACTTGCCTGAGCAGATACATGGTGTAAGCTAAACACAGTGTGAATATTTAAATTTTTAAAAATCACTAAAGACATGTTGCAAGAAATACTCCTCAACACACTCCCCTTAGCTTCAAACACAATTATCCTACTTTTCTTGCCAGTTCATGAAGCAGTTCTGCCAGTTCTTTTTCATGAGTGTCTTTAGTTTCACTGTCTTGGCTACCTCCACTTCTTGAATCATTTAAAGTCTTTGCCTTTCATGGTCACCTCAGCTTTGCAGAAGAGATTGAAGCTACATGGTGCCAGAACTGGTGAATGTGGTGGGTGAGGACCACTGTGTTGTTTTTATGAGGCTTCCTTTCCTTTGGAAGTCACTGAGCAACAGCATTTACAATATTTTTGATACTTTTGGTCATAAAAATGCTCAAGAAATTTGACCCCCAGAATTGCTATAGAAAGTGGCAAAAACAGTAAAAAAATTATGCTGCAAGCAAGGGAGAGTGTTTTGGAGGGGAATTAATGGCAATGTGACATTTGGTGCACCACAAGTTTTTGAATTTTAAACATGAACACTAGATTTGGGTCATTCCTTGTATGTAATATTTTTAGCATATTTCTCTTTTTTCCATTTAACTTTAGTGAATATTTTGTGTCTATTCTGTGGAATGACTCTTGAATATTATCTATTCTCTTCTGTCAATAAACCTTTCCACAAAAATATTGAAAATATGACCATAGTCTTATCATCTAACTGAATGCCTGGGTTTTAATCATTCTTCTATTTCCCAAACGTAAGCCAGCATGAAATTCTTAAATATGCACAAATTTTTAAAATTTCCCATTGCTTTTACAATAGACTCTGAACTCTTCCTATTTGTGTATAATGTTCATGTAGGACAATTTTCAACTTGCACTTTACAGGTCAGTGTTATGCTCATTTCTGCTATCTTCATCAGCCTCTCCTGCCCCAATAGTTTTAGGCTGGTTCCCCCTAACTATCGTATCTCAGATTGAAGATTACTCTCAAGGGAAACCTTCTCTGATGAATTCTATTGTCCTCAATTAGGTCAAAGCTTGATATTCTGTACTTCTCTACAGCAAATATAACCACAGTGGGAAATAAATAATTGAGACTGATTTCTTAATGTATTTGATCACTTTATTCTCTCCATGAGAGAAAAAGTCATTGTCTCATATAAACCATTTCTACCATTTAAAACAGAAACCTAAGTGTATGAGGAGTCCCTAATGGTTCAATAAATAGTTCTTTCTAAACAGAATGTAACCTCTTTACTTCACCTATGTCACTGCCAAATGCTTGTTTCACAGCTGAAGAGAACTTCTACTGCCATAGGACCTATAGGTCTGTTTTGCACTTATTACTCTTTGAAAATGCAGTATATGAAAGCATCCACTTCTGTATTTAATGACAGCCTTCAAACAACAGCTAAGAGCAGACTGGAGCCCGGAGCTCTTTGAATGCACGAAGAGTGGAGGAAAAAGTGTCAATTGCTATTAGAAATTACAATCCCTATCACTCATAAGCTTTAAAATTATGTCCAAAAGCATTATAACTTAAAATGTCAGCAGGCTTTTAATGTTTTTTCAAGTTCTTTGATATCAGTGATGATGATAAGGAAGCAAAGTGGAAACAAAAGAGAAGAAAAAAAATGGATAAAAAGAACCCACTGTGCAGTTTGAATAATTTTTGGCATAATTATGCAATGTATGAATCCTTCTCAACAATCTAACTGGATATATATTTTGCAAAAATTAAAAAATAAATAACAGACAATGTCAGAGAGTTAACATATTTTTTCTCAATTTCAGTGTCCTTGATAGTAGAATGAAAGAGCATCACTTTAAGAATATAGGGGGAAAGACAGTTTCTTTCACTACACTTTTACAGAGCAACCTTTCTGTAGCTCCAGCTGTATAGTTTTTCCCCAAGAGAACAACAATTCTACTGATGATTCTATGCTAGACATTGGCTCCTGTAATGTGATTCTATTCTGACATAGTCTACAGAAGACATTATCAGATCCCACAGATTAAGGGCTCAGTTCCATGGGAAATTTCCCCAAAATTCAGGTACCAGTCACAAACACAAATTTTGGCCTGTGCCCTGACCAAGAGCTTTAAAACAAGTTTTCATGATACCCTCTTTAGTTTTGATTAATTTTCCTGAGAAAGTCACAGAAGTCAGGTTAAAAAATTAAAATTGACTAAAGCCTAGACACACTCAGATAAAATTATTTAAAGAAGAGAATTCATAAATTATCTTTTAAGAAAAGCTTCTAGAACTGTTGAAAACTGACTTTTCAGAATGGGCACACACACGGAAACCAGCTTGTCAAATAGATGACCTTTTGTCATCACAGCTAAAACTCCTCTCTGTAGAAAGTGACAAACCCCCAAAGAAACACACAGCCTGTGAAAAGGTAGAATGATAGTCTATACTTGTAAAACCAAACCCTACAACTTCCCCTTCTCTCTTTTTTTTTTTTTTTTTTTTTTCCCAGTACCAGTAATTGAACTCATGGCCTTGCGCTTGCCAGGCAGGCACTGTGCCACTGAGCTAAATCTCCATCCCCCAACTTCCCCTTCTCATAATCCAATAACAAGTTGCTGTTTTCTTCTCCCAAGAAATTCTTCCACTACCAATCACTTTGGCATAGTTAAACTTTTCTGGGTCATTTCTTTTTTGTTGGTTGACTACACAATAAACTGTTTTATTTTTGCAAAAACCCAGTGCTGTAGTAGACTTCTGTGTGTGTTGGTAGTGAGTTCTTGCTTCTTATAAGTTTTAATTACATGTTTTCATTTATTATGGCAAGTACTGCAAAGGGTATAGATAACATACAGAGGGAAGAAATGTATAAATATGGTGAGAAAGAAAGGCCTCAAAGTTTCCCTGCTGTCTCCTCATGCATCACCCTCTGAAAACCTCCACATATTTAGCTATCAGAAGCCCTCTGAACCCAGTCCTTTCAGGCTTTTATGGAAGCTGCATTACATAGGTATAGTTGAGGAAATCATTGGCCATTATTGATAACTTTTAGCTTTTTCCCTTTCTTGCAAGCAGGGGTGGGAGATACTGAAAATTTCAACTTTCTAATCACATGCTTACTTTCTTGAGAACAAACTGAGGGGCCCAACGCTGAAGTTAATTGGGGTCTCCAGATCCTAGTCTTCCCTTTAGCACTAAAAAGATATCTGTATTCCTCAGGAAATTTCAAGGATTTGAAGAGATATATGTCAGGAACCTGGAAGGAAGACCCAATGTAGACGCGCCTAATTTAAAGTCTCTGTTGTGTGAGAATCGTGTATGAGGGGAATAGGCTTTCTGCAAGCACAGAGTATAAACAAACCTAGATGGCAGCCTGTTATGCACTTAGGACACATCGTTCAGATTCTTCCTCCTAGGCTATTCACCCATGTGACACATTACTGCACTGAGTACTGTGGGCATTCAGTGTGCAACAAAGTGATAGATATTTTTATACTCAAATGTGCATGAAAATAGAAAGGGTAAAATAAAATATGAAATAAAGGCAAAGAATTCACCTCTATGGGTCACTTGTATGAATGGTACATGCAGGATTGGGTTTTGTGCTTGGCAAGTCAGTGAGTGAAGGTGAGAAAATATAAAGGCATAATAGATGCCTGCACATATCATATGCTTTTAAAATGCTATATACCCAGGCTACACTAAATAAATGTAAATGTGTTTATTCAATAATAAATTAATCTTGCTTAACCTTAACATTTTGGTTTGTAAACTTTTGACTCATTGTAAGTTACATTAAAACACGCATTTTTGTTTGTTTTTTCTTCTGGTACTGGGAATCGAACTCATGACCTTGCGTTTGCCAGGAAGGCGCTATGACACTGAGCTAAATCCCCAGCCCCAAAACACACATTTTTGACTCATTGTAACAGATTAAAGCACACATTTTATGGGTATGAACTATTTTTATAGCCTTATTCTACTTTTTTGTTTTGAAAATATTATGTTATATAATTATGTATTCTATACATTCACACAGCTGTGTAAATGTTTTTACATCATCAAAACTGTGACAAATGAGTTCGTCTAGGACTTCACAAAAGTTACTGTTTATAAACCAATATGAATTTGTGAAGTCCATTGTACGTATAGAACCATCAGTATATATGCTGGCCTTCACTCATGAAAATGTTATGTGGTTCACTACTGTTTATATTTCAAAGTAACACAATTACATAGATTATCCTCTTTCTGTCTCTTTCTCCTTTCTCACAAAAACTTCCCTTGGATATAGGCTCAGCTATGCAAGGTACAACTATCTGTTTAACAAATCTATTCAGTGTTTAATGTTTTGTACATGTAAGCAAAGAGAGAACAGGTTAGTGTTACAGAAATCATATGAAATTTCTACCATTTGATTGATTTTTCCTGGATAGTAGGTAAATTCAGTTTCCTAAATGTCTTTGCAATTTTGGCCACTGTTTATGTTCAGTTGTTCATTTCTATCTGTAAACTTTGTTGGTTTAAGTAAAAGATGATGGATATGAACTAATATGTAGACTTGATGTTAAATTCACACCCAGAAAAACGATGGAATGATTCCTCATTCTGGTTTTTTTTTTTTTTCTGTTGGCCTCAGAATCAAGATAATTTTTTAGAAAACCTGAGGACAGTTTGATGTCTTTGAATATAGTTTGATAAATTTTATTTTAATATTTTGTTTTAATTTTTTTGGGGGGGGTGTTGGTTTTTTTGTTTATTTTTTTCTGGTACCGGGAATCAAACTCACGACTCTGCACTTGCCAGGCAGACGCTGTACCACTGAGCTAAATCCCCAGTCCACGTTTTGTTTTAATTTGAATTCAGAGACTCTTTTAGCTTTGATTTTTTGGTTTTTGTTTTTTGTGATATTTGAATCAACACCTTAAATTAAAATTATAAATAAAATATCAAGAGCCCTTCGAATTAGCCTCCTTAGGATATATGTGTGTAAATATAAAAATGTAAATATGTGTGTGTGTGTGTGTGTGTGTGTGCTTGTGTAAGAAAAAATGCTATTTGACATCAACCTGGGCACTGTTCTTAGGAAATTAACAATAAAATCCTTTCTACTATTTCCATACCTAGTTCTTGAAATGTTTCTCTTCTTTATGTATCACATATTAGCTACTAACTTTTCTTGATATATGACTTTTTAAAATTCAACACTCATTCTGGTATTTACCCAACACTCTCTTAGAGAAAAACTCTTCCCCTTCCTCATTCTAATATCTCTAGATGGTCTTCTACTTAGTTTTCCATCCATCACCTGACAGCCATAGCATGAGGGTATAACAGTTTAATTTTATGATTTAATCTATAACTGTTGCAATTTAAAAGGTGACTCTTATGTAGGAACATTCATTCTCAAATGGTACTAGATTACTACATGAAAGAATCGAGATTTAGATAAATGAGGTAATGAAACACAGTCACATTCCTTATTAGCAAAGGTTTCTGGAACCAAGAATTTAGAGCTTCAGAATCCAAAATCTTGTTTGCTTTTACATTATAGCCTCTGTACCTCCAGAGAGTCACTCCCCACCCTGCCAATACACTTAGGCTGGTAGGTAAGGTGACAGCAGGAAGTCAAAGGACAAAAAGATTGACTTCCTGTCACTCAGTGTAGTAAAGTGAAGGTACTCTGATGCACCATTCCTTGATATTCTGTAACATAGAAATCTCACAATTAACTAGAAAAGAGGAAGGAACTGGATGGTGAATGATCCTTAAGACAAAGTGTTTGGAAAGAAAAAGGGAATACACAAATGATAGAAAGGGAAAATCTAAGATTTCCCATCCTTCTTAAAATTGAGAGAGGTTTTGAGTGTGTGTTCATGTGTGTGTTTGATTACTTTTTTCTAATAAAACTATTTACCCATAGAATCTCTAAATTGTGTGTAGTACCTGTCTTCCTTGCATTACGAAATATCATACATATTACCAAGTATAGAATTTACGAACAAACATATTTATAAGGTTCTTATTCTCAACTCTTGGTTCCAGCAACAGCAGAGAAGAGGTTATGCAGGCAATTTCATGTAGACAGTTCCCCAGGAAAGAAACTTTGAGGTCGGTCAGAGACCTTTGCCCCTCTTCTTTCCCTACCCTCCTCTTCAGCCTGACTCAAAACATCCAAAGGCTTTCTGCTCCACGGAAACAGTTGTCTTGCAATTGAAGATCAATCAACATGTACAACTTGAAGAAAAGTTTGTTGTACCCCACATGAATGAACTAAAATGGATTTTTAGAATCATTTTCCCTATGATATTGTTTATGATTTCAGTGGCCTAAAAATAAAGCCTTTCCTTTGAATATGACTCATTTGGAACCAATGTTCTAAAGACATATGAATGTGAATGTTGTTGAATAACTTAATGGGACTATGCAAAGTAAATAGAGCAGTTCAAGTCCTTGCCAGTGGAGTAGAGGAAAACTGAACACACAAAGCGTCATCTGCCCAAGTAAACTGTCCTAATCAAACACATACAGAAAGAATCAGACGATTAGCCAGAGGCTGCTTTTTATATATAGCAAACAAACTCAATTACATGGGGAGGGATATTCAAGCGCGGCACAAAAAGTTATCAGAGGGCCTGCAGAGATTCCCCCTGGAGCTTCCACACACAGATTCAGTAGCCAGTAATTTCTACTTTCTTAGATAATGTGCAAGGACCATGGTGCTGATTAGCCCTTAAATCACACTCTCCCAGGAAAAGCAAAGCCTTTAATTTTGTTAATGGACAAAGATGTGTCCCTGCTTTCCTCTTTTTCACCTTCAATATTTCCCTGGCAGTTTGAAGACGCATGGTGTGAATGCATATTTGTGTGTCTATGAGTCTGTCTCTGCAAGAAATGAGCAAGCAACCAGGGGCATGATGTTTCTCTTCCTCCACCTTCTAACTTAGTGTATCCATTTCCTCATTAATCTCAAATTGGAATCAGTATTTGGGTTTGAGCAATGGAAACGTTCTCCTTGTGTTATTATTTTGTCACTGTTGTTTTCTAATCTTATTCATAGCTAGAATCCCCCAAATGCTAGTATCTAAGTTCTCTGCTGTGTTGGCAGCACAGCATGCAGAGAGACAGAGTTAAAAGGACATGAGTTGATACATCTGTCTTCATTAAGGTAACTGGGAACACCTTAAAAGAAGCTCCAGCACTCACTCACTTTGTACAATGGTGGACTAGCAGGATGGCTCGAGCCCACTCGATGTTCGGCACAGTGTGGTTTTAATGTTCTTAATTCAGCAAGCAGAGGAGTGTTTCAGCCAGAAAAGTGAAGGAAGAAATGACAGTGAGCAAAACTAACAAGTTTGACTACTTACAGTTAAATCTTCATGTATAATATAATAACATATACAATCAAAGGTAAGAGAATTATATTAAATAAGATCATATATCTCAATACATAATATTAATATATTAATGAGTCTAAACAACTCATTAGGACCTCAGCGACAACAAAAAATGCTACATAATAGAAAGTCTTTTTACAAAATTGAAAAACACAAAATGGGCTAGGTTGTGTGTTAGCGGTGGGGGGCTTGGCTCACAGGCATAAGGCCTGGATTCCATATTTGATGCTGTAAAAAAACTCAGCCTTACTATCAGTAAAATGTCTTTTTTATTTTTCAGTTTAGAGTTACATACCAAGTTGACATAAAATCCACTCAGATAACAAAACCTAACGTAGGGACAGCGCTAAGGAAAATATGATCTTTATCTACAATTAGTAGAAAAATAACTATGAACACTGTATGTAATATATTATCATTAAGCAATGTTAAGTACCTTGGTTCTTAGACCTACCCACTTGTAAATTCTCAAATTAAAAACATATTTACTTTCTTGTGAGTAAAAGCCTGAGATACTTCCTCTCTGCCCCTTTGTTTTCTGTCCCTTTCACTACAGGAGTGTGTGTGTGTGTGTGTGTGTGTGTGTGTGTGTGTGTGTGTGTGTTTAATAGATATACTGCCTTTTCTTCCTTCACACTGAACATGGTTCAGTTACTTGCAGTTACACAAAGTATTACCAAGTACTCAGCTCAGGGAAAATAATAGGAGTGAAAGCATATATCAAACCAGCCCTCTGGAGTTTTCATGGTCTGCTTCTTTGCTGGAAGCAAAGATGGATAAAAGTATTTACCTCTTAAATGTTTACCTAATACTGTATGAAGCAGTGACCTTAAGTGGTCTTTACAGCTCATAGACCACACACACAAACCTATGAATGAGCAATTTTTATTCCCCTGAAACTAACTGTTCTGGCACACTCTCTTCCTCTTCTAGAGGATTGCAGGCAATACTCCCTGGTGAAATTACTGTAATTCATAGTTGTCAGTGACCAGGTTTCTGAATTTAGGCTAAGGTGGGAGTTGTAAAGGAATAAATAGCAAAGATAACTGTCAGCGCTTTATTAGAAAGGGCTAATTTGGTTGACTTGGGACTCTACACTTGACCTTGAGTAATCAGTCAACTAGCAGATGTTCCACTAGAACTTCCTGTGTCAGGGTCTCACCTAAAATTTCTTCAACTGCCAGGCAGGTGGAGTCCTTGAGCCAACATGTGGCAGGAGGCCTGTGCTGAGGTGCATCAGCGAAGTGAGTCTCCGATCCGCAGACAGCCGCACCCTCCTGGTGTCCGCTGTTGCCCCTTGCACAGGACTACAGGTTCAGCGATGCCACCGTAACTTGTGTGTGCTGAGAACCTGGAAAGTGAAACCCATATCTAAAACTGAGGATAAATAAAACTTTGATGTAAACATTCAAAAAAGTACGGCATCGGCAACATGAAATGTGTGTGCTGACATGATGAAGCCATGACATTATCATTTCTGCATTTCACGTGAGGGATTGTGATAGATATTATGGGGCGACATATTGACCTGTAACATTGAGTTGTTCCTCTCAAAGGAAGCTCCTAGCGTAGATGAGAAGGAGGTGTACGCAGTGTAAAAATGTCACAAAGTGTAGAATTTTTATTCCTTCCTTCTTCATTCAATCAAGCCCTCCTTTCCTCTCTTCCTCCTCTCCTCTCTCCCTCTTCCTCCCTTCCTGCCAAATTGCTCTCATGGGTGCCACACAAGGAAAGCAGAAATCAACAGGATAGAGAAGGAGCTTGATATAACTGAGGTCTGTGTTGGTAAATGTTGGGAGGTGTGGATAATAGAAGCTCAGTTTCTCAGCAGTGAAGTGGGGAGTTACAGGTATGAAAAAAGAAACATTGAAACTCATCTGGAATATTGAGTTAGGATTGGATGTCTTGGTATAAATCCATGTATTTGAATATATGTTATTTATCCCTCTAAATATTAATATATAGAGATAAGTATAGACATATAGATACAAATGTGTGCATCTGCACTTGTTTACAAACATTTTCTAGCTATCTTCCGAGGGAGGGAGGAAAATTTCCTTTATAACTGAATCCTGACCAGTAAGTGTAGAAGGAATATTGGAATTGGAAAAAAAATCACCATTTTTCAACCATTATAGCAACAATTCCTCTATTAATTAATTTATTTATTTTTTGGTACTGGGGATTGAACTCAGGACCTTGCACTTAGTAATTACTTTTAAAAATACATATAGGTAGATTCTAACATAGCACAAGTGAAATTATTCTTAAAATATTCTATTAATACACTCACCATACATGTTAGGACAGAGGTACTTCACACTAACCTGCACCACTTTAGTCACACAATAGTGGTAGATTTCCAAAAATACATTGCAAAAACTGATCAATTACATCAGACATATAATATCAATGCCAATAAAGTAATAACATAAATCAAACAGTAAGAAAACATACTGATGCTTCAATAGAATGGAATGTTGCTGACTGCCCTTTTCTACATTTCTTTATTTGGCTTTTGTTACTCCAAATCCTACTGCTCCTTTCTCTCATTCATTACTACACTTTTTCTTAACATTATTTTCCTGGGCCAGTCCCCCAAGTCCCATATTTTTGTCATTTATTTCCATGAATTTGATTTCTAAATCTGATTCACTCTACTTCTGACACCTACTTCTCAGCCTTCATTGGTTTCCAAGATGTTTCTCTTGTCATTGAGATTTTGAGCAGTCTCATTTTTGCCACTTCTTACTTACCTCAGGCCAAAGTTTCCAATTTCAGTATTATTTGCATGAAATATTTCCTAATTCCCTCACTGTAAGTAACATTTCTTTTGTACATAGATAGACAGCACTTCTTTCCATGTTTTATTATGTTCATTTGTCTACTTCTGTCATCAAACTGCTTCTTTTAAAGTTTTTATATCTTCTGCCTACACCAGGGATAAAGCCTCTGTCCAATATTAATCTAGCTTGCCTTTTTAATAATGTGTATATTTTTAAAAGTGGCTAAGAGTAAGTTATCTGATTGAGCAGCAATCAGGAAGATCAGGGTGTATGCTGTACAGAACTTCCCCTGGGTTGGAAGCTGATCTACTAAGGTAAATGGCATTCACCCCACATCAGTGTCCAGATAATATCTGGCATAGTGTTTAATGAGAAACTGTGGGAAAAAAATCTTCATTTCTTTTTTATGCATCTTTAAAGTAGAGAACTCCCTGAACTCTACAATAAAAATGAAAAATATTACCATTTTGAGCATACAGAAAACACACATGAGATGATACATTTTTAAATTTTCTATAAAATGCCGTCTTCTCCAAGGGGACTCTTGCAGCCTTGAGACAGCACCCTCTGGTTTTAGACCACTGTGTCAGATGCAGCATAGAGACTGTGATCATAACCCACTCTACATGGTGATCTATGCTTACTCTCCACACTCTTCCCTGAGAGTGCAGCCCCCATATCACTCACCTTTGTATCCTGATAAACATAAACTTTTATGTCACAGATTAAAAGGTGTTCTTTCTGTGCTTGTTTCTGATTGCACTCTCACTCCAAATGATTCTAAGTCCTTCTCAACATACTCTATATTTTATAAACATTGATTAATAAAGGAGTGTGTTTGGCATTATACTGTGTCCAATAATAAGCACATCTAAGGCAGTGATTTCAAATTCATCTTTGTATACATCGGTCACTAGCACTTTCTTAGCATAAGGACAGCAATTTTTGTCATTTTAAAAATTTAGAATGCACATTGTTGAGCTTCCTTTTGGCAAATTTCTACATGCACAAAACATATTTCAGTCATTTTCACTTCCCTAATAACTGTTCATCGCCATCTAGCAGAAGGTATTTTCTTTTAGAGAAGGGATCCCCAACCTTTAGGGTATGGATTGTACTGTTCTGTAGCCTATTAGGAATTGAGCTTCAGTGCAGGAGGTAAGTAGCAGGCAAACAGGTGGAGCTTCATCTATAGGTACGGTCATTCCCCACTGCTTGCATTTCTGTCTGACCTCCATGTCCTGTTAGATCATCAGTGGCATTAGATTCTCACAGAACAAAGAACCCTACAGTGAACTACATATGTGAGGGATCTGTGTTGCACACTCCTAGTGAGAAAGAAATAAGCTGAGGTGGAGCTGAGGCAGTGAGGCGAGCTGGCACTGGGGAACAGCTGCAAATGTGGTTAAGATTAGCACAGAGGCTTGACTTCACAAGATCATAACCAACTGTTTGCAGATTCATATCAAGGCCCTATCAGTGACTGGCAAGTGAAAGTTAAACTACATCTCAAGGCAATCTTTATACTGGAAAGTAAGTTGAAGCACTTTACTTGAATAGCTGTACCGGTGGCAGGCTTTAAGTCAGAATCCAACACTTATTTTAGTCTGGATATGTCCTGTCTATTATTTTATTCATCACTTCTAGCCTATCTTCCTCACTACCCACCCATCTCAGTCTCAGATTTGGTAAGCCTACAACTTCACCCCATCCAAAATGAGTAAAAACACAGATGTCACTGGAGACCTTCGATGAAAAGGGGGAAAGAACTAATAACAAGATAGTAAAGGCCTCTAAGAATGCCAAAACGAGAAAGCTGCATTTAAAGGGAAATACCAATAATCCTACTTAAATTACATGTTCATTGGGTGAGGTGACTTAGGTTCTCTAAGCTCACTTTGAATAATATGTAGCACCTGGCTATCCAATGAAACTATTAAACCTACAGAACTGCTTCACCATATGGATACCAAGCACTCTGCAATGTAAGACCAGCTTCTGGTCTTCTATTGTTGTTGTTGTTTTGTTTTGTTTTTATTTTTGTTTGTTTTGTTTTTAATTCAAACATGAAGAACAGAAGTAATTATTGAAGGCCACTGCCTGATCAAATGTGTCTGTACTTATAGTACCATTCTTCGTGGCTAACGGCATTGCTAAAGCTAAAAAGCCCTTTACTATTGATGAAGGGTTGTTCCTCTAAGTTGCTAATGACATTTGTTATGAATGTTTAGGAGAGGCCACAGTTATAATGGTGGTTAGTGTTTCTGGTTCAGCTGGCACCATACCTGGACAAACTGATGAAAATAGCCAGGGCTATGAAGACATAATTCTTAGAGAACATTAGTGACTCACCATGGTGTGCAATCCAGGATGACAATCTTACCTTTTTGACAAGGCAAAGATGTTTCTTTCTGTTCAACATATTTTTAGGGCTGGGGATTTAGCTCAGCGGCAAAAGCGCCTGCCTGGCAAGCCCAAGGTCGTGAGTTCGGTTCCCGGTACCGGAGAAAAACAAAAAAAACCAAACAAACAAACAAACAAAAAATAAACAACATATTTTTAGAAGGATATGATGTGTGCACTTTTGTTGACAACTGACTCCACAGATGCAGAACTATTCCAGTCTTTGAATGATTACATATTAGGACAACCGAAGTGGTCAATTTGTGTCAGTAACTGCAAGGACAGAGCAGGCGCCATGTTTGGACATCTTTCTCATTTTATTTCTCAGGTCCAGGATGTCTCTTCTGAATGTAAGTTTACACAGTGTCTTACTGTACAGAAATACCAGCTATCCAAAAAGCATCACTTAAACCAAATGGTAGTTTAAGAAATGTGATTAAAGTTATCAATCACATTAAAATACGTGTGTTTAACACATATCTTCACACAGCTCCGTAAGGAGTTCAAATGATTACTTTCTCATTCCTGGGGGAAAATATCAGACACCTACATGTTAAAGGAGGAAAGGTTCATTTTGGCTTACAGTTTTCAGTGGTTTCCATCCATACTTGAATGGTTTCCCAGCTAGATGGCATGGCAGAGGAGAATAGAAGAGGAAAAATAGTTCATGGTAGAGCAAGTAGTAAGCAGGTGGTACTTTGGAGAGAGAACTGGTTCATAAATGTGTGGTACTGGATCATGGGTATTACATACTGGACTAATGTGCTGATAGGTTTTTAGCTGGGTGTGATGCTGGGAGGTGAAGCCTGGCAAAAAGAGATGGGTCACTGTGGATGTAGCCTGGAGATATATATATATATATGTATAAAATGTATCACCTCAAGGAAGGTGCACACACATCTTCTATTCTACATAAAACTGATGTGGCTTTATAGGATATCACTGGCTATAATTTTCAGTCATGAAAGCTCTTCTAGAGATGTTTTTAAAAATAGTCATCACTAGCAGTAAATTTTTAGTAAAAAAGAATGGATCTCAAAATTTATTTACTTGTATGACATATTCCATGAAATGTATCAGTGAACTCAATCTATCATTTCAGAGGAAAATGACAACTGTGTTCAAGCCGGCAGATAAAGTGGATGCATTCAATAACAAATTGCAATTTTAGGGGCAGTAAATGAACAATGGGATTTTGATATGTTTCAAATATGAGCAGACATTTTGAATGACACTCAGGCTCACCCTTCTTTTCCTCAGCTTGTGCATGATCACTTATGTTCACTTTCTCTGTTGGAAGATCAATTACTTGAGATCACCAAAGACAGTGATGTTAAAAGAATATGTGAAATTCAAATCCTCATGCATTCTGGATTAAAATAAAAGCAAAAACATCCTAAGATTTCCACAAAAACATTGAAAAAACTACTTCTGTTTCTAACATATAATTGTGAAGTTTGGTTTTCTGCAGTGATAACTTACAAAATGAGATTACAGAGTAGACCGTACATAATCAAAATGCTTTGGGTGTCAGTGTTGCCAAACATACCCAAGTGGTATGGTCTAGTTGCAAGAAACAATCTCAGGGCTCCCATGGATTCTGCAGTGAGTTGTATAATTAGTTCTTTATTTATTACAATGCAATAATGATAGAATTAAAGTACACAGTAACCATAACACACATCAATCATCCTGATACCATCCCATCTCCCCAAAAGTTGTCTTCTGAAACTGGTCTCTAATTTTGGGGAGCAGCATTTTAGAGGTGACAGCAGTTAAAAAACATTTATCAAATTCAGTTGAACTGAAATCCTATTTATATGTTTCAGTGACATGTTATGCATTTGGGGTGTAGATTGTATAAACTTATAAAAGATGTATTAATATGTCATTGACATATCATTAAAGTTACCATTAAAATGTATATTTCATTAGTTTTCAGTATATCTACAGAGCTCTATAATCACCATGATCTAATTTTAGCACAATTTTCACATACTAAAATTCCAATGAAGAATTACCGTGTATCAGCTACTTTTCATTTCCACTCCCTTCAGCACCTGGAAAACAACTATCTCCTTTCTGCTTCTCTCTTTCTTTCTTATTGTAGATTTTTCATGCAAGTGGAATCACATAATATGTGGTAGTTTTTATCTTTTTTCACTAAATACAATGTTCTCAGGAGTCTTTCATGAAGAAGTGTATATTGATACTTCTTTTCTTCATATGATCAAATACTATTTCATTGTATAAATATACCACATTTTGTTGTTGCATTCACTTAATCTTTTTTCTTATTTTGCCTATAAATAACATTGCTATAAGCATCAACATGCAGACTTATGTGGACGTACATTTTAATTTCCTTTCTGAGCCCTATAATAACCCTAGATTTAATATTTTGAGTAACTGACAAATTATTTTCTAAAGTGGCTACACTATGTGGCATTAACAACAGCAGAGTACAATGGTTCTAACTTTTCCATATCCTTAAACATATTTGCTATATTCAAAATTTTTTATTATATATGAAAAGTCGAGCCCCTGGTGGAAAGTCCTATGCATTCTTTTTATTATTATTGTTCAAATCTGGCCATAGGCAGGTACAAAACCTTTCCATGACAGATCCATAGGGGAAAAGCTGCCTTCTCAACACCAGATTTGGCTCCCAGACCATGCACTGTAGTCTCTGAAAGAAATTGAAATCAACCACACAGCCTTCCCTGCCTGGTCAGTCCCTCACATATTCGTATTCCTAGCCCAGGACCTTCATTTCTGGGTCACTTAATCCAAGGCCTTGGGTAGAGTTCATTTTCAGGTACCTCTTCTGAGGCCACAAGCAAAAACCTAGTAGATACTTTTTCTCACTCTGACTGTGCTCAGCTCTTTTCTACCCCTGGCGCTACTTTTGTGTCAGATTCAATATACCTGTTTGTTCCTTCAACTGTGAGTGGCTTCTAGGTGTGTGATGACCCACTTCTCTTTGTCTAGTGCAATACTCCCTGAGAGGTTAAAAAGCACAGGTAGTCTGCATTTTCTCCCATTTCAGCCCTTTGTGTATAGCATCGCAATAACCAATTAAAAGTTAACTGTTCCATTTTGAGCTTGTTATAATCAATTACTTAGAACCCTGGAAGCTCAGCTCTCCCTTTAGCTAAGCTGAGCTTCTACATAATAGATACGAACTGAGTATCAAGTACCAGGTCATTTTGGCTCTGATTCATAACAGAAAAAGTTATTGATTATATTGTATGTGCTTATTGGACACATTAATATTCTTTGGAGAAATATATTTAAATAATTTGCCAATGTTGTCATTTGGGTTTCAGCTTGGGTGACTGTTTACTATCGATTTGTAAGGCTCCTTCATATCCTCTGGATGCCATTCCCTCATCAAATCCATGATTTGCCAGTATTTTCTTCTATTCTATAAATTAGCTTTTCATTTTCCCAATAGCATTTTTTGAGGCATATACAACTTTAAATTTAAGTGTGACAAAATATAGTTTTCTGTTTTTCCCTATGCTGATGTACAGTTATATTGTTCCAACTAAAAGATCATTGTGTGATCTAAAGTCATGAAGATTTACTTGTGTGTTTTCTTCTACATGCTTCACAATTTGAAGCCTATGCTCCACTTTGAATTAATTGCTTTCAAAGTTATGGTTTAGATCTCGGTTGTCACTCCAAGGCCTCCTGTGTTTGCAAGATGCATAGATCACAAGGGGTTATACTTGGTGGTGGATTAGTCCACTTTGAGTTCATAGCTGAATTTCCGTAGGAAGTGGGGCCTGGTGAGGGGCCTCTGGGAACAACCTTTCCAGGCCAGCCCCATTTCTCTCTGCTTCCTGCTGGACGTGATGTGAGCAGCTTTCACCAAGGCACGGCTTTCCTCTGTGCTGCCTCACCCTCGCAGCTGGGCACTTAGCATGAACCTACTGAAACCGCAAGCCAAAATAATCCCTTCCTTCTTCAAATTCGGTGTGTCTTTTATTACTGTCCCAACATTGGGAAAGTGACTAAGACAATAAATTATTAGATGAAAATTCTATTTTATTTTTTGAATAATCTCAGTCATTGCAGCATCATTTGCAGAAAGACATTTTCTTCCATTAAATTGCTCTGAAATAGTTATCAAAAATTAATTGACAAATGTAAAGGTTTGTTACCTGAATCAAAAATTATTTAATTAATCTACATTTCTATCTTTATGCAGTGTCAAACTTTCTTTTTCATATTTGTTCTAAGTACTAAAATCAAGAACTGTGTGTCCTTCATATCTGATTATTTGTTTTGGCTTTTTTTTTGTCACTATTCATCTTCCTCTCTTTGGTCTCTTGCATTTCCATGTTAATTTTAAGAACAGTTTGTTGAATTCTGCAAAAAAAACTAGACATAATAAATTTACATACATTCTGTAGAATAATTTTATGAATATTGCCATTTTAACAACATTAAATCATCCAGCGGGTGAATGCGAAATGCCTTTTAGTTTGCAATAGGTAACTCTAAGGTATTTCTTCAGTGATGCTTCAAAGTTTTTAATGTACAAGTTTTTCATTCTTATTATAAATATATTTTTCTGGTTTTCACTATTTTGCTGCTATTGATTATAAAGATTATAAAAATTTAAAGAATTTCATAGCAACAAATTATCCATCCTAGATGACATAGATAAATCTGGATCATCTGAATTTATCTGAATTTCTATCAACTATGAAAGAAACTCCATTTTGTGTATAATAATAACATTCTCATCCCACTTTGTTTCCATAGGACAATAGATTCCCTGGAATTATAATTATCTGAGGCTATGGCAGGAAGATTCCATGGGAAAAGTTAAGAGTCAGAGGCTGACAAACCATATTCCTCCTAGTAGTTGTGTGTTGTGTGGTTATGTGTACAAGTCCTTCTTTAATCTTGTATTATGCTCTAGAACAGCTGTGAGCTTTCCATGTTTGGCTATCACTGACCAACAAATTCAGACCTGCTATTTTTCCCCAAATAATTCAGAGTTTATTTGAGATCTGGTCATATACATATGATCAGAGTCATAAAAATCAAATCCCAGAATAGGCAGAAAATATATTTCCATTTTTAATTCTTCTGGTAAAATACCCAGAAGGGTAATAGCTGGGTTAAGTGGGACTTCCAATGCCAGTTTTGTGAGGAATCTCCAAGCTGATTTCCATAATGGTTTCACCAATCAACACTCCCACCAGCGGTGGAGAAGCATTCCTTTTTCCCCACAGACTCTCCAGCATTTGTCATTGGTTGATTTCTTAATAATAGCCATTCTTTGTGGAGTTAAATGAAATCTCAGTGTTGCTTTCATTTGCATTTCTCAAATGACTAATGATGAACATTTTTTCATATATTTATTCGCCATTAGTATTTCTTCATCTGAAAAGTGTGTGTTCATCTCAGATGCCCATTTTTGGATTGGGTCTTTGAATTTTGGGGGCCTGATTTTTTATAATTGTTTAAATATTTTGGATAGTAGTCCTTTGTCTGAGGAGCAGTTAGATAAATTTTTTTCTGAATTCGTGGGTTTTCTTTTTACTCTGTTGGTGATTTCTTTTGATGTGCATAAACTTGAATGCTGTGTCTGGTAATCTACAACATTTTGCAGTATAACAACCATTGGTGAATTCCCACCATCTTGTCTAGTGAAACTATGTATTATCTCTAATGTTCTTTTAAATTATTATTTTGTTATTCCCTTTTAATGATATTATCAATCTTCTATTCTTAAATCTGGTAATCTGAGCAACTTCATTGAAGATAATGAAATGTAATATAACAACCACTGTTAGTTCCTATCATTCAGTTCAAAACCCCATATCATTTTTAATGTCCTTGAGTTGTTTTGTTTGTATTTTGCTATTGTTCTTTTTTTTGTACTATTTTCTTTAAAAGAAATAAAGAAATATATTTCCAGTAAAATCATAATCAGTTTTTTCTGTGAACCACTGAAATTATGCAAAGTATATTTACTCAATATAACTTTAATTCTCCTGTTTTGAAATGTATCTTTTTAGGACCATGAAAAGTAGAAAGGATTTTCATTACAGTGTTGTATATCAATAAATGCTTTCTGTCTTACTTAGAAAATATTCATAATAAAATGTCTTTATCTTTTAATTGATGTGTTTTGGTATCAGTTCAGCACATATTACTTAATTTAAAATCCTGAATTGTTCCTTTTTGGCAAATATCTTATTTTTTTATTTTAAATATAAAGAATGAAGACATCTTAACACAAGTACATTTAGAAAATAACACAAAAACAATACAAGTAATACGGAATCTCAGACAAAGTGATAGAAAGTGAACAATGGTTGTTGTATTACATATTGATATCTTCAATTTGGATACTCAAATAAGCAAATATATACATGTAAGATTGATCAAATACTTAAACATTAACTGTTCCTTTCAATAGAGCAATAAAAGTCAGTAGTACAACTATGTTAGCTATCTTGTGTATATATATATATATGCATATATATATATAAATATATTCTTCCCCTTCTTTCTTTTCTCTTTTTCCTCATCCCAGTTGTTCTTTCCTTTTGAGCAGTTCCCTTCCTTTTCACAATAAGTCATAGAAAAATAAATAATAAAACAGTAGGTGAGATTTTACACTGACCTAAAAGATGTCATAAGAATGAGATTTTCCTCAGTTTTATGTCTCATTCTTTTGAATTTGCTTTAAATATGAATCACAAGAAAATCATTGGCAGTTTAAGTCTTCTTCATTTTGTGGTGTTTTGTGCCATTTGTGTTTCTTTTCCTTGATTACTTTATCTCCTACATCCCTGACTTTTAATTTTTCATATTTTAGGTTTTTACTTTTCCAGATGATACCTCTTTATTGTAGTGTTATATAGAGTAAATGGCATTTTTTGTCTTGTCTTGTTTTGAGATAGGACCTTGCTTTGTTTTTCAGGCTGGCTGTGTAGCCTAGGCTGGCCTTCAACTGTGGCAGTACGCCTACCTCAGTCTTCCAAGTACTGAGTTTATAGGCGTGTGCCACCATACCCAGCCTGAAAAGGTACTTTACAAGAATTCAGTATGTATTATTTGGAACCATTTTTCATTACTTATTATTATTTTAATCGATAGATTTTTGTCATTAATATTATTATTGTTGTCACTGTTAACATATCAGAGAGGGGGCTGGTTAGAAAGAATGTCCAGGAAATAAATCCGGTAAAATCTGCCCTCTGAGAATGTCATGTTGGAGATTTCTGGAAACACTCAAATCCTCACTGTGAGATTTTGCACAGGTTTGCTTCTGCATGCATAATGCTCTGATCCAGTCAAATATTGTTTTTTAATTTATTAAGCTTGGCATCTTTCTGCGAATATTTTATCCAAAGCCCTCAGTAAAGGATGTGGCAAGCATATGGCCCTGATTAAACTCACCAACAAGCCATGCATATTTTCCTGTAGCATTTTTATATGAGGGCTGTGCCAGAAATCTTTTAATGAAAGAAAATGTACAGTGCAGGAAGAAATCTTCTTTTAATATTTCCTCTCTTCCTCTTTCTGCTCTGGTTTGATCTTTGCTTCTTGCATTTCCACAAAACTTTCCTCCTTTCAACCTAAGGGACAGTGCTGCACACTCATGACAGAGAGCTCAGCCTTGCTTGGGCTCGCTCGGGACTGCGTTTCCAGAAACCAGTAAACAAGGCACGAGTCTGCTGAGCTCTTGAGTGATCCGGACGCATGAGGAAGTTTTGAAGTGTGATCAGAGAACAGAATCGTTCATCCCTCAACGCCATTCTCTCGAACACGGTTTGTGTGTAAGGGGGAGACTGTGTAGTGATTGGCCTAATTAGTTGGCTGCACTTCTCTAGTTATATATTTATCCAAAAAGTACAAAGGCTGTGATGCCTACATCATAGTCAATGGGATAATGTGTCACATTTAGAATAAGTAAATAAATTAAAATATTTGGTAGTGAAGAACTCATAAATTAAGCAAATGCATGGAAGTCAGGCATTATAGTGGATGGCAATTGAATATTATAGCTCATGAATACAATTTGTATATGCTAATTATTTTAGAAACTGGAGACTTATAAATCATAGTTATCATACCAGGCTTGCTATATTGTACATTTATAGCTCATATTTCATCAACATTTAATTTGTGACAGGTATTCTAAGCAATACATAAATTTAATATTCAGTCCTTTGAGTTAAATATTATTATATTTACCATATATAACCAAGGAAACATAGACTACTTGATTTAGTGATTTGTTCATTGTCACATATTTAGGACTCAAGAATCCAGAATTTATAATAATTTAATTCTACTTATACTATTAAGGACAGGAAAGATTTATTTTAATCGGATATGTTAAGACATCAAACAGAAAAATGACTGCCTTGTCACTTCTCTAGAAACGGAAGCCCTAGTGCATCTTGTAGAATGCCCTGATCAGGAGGAAGTCAGAAGGGTCCACAGGAAAACATAGGTCAGAGGCTGTGATTTCTGTGAGGAGGAACGGGAAAAGTAAAACAAGCTGGTTTAGAAATCACTGGTTTGAATAATATCAGCAGGCTATGGGGCAGAGGTGTTTGGTCTACTTGTCTTGTTTGAGGCCCTGGAGTGGTTAGGGGATACTCATTCAAAGCATAAGAATTCTATTGCAGGGGTAGTGGAGTGTGAGTGTTGTTTGGAATCAGTAGCTTTGCATCTGGAAAGCATGCTCCAGGACATATTTCTTAGAATCTGGAAAAATCATCTAACCCTCCGAAATGGAATCATTCCAGATTCCATTAAGACCCAGATGTTCAAGCACTGAAACACAGAAAATAGAAGACATGCTTAATATAGTTCCCATATCCAAGCTCCACTGTACTGCGAATTTGTCACATCAAAATATCAAAACCAATTGTGTTTGTCGTATTTATCTGAGTTTCCACCACCAGATTTTGAATAAACATCTTCATTTCAATTGAAAACTTCGGATGGATCATTTAAATTTACTTAACTGTGACTTTATGCAAAGAAAGCATTAAATACATAAAAATCTATCAAGGGTGTATAAAATGATAACAATATATAATGAAACTATGTGCACATTTCAGATGTACATTTTCTTATAAATTTGCATAACAGTTATTTTTATTTCATGAAAAATAAAAAGGTTTAGGAAATGGGATAATTCTAACTCAGATCAGCTAGTACCAATACAATGTCTAATTAAAATAATCAATCTCCTTTGATCGGCAATTAAAATTGTAATCTTATCCCTTTCAATTAGTCATAGTTACACAGAAGGGGTATTCCTCTACAAGTTTTAATTTTGTATTCCTCTACAAGTTTTAATTCTGAACTAGATCATTGGTTCTCCAAATAATTTTCAGAAATCGTTTTCTTTCAAATATCTTTGTCACGTGTCACATAAAACATCAGAGCAAAGTTATTCTCAATTATTTTTGAAAACTAAGGGAAAACTTTGGCTGCCGTCTCTCATTTTTTAGCTGTTCTTGTGTGGGAACAGGAAAAGGCTGCACAATGAGCAAAGGGACAGCTGCTAAAAAGTAGGGTTGTAAACAACCAAACTAGATCTGTACTGTTTCACCCTAATATAAATTCCATGGTACTCATGATTCTAACTCGTTAATGATACCTGGTCACCAGGAATATTATGGTTCAGTATATAAGTGTAGTTAGAAAAGTTCTGGAAATCACCAAAATTAGTAGGTTGATTCTATGTTAACCCCAACTCTAGCTTATTTTTATCTTATTAGATCAATCGACCTTTCCAATTTATGTGTTGGTGCACTAGATCTTAAACAAAACAAAATTTAATTATTACTAGCCCTTCTAAGATGCCTAGAAAAATGTATTGCAATTTCTATTTATCTTTCATCTCCCCTGGCGTTTGTTAATATAATAAGTAATGTAGGTGTTACATAAATACTTAAAATTATAAATATAACCAAAATAATATAAATGTCTGTCAATTGTACACATCACATGTTGGTAATGTACAGCATTTTATTATAATGTAATTACACACACTGAGTTACCATTCTAAAAATCTCATTTGAGCAGCTCTTATTAAATTTGCCTTAAGATTCAATTAATATCCACTAAGTTCACATGTATTTTTGAAACCCAATGACTGTGCTGTGTGTTACGGCTTGTGCCTAGCTGTTCCTCCAAAGCCTTGGGTGCTCGTGGATGGAGCTTTGCAGGCATGGGTGGGTCTAGATTGTGTGATGCTGGTATTAAGGGTGTGATGCTGGGACTGATTCATAGTGTGATGCTAAGATTAAGGGTGCCCCACCCTGGGTGTACCTGGATAAAATACAAGGGACAGAGAGAGGGCTGTTGTTATCATTGCTTGCCACTTGCTGCTTCTGCTGCTTCTCTGCTTGCTATTTTGTTGCATTTGTATTTTCTGCTTGGCCTGCTTTGCCATGGACTGTTTCTCCTCTGCTATTTCCCTCTGCCATGCCACCATGCTTTGGAACCAACTGACTATGAATTGAAACCTCTACAAACTCTGAGTCAAAATATACCTTACCTCTTTTCATTTGGAGTGCTGGGTATTTTGTCTCAGCATTGAGAAAAGTAGCCAAAATATAGTGGATATTTTTCTTTCAATATTTTACCATGACAACAATGATATTCATATCAGTATCACAGAGACAGAGTAAGATGTCTAAAATGAATATTATGAGATACAGATTTTCATGAGATACTAGAGATCTAGTCTAGTGGTTTACAATCTGTGTTTCTTAGCTGTTTTTCTTTTGCCCAGTGTGCTTCTTAGAACAGTTTTTCTATTCTCACTCAGGAACTACCAAAAAATGAGACACTGCAGGCCAAGTTTCTAATGCTGGTGTTTTCATACCCCACTTTTGACATTGGCACTCTAAGCTCTCTGCCTTTGCACTCCAAGACTGTACCCGCATTCCCCCAGGTGCTGAGGGTTTCAGCCACAGCTTGGGAGTTAACACCACTGGCTTTCATTATTCTTAGGCCTTGGGACCTGCACTTATCCAATGGACCATTATCTCAGGGTCTTTAGTTTCCAGATGGCCTATTGTGGATCTTCCTGACCTCCACAGAGTATGAATCAGTCCCTCTAATAAATGCCTTTTCATGTGTCTACATGTATATTATCCTTTTGGTATTGTATCTCCGAAGAATCCTAAGTAATACATCATTGAACACTCAAATGTTCATATTGTACATGAACTTTAGCTGTCAAACCCATACTACCCGTCACTTCTAGTTGTACCTCAGAGAAAGTGGGGAGGGGGTCTAGCTAATCCTGGGAAGACAGGCCTGTATTTGGCAGGAATGAAAAGGAAGATCTTCATATTAAGGGTGAGGGAAGAGATAGATAAGATGAACAAAGGGGAAAACTGAGTAGTTCCGTCTTGGCAAGTTACAGAGTGGAAGCTTCCTAATCTTAGGCTGTCTCTGTGGAGTGATCATGGCTGAAGATGTTTCTTTTCCTCCTGGACAGAGGCAGAGTTCTGAAAGCAGCAAAGAGGGTTACTGAATTCACATGATTTGGAATGACTGTGAGTAAATACATGTTGAAAGAGAAAACATTTTGATGAAGAACACTCAGGGGCTTGGGAAATCAGTAATTAATTGGCTATCATTGAAGGATTATTTGAGACTGATTTACCTGTCTTCTTGCAATCACTAAAAAAATAATATTTTTTGTTATATTCATACCATTTTTAAAAAGCACAAACCCTTTTGAATAGGTCTCTTCTGCTATCAAATCTGGTGGGCCAACAGTCTGCCCTATTTACTGCAGTTTTTAATGGTAGTACTTAAGTTTATCAGGGAGCACTCTGCTTTTTGCGTGTACAGGCAGTGAAGTGCTTCTTCTCTAAACATTGTGTTTTATACCCTTAGCTACCAAAAGTGTTATTGCCTAGTAGCATTTTTTAAATTCATTAAGTCATTTAAAATGTCTTATGTATCATCTTATGACAAGTTTACAAGGTTTTCTAGGTGACCATAGTTATCCCCTGAAGATATAACTAATGATATTACTTTCTAATCCTCACATTTCTTCAGAATCACATTATAATGAAACCTATAAAACTCATAAGATTTGTAATGAAAGTAACCCTGGTGTTCTAGAGGAAAAATTAAAAATCCAAATGTCAAGACAGAGTTGGAGAGACATGGCAAGGCAGCTGTATTAAAGTTTTTTGTTATTTTCACAGGATACCAGTTGGATAGAATTCATAAAATCGTGAGTTCTCTATAGATGAGCAGGGGAAGTCACATGGTCAGGAAGAAATAGCTGCCTCTGCAGAGGTGAGAAATGGGTCAAAATCTCAATCCCTATGTCTATAATGCAAGTAGAAAAACAATGAAGCTGGAATTTCTTTGAGATTTCACTTAGCTATTCCATTACTCATCATTTTTCTGATGAAAAATTCCACATGACATACACAAAGCAATATGCAAATTTACAGTTGCTGTAGCTTTACGTTAGGCACCATGAGGAATGCAAAATCAAATTGCACTTAGAAATACAAAAGTTGGCTGGATTATTTAAAATGCAATCTTTGAAAATAGAGACTAAAAAGAAGAAAATATATTGTCATGTTAAATACGGTTGATAGGAAAAGGTAAAAGTGTAGAGCAAAGTAAGCATGAATGCTGGTTGTAGATGAACTACTGTTTATTATCTTATATCACTTCATCACTCTAATTCTCTCATCTATTAAAATAAAAATTAAAAATTGAAGCATTTATAACAAAATCTCAAATGTTATTTGTCAAACTTAATGTTTTGTTTCTTCACACTTTCTCCATAAATTTATTAATATAATAGCAAGAATGCATAAATACTTATTAACAGTTTAAAACTAGGATTCTGGCAAATGGGCTGCAGTAGGCTGACTGTAATGGAGTAGTTCTGACTCTAAAGAGCAGGACACAGACATTCCTTATGTTTTGACTGAATTCTAGTCCTGAGACTCAGTCATTACTGAATTGATCACTAAGTGAGCAGTTGTATATAGTATGTACACTACAATATTTACAGCAAACAAATAAAGGAAATGCCAACTTGATGCATTGCTTTATTTGCATAACTCTTACATGCAGTATTCTAATGTATAACAGAGCCAAAAACTGCAGTACTGTAAAGTACAGTGAGCAAAATTACAGTGGTGTATGAATAAGGTGTACAAAAGAAAGACATTGAGGCTTTATGAACAAGATATACAAAACTATACAAAAAAGGTTCTAAATCCAAGTCGTCAGCCATAAGTCTGAACAGCACTCCTCTGTTTTCAATCTAGACAGATGTTAAAGAGGTACGTAGCTAAATGAGGAGCATCTGTGTACCAAATACCACCAATTAATAACAAATGAGTATTTCTTGTGACTTCATGTAGTTAAGCCAATTACACCCAAAATATTCAACTTCTTTAAGATACATTCACACAATTTGGTAACAAATGGCAGTTACTAATGTATATTTGTCAAATTTCTTTCCTTTTCTCCCAGTTGAACAGTCTTCCATGGTGTAAGAGAACAGAAAGCAGTGAAGGGAATCTGTTAATTAATTTTAAAGTAACTGATATGTCACTTAAAGGGCTATCCTGAAGGGTGAATGGCAGGGAAGGTTCAAATACTTTTCAATAGCCCTTTGACTATACAATGTATTACACTTAGAATAAATCAGTTAGTAATGTATTTCAGCTAAAAACATATAAATACAGCCATCGCTGAAAGAGGACGATAAATGTCCTGGTCATAATGCTTTTTTTAACATAAGGTGTAAGATTATTTGCACATTGTCTCTAAAGGAATCAGTTACTCTTTAGGAAGTTTCTAACAGCTTCTCTGTCGATAGAGATAGGGAGTTACTGAGGAAGTACGATGATGTTTTGAAAGAATTTTTAAATTCAAATTTAAAATATAAAAATATTATTTTAAAGTTTCAAATTCAAAAGGATATTTTTACACAA
>NW_004955402.1:26460656-26464275 GCF_000276665.1 Chinchilla lanigera | reverse complement strand
ACTGAGGAAGTACGATGATGTTTTGAAAGAATTTTTAAATTCAAATTTAAAAGGATATTTTAAATTTTCAAATTTAAAATATTATTTTAAAGTTTCAAATTCAAAAGGATATTTTTACACAACCATCACATAAGTACAGAAGTAGAATATGATCCACAATATCCACAAATAAAGAATTCCACAAGTATCTTATAATCAGCAACATATGGAGACATCTGAAAAGGAATCACAACAATCTCAACACAGTGACTAAAAGTTTGCCTTTATAGAGTAATTTTTTGAGTTATAAATTTATAGTAGGAAATATTATTTAGATTTCATATTCCTAGAGGATTCTAATCCACATTTTATCAGCTATGAAAATTTAATAATATTAAAGTGGGTAAAACTTACCAAATTACAATATGTATTTCTCACTCTGATACCAAGCTTGCTACAAGACCCTGGAACAGAGTCAGACCAAGTCATCTCAATGATAAGAGATTATGAGAGAAAGAGGAAGAGAAAGAGATTTCAGACAATGTGCCACATGGATTTAACCTGCATTAGGGTATCATATTGGTCGGACATATGTTCTCTTGTTCCAGTATTAATCCTTTCCATTATGGGCTGGACCACCATGTTCATATTCCAGCATTTGAGAGATTGAGACACTAGAATCTGCAGGTTTTGAAATGATCCTGAACTACTGTATATAGTGAGTTTAAAGCCAGGTTGAAATAAATAGGGAGACTTTGTCTCAAAAGAAAAAAAAAATTAAAAAAACATTAAAAAACGTGTGGATCTTAGTCTCCAAATAAAACATTTCTTACTTCTAGAGTCTGGGTTGAAACATGGCAAACGCTATTACAGATCCTTTCCATAGCACCAGTTATCAAGGACGCCTGCAGTAAGTGCCCAGTCTCCTGACCAGGAGATGGTGCACAGCAGGAAAGAAAGAGCAAGAGACAAAACAGAGGATGCAGCAGGGTTCTGGGATGTCTTTTTGCTGTGGTGTTTGTGATATAATTTAAGCATGGAGAGTCTGAGAATTTTAATATTATATTGTAGATTGTTTAAAATATATTTATTTGTATTCCATCATTTTGCTATTATCTTCAGGAAATTGTGCATGTTCATGAATTATTAGTATAAATATCCAGCCCACCTGCCATAGAATAAGAAAGTACAGCATTTCTTCATTACACATACAAATTAGAGATGAACCCAACACATTCCGTTTCAATATCCTGTTAATCAAGTTTAGTGGATGGCTATAATAGATCCAGAAATCTCTTATTTTTCTATTTTTAGGTATAGACATAATTTTTAATGTGAATTCCAGATGATTCAGAAATTTGCCTTGTGAGATTAGAAACTTCCTCATATCAGATGAAAAAAGAAACAAGCATCATTTGATTTTATTCCAGAATCATATTGAATCATACTAGAACTGCACTATGGGGAGGCTGAGCCAAGCTGGACATGCTGAATAGAAAACATCTTGTTTAGAATCTTTAGATTTGTTGCTTAGGTGAAGCCTATTGGGACAAGGTGGACATAATTAAAAAGGAGAGACGGAAATTTTTTTGCCAGGAAGAAGGAATGAGACCAGTATCTTTGGGAATGAAATTACCTGCTGGTCAGGGGCCAGACCGAAGAGTGTTGTTGTGGAGGGTGAGTTACAATTGTCAAATATCTCTAGGAGAGTTAAAAGATCAGGCAGACATAAGCTCACATGTTGCTGCTGCTTAACACATACAATGCTAGCTTTACATTGTGTGTGTGTGTGTGGCTTGCACTAGCAATGTTTTTATGCCTCTAGACCTTACATGTCTTCATCTAGGCCATACTTCTCTTTTCTCTCCCTTTGGAAAGCTAAAGATCAAACCCATGGACTCATGCACTTTAGGCAAGCACTCTTCCACTGAGCAACTCTTCTAGCCCTACAATACATAGTAATTTTCAGCCTTTTTTCTGTGTGTATGTGTGTTTGTGTAACTGCAGGTTGAACTCAAAGAATGTTGGTCTAAACTTCTGCTGAGCTATACTTTTAGACTGTATTTTTCATTTGTTTCTCTTTTCTTTGCTCTCTCTCTCTGACAAGGTATTGCTATGCAGTTCAGGCTGGATTTAAACACACTATTTATCCTAGGCTGGCCTTAAACTCTTTGTGATCTTCTTGCCTTAACCTTCTCAGTACTGGGAGTACAGGTATTCCCTACCACACTTAGCTCCTGAATTATTTTTTAATATTTTACTTTTCTTAAATTTATGTTTTATTTTAAAGATAAAAGAATGAAACCATATTAACAGACACACAAACATTTACAAAATATCACAAAAATAATACAAGCAATATAGAATTTCAGACAAAGTGATAGAAAATTAACAATGGTTGTTGTTTTACATATTGATATCTTCAATTTGGATACTCAAATAAACAAATATATACATGTAAGATTGATCGAACATTTAACATTAACTGTTCCTTTCAATAAAGCAGTAGAAATCAGTAGTACAATAATTTTAGCTATTCTGTGCATACATATATACATATTTTCCCCTTCTTTCTTTCTTTTTTTCCTTCACCCCTGTTGTTCTTTCCTTTTGAGCAGTTTCTTTCCCTTTCACAGTATCTATTGTATCTTTTAGATTTTATTCAGTCTTTCAAGTTCTTACACTAGTGAGAAAATGTGGTGTGTACACATGTGGGTCTTGTTTATTTCACTTATGAATATCATCTTTAGTTGTGTCCATTTACCTACAAAAACCTCGAGTTTATCTTTCCTTATAGCTGAGTAATATCCCATTGTATAAAAATACCACAACTTTCTTATCCTTTTCTTAGTTGATGGGTATTTAGGTTGCTTCCATGATTTAGTTATCACAAATTGTGCTGCTATAAACATGGGTGCACATGTATTGCTGTGATATGATGTTTTCTGTTCTTCTGGAAAAATATCCAAAAGGGACATAGCTGGGTTGAATGAGACCTCTATTTCTAGTTTACTGAGGAATATCCAAACTTATTTCCACAGTGGTTTCACCAATCTACCTTAACACCAACAGTGGAGAAGGGTTCCTTTAACCCCACAGCCCCTCCAGCATTTGTTATTGATTGATTTCTTGATAATAACCATTCTCTCTGGGGTGAGATGGAATCTCAGTGCTATTTGTATTTCTTTATTGAAGAAGTGTGTATTTATCTCAGATGCCCATTTTTGTATTGGGTCTTTGAATTGGGGGGGGGCTGATTGAACAGATCAAAGAGGATTTCAAAAAATGAAAAGAGATTCTTTGCTCATGGATAGGAAGAAACAACATTGTGAAAATGGCCATATACCCAAAATTGTTGTACTGATTCAATGCAATTCCAATTAAAATACCATCAGCATACCTCACCAATCTAGAGAAAACATTCCTAAAATTTATCTGGAATCAGAAGAGACCCAGAATAGCAAAAGCAATCCTGGGCAACAAGTACAAGTCAGGTGGCATCACAATCCCTGACTTGAAATTATAGTACAAAGCTACTGTGATAAAATCAATATGGTACTGGCATAAACAAACAAACAAACAAACAAAAAAACAGATCTTAGGATTAATGGAACAGACTGGAAGAAGCAGCCACAACCAC
>NW_004955402.1:26389724-26460386 GCF_000276665.1 Chinchilla lanigera | reverse complement strand
ATCAACACCTGGGATCTCATCCTATGGAAAAGTTTCTGTACATCTAAAGAAATCACCAGCAGAGTAAAAAGAAAACCCACAAATTGGGGAAAAGATTTAGCCAACTGTGTAGAACATATAAAGAATTTTAAAAAATCAGCCCACCCAAAAGTTTTACTTTTGAATCAGGATCTCAGTAAGTTTTTCAGGCTGACCTGAAGGTCACAATCAGCCTTGCTCGGGGTCCTCTCGCTCAGGATCCTAATACAGGTCATGTGTTTCTATACTAGTTTTAATGTTAAATTTTGTTCTTCTTGATAAAGTTCAAATGTTAACTAGTCATGAATAGATGCATTATATTAGGACATAGCTCAACATGAGAGCATAACTATTAAAGGTGGGCCATTTATCTCTACAAAAAATGATAATCAGTTACAGAAAAGTGGAAACCCAATGTTGAGCTCCAGAGGTTAGTTAGTGCTCATTGACACATGCATAACTTCTCTCAAAGACTTTGATTCTACAAATATAAGTAAAAAAAAGAAATTTGAGTCTACAAATATAAGTAAAATTATTTTTACTTGTTTCATTGTCACCTTATTGAAGAACTAGATATTGACCTATGTATGCACTCCACTCTCTCCATCACATTGTCAAATATCAGAAATAACTCAGCGTTAAATTCTTCAGTGTACATCACATTTCCAGGGCCGTTTGTATACAAGTAGTAACTCTGACTTTGCTTTGTAAACACTGGGCCACTCTCACACTTCTTGATTGCTATTATTTCCTTAAAAAAGGAGAAGAAAAAGGAAAGTCAAATTTTTGTCAACAAAGGATTGATATTAAATTTGGCTATGATTAAGAAGCCTGTTGAGTCTTTTCTAAGAGGTAAATGAATAGAGGTAAACTAGTTTGTCACTAAAAGAGTCCTATGCAATCATTTTTAGTTTATCACTAAAAAAAGAGGTAAACTAGTTTATCACTAAAAATTAATGAATATAAATTGATTAAGCTATAAACTCAGAAAACTATGAAAGACAGTAACAAAGATAAACATAACAAAACTAATAAAAGCAGAAATTAATGAATTAGAGAAAATTATATTAATTGTAAAATTTTTGAAGTTTTATTAATTTTCATAAAATATAAAAACCAGGTTAGTTTTTAAATTGGCAGAATGAATACACACATCACATACTCCCATAGAGAGAATAACTGCAGTTGCACAAGGCAATTTATATTCAATGTAGAGGATACTGTAATTAATTCTAGGCAAAAATTTAAAATTCACATTAAAATGTATGATTCTGTGATAAAATACAAAAGATCAAAATTAATACAAAAATAGAATCTAAATGATTGCATAGGACTCTGTAAATAGTGATACAAAGATATGAAATATGGGTTTGGAAAATAAACAATTTCTAAAATAAAAGAAACATAAAAGAATACTTCAAAATGTATTTTGTCTTTGTATTAGAAGTTTAATATTTTCAGGACCACATTGTCCTTGAATAATGTCCTATACATTTAATTTTAATAATTATGAGAAGGAAAAATAAAATAGAGACCTCGGTGGATTCCCATTATGTCCATGAAGGAAACACGTGGTCAAGGGTCACCCTCCCACTGCAAACAGAAGGGGAACTGGATGAACCATCAACAACTGTTTCAGAAATTGGTTAATGAGCAGTGCAAGTATGATCTTTAAGGAAAGGGCAATTGAGTAAATCCAAAATCTGTTCAGTTTTCTGAGAAATAATTTCCATGGCAGCATAGAGATTTCTCTCAGTCTTTCTCAAAATATAAGATTGAGATTGAGAAATTAATTTTATTTCATTATTAATGGGCTACTGGAAATTAAATTACCTTATATATGTAAGAATTAATTTAACAAAATATACTGTACACTGATAATTACAAAACAGACACAGAAGACAGAGACTTAAATGTATACATAGAGAGAGATACAAATTTCTTAGATTACTAAGCAATTTTTAACTTTTCCAAAGAAATTCATATAATAAATAAAAGACCAAATAAAACAAATGAAAAAAGAAAAAGGGAAAAAAATCATAGTTTTTTGTTTAAAAATTTATATACTGGTTTAAAATTTATATGTAAATGAAAATAGTCTAGAATAACCAAAACTATATTTGAAAAGAACAAGAAGATTTGGCTTTGTCTACAAACAATAGCAAGACTATGTATTGGTGAAGTGAGAACAGATCTATAGCTTGATTGAAAAAAAAAGTAGAGTAATAAAATAGCTCCAACATACATGGTCAAATGATTCTCAATAAAGCAATTGCATTTGGTAAAATATCTATACAACATGTGGGGATGTCTGAATAGCCTTACAGAAAATAAGCAACCTTAATCCTTACTTGCCAGCATGAATGAAAGTTAACTCAAAATGTACTCTAGGCATTAATGTTAAAATTGACAGTAAAAGAGAAAATAGAGAACATCGTTGCATCTTTGAATTTTTTATATCAAGTTCCCCAAAAGGTGAATTATAAATGAAAAAAATACGATAGATTGCTTTTCAACAATACCATTTAGAAAATGAAATACAAATAAAAAAGCACAGACTGGGAGAAGATGTCCTACATGTATCTCTATATCTGTATTTATATCTATACCTTCTGTAGCTATACTATCTAGACATCAAAGCACTTATTTCCAGGGATGGTCATACATGTGTATATAAAATCCTTCATAATTTTATAATGATGTAAATCCAACTTTTTAAATAAAGAAAAGAAGGAAAAGGCTGAAGTCACATCACAAATTAATATACACAGATGGCCAATATGCACATGCAATGATACCCAGCATTATTAGCCTTAAGAGAAATAAATATAAAATCCATACAGAGCTACAACTATATACTCATCAGAATATTTAAAGTTCACACACATACACACACACACACACACACACACACCAGGAATGTGATGTGGAGAGAATGCAGAGTAACAAACTCAAATTCAAATAACTTGGAAGAGTTCTACACATTCTTAAAAGATTTATTTGTACTTTCATTTAATAGGAACTTACACTGGTGTCATACTTTGGGGTTTTACAAGGGGAATAGTATAATACAGGACACATATTTTATAAGATTATTTATAATAGTCACCCAAAAAGTCATATACAGAAAGCGAGTGCAGGAAATCTGTCCACACACTAAAGACCAAAGAATCCAGCTGAGGGCCTGGATCCCACACTAATGCCCTGCATGAGTCCAGCTGAACACCTGAAGCAAATAATAATATCTTATGCAGGCCTGTTTCACTGGTCTGTGCTGGGAAGACCCAAAGGTCAGTGGTAGAAGCTAGAATGTCTGTGCCAGAGGGATGAAGGATCTGTGCCAGCAGGCTGAAGGATCTGGCCTGGAGGCAGCAAGCAACTCTCAAAGTAAGGACCAGAGCTTCCCTGAAAAGTACCACAGCCATCCTCAGCAACAGTGAGGTCCCAAACTCCTCCAATGATGAAGGAAGCTGAGTTCCTATCAGGAAAGCCAACAAAAGAAGCTTCTCTAAGACCGAGCAGTGCATCTTCTTCTACTCTAGAGCCAGGAAGTGATGTTCAAAGTGAGGACCAGAGCTCCCCAAAGTGAACCAAAGCCATTCTCAGTGACAACAAGGTCCTGAGCTCCTTCAGTGATAAGAACAACTGAGTTCATGAGGAAAGCCAGCATGACAAGGATCTCCAGAAGAATAGCCGAAGCGATTCAGCAGCTCCCTACAGCTAGCTTCCCAACAGCTTGTAAAACTTCTTCCTCTGCAGTTCTGCCTCTTATGCTGCTGGCTACAATCCCCAGGTGTGCCTCCCACATCCAGCACCACACTGGTTCAGTTCAGCTGGATGTTACAAGTTGATCACCAGTTGTCAATTTACCACAACTGGTAATAGACAAGAAATTAAAATATGTTCAAAGACTTACACATGGTTGTTCACAAAAGCTTTATTTCTAGTAATCTCAAGCTAGAAATAATCCTAACAATGTCCAACAACAAATAAGTGAATAAACAAATTGTCATTACCATGTGGTTAAATGCCACTTAGAAATAAAAAGAAACAAAGTATTGATAGACATTACCACATGATCTGAAAACACTATAATGAAGAAAAGCATCTAGATACAAAGGAGCACTGATTGTCATCCCATTAATATAAAACACTAACAAAGACAAATTTAATCTACAATGATAGTGAACAGAACAGCTATTGCCTAGGTCTTAAGGTGGGTGGTGATCAAGAAAGGGCTTGAGGAATCTTTCGAGTGGTGGAAATGCTTTCTTGTTGTAAGTGCAGTAGTCATTACATGAGTAAAACTCACTGAACTATACCCTTTGTATAAATTATAACCCAATAAATTAAAATTTAAAATCAATCAAGTTATATTAAGGAAGTGAACACACAGATATTAAAGCTGCTCTGAATATAAAGTGAAGCCAGGAAGGGAATTGAAAAAGGAGAAAAGAATGAAAAAATAAGACAGCTGGTAGTTTAAGTTATAACAGCCACTGTAATAATAACTGTTCGGAACAATGCATGAATGAGCAGAAAATACAGACAGGACTCTCACCAGAGTTTTTATAAGTATTTAAATGAGCATGAAAGTTTCACAAAATGTATAGAGAGAAATTGTTTTGAGTTGCCATCATTTGTTCAGGATAAAACCAATTCAGAAACGTGTTGAATACCTCAAAAAGATTCTTTCACCAAGTCATATTCATATCTGTGCTCACCGAGAAGCAAATCTATATAAATCAGGTATTGTTTGCACAATCTATATGATAGTCAAGAAGCATTTTTTAAGAGATCTATTTGTATGATGTGCTAAAACTAAATTGATGCAATTTGAATTTTTATATGATTTAAGCAACTTCCTTAGTCTGAATTGTAATATATTAATGAATATTTCATAAAACAAATGTAACACAAGCACCCCAGACTTCCTTAATAAAGGTATATTGTTTTCTGGAGACACATACACTGTTCTTTTCAAAACTAACAACCACCATATGCTATTTTGAGGGGCCAAAATATTTTGAACTATACAAATTTGAAGAAGGATGTACAATATTAAATGTATGGGTGGAAGATTAGGGAGTGGTCAGTCACAAAATATATTGAGTTTGCAGGTGAAAGGAAGTAAAACAAATTCCAAAGATTCAAACTGTATTCAAACCCAGAATACGTCCTGCAAGGTTTGCTTTATGCCTCTCAAGAGACGAGAGATCAGAGACCGTGGACCAGGCATTAGAGAAAGGAAGGGATTCTTGGCTCCAGAGGTTCAGGCAAACATCGGTACACTTCACACTGGCCTTATTGTTGGTCTTTCAACACATCAGGCACATCCCAGCATTGGCTTCACCTGCTGGTCCCCTACCTGTAAAACTCCTCTACATAGTCGCACAGATAGCTTTTTCATTTTTGTATGTCTTCACTCGAGTATTCACTTATTCAGAAAGGGGTTTCCTGATTACTTTCTCTAAAACTGCAAACCGGGCCAGGCATGTACCTCAGCTGCTCAGTGCCTGCCTGCCAAGTGCAAGGCCCTGAGTTCAACTTCCAATGTGAAAATAAATAAATAAATAGACAAAGAAACAAACATATGGGGGAACAAGTAAATAAATAAAACTGCGAACGTCCTACCATTACCATTCACTCCCAACACACACGCACACTCACATCTGCAAATTTTCTGTTTCCTTTCTTGTTTTTTCTCTGTAGCACTTCAAATAGTCTGGGAGAATTAGGTAGAGAGGCAACTTTATCCCGATATACTCAAGTACTCACACATGAGTGCAAACACACTCACACACACACACACACACACGGATTGATCATAATAGATGGTGAATTTTTAAATTTAAAAATATATTGCAGTAAAAATACATTGCCTTTAATCCCCACCAAAATACTCCACCTCAAGGCCAGTACATTTATCACATCATCCTTACCCACTTTGTGCAGATTCTCAATTCCAGAATTTGACTTTAGCTGTCACTTATGTCCTCCTCAGAATAAGTAGCCTATTGATGTCAAGTATTTGTGAAAAAAGAAATATGAATAAAGATTTGAGTTGGAATCAATCAACACACAGTTATACATTATTAGATGGATCTTTATCATTTTTTCATTATCTTGATGGCTCATCATTCTCCTATACCCACTTTACAGATTCCCCCAAATTGTGCAGTAGTTTGTGTTTGACATGTTATGGACCAATGATTTTTACATTATTTGCTGGAGCTTCTGCCACTCTATCACCATCCAAAGTTCACTAAGAATTTCTCAAAAAGAGATATAGAAATGGCCTATTGGCATATGAAAAAATGCTTAATATCACAATTATTCAAACACACAGTTATTCAAATATGAAGTATCACTTCATAGTTGTAAGAATCACTGTTATTAAAAAGACAAAAGATCCAAAATTTTGGCAAGGATTTAGAGCCCTTTTCACATGCAGTCTCCTTTAATGCAATTTGGTAAAATCATTCTGGAAATTAGTATGAAATTTCATCAAAAAACTATAAATATTCTTCAGGAATCTTAGATATAGATCCAAAGGAAATGAAATCAGTATTTTGAAGAGACATCTACACTTCCACATTCTTTGGAGCAATACTGGCAGGAGCTGAGATGTGGAATTAGCCAGTGAATTCACTGAATAGGACTCAATGAATAGATCAAAAAATATGATACATATGTGAACATACAGGTTCACACAGGCACACATGCACAAACACACACTTGTGCACGCAGTAGAGCATTATTCAGCTTTAAATCTTTTCTTTTTGAGACAGGGTCTTGCAATGTTGCCCAGGTTGACTGCATACTGCTTAGCTCAGTTGATTCTCCTGACTTTCTTCCTAATGCTGGGAGTATGTTCCACATTTTGAAAAGGAAATCTTGTCATTTGAGATAATGTAGATTAACCTGGAAGACATTATGCTGAGTAAAATGAACCAGGCACAGAAAGAAAATGTTTGCATGACCTCACTTATGTGTGGTGTCTAAAATTTGAACTCATGGAAGCAGACAATAGAATTATGGTTACCAGGGGATGGAGGAAGGAGCAAGGAATTAGCACATGTTGTTCAAAGGATCTAAAATTTCTACTATGAGGGCAGGGGATATAGCTCAGTGGCATAAGTGCCTGCTTGGAAAGTGCAAGGTTGCGAGTTTGATCCCCACTACTGCAAAAAATAAAAAATAAAACATACAAAGAATGTCTATTATGAGATGAATAAGTTGTGGAGATGCAGTGTGCTGTAAGTTTTCTATATTTAATAATATTCTATTGTACATTTTAAATTTTCTAAACAATAGATCTTAAATTTTCTCATTACACACAAAGATGCATGTATTTTGGATAATAGCCCTTATAATAATAATATAAATGTGAAACTGAAACATCACATTGTGGACCAGCTATGGTTTCTATCCAGGTGTTCTTCCAAATCCCCATGCATTCATGGGTGGGACTTTTGAAAGGTGATTAGACTGTGAGGGTGTTATAGCTGACTTGGTGTTACGAAGTAGGTGTGATATGAAACGTGGGTCAATTTAAGAAGTGACATGGAAATTTCTGTCTCCTTTCTTGGTTCCTGCCTTTGCTCACTCTACTTCCTATCTGCCATGTGTGAGCACCTCTCCTCCACTGTGCCCATTGGTTATGTTGACTTCTTTTGGTGTCAACTGACTATGGACTCATATGTGCAGCAAAATAAACCTCCAGCAGTAGCCATGACCCCTCAAACTGTGGCTACAGAGGTCTTGTAGTTATGGGTGCTGTGTAATTTGTCCCAACAATCAGAAAGTAACTAAGACAAATGTTGGTACTGGGGTCATTGCTAAGACACTGCTTGACCATGTGCTTCAGAAGCCATTAGAAACGGCTCATAGGAAGGCTGAAAAGTTTTGGAGATACTAGCTAGACAATCTCTAGCTAGAATCCCCTAAAGTGAGCTTGATGGAAGCTTCTTGTCAGAGCTTAGAAGACCAGAATAATGACAAAAATTCATGTGGTGAAGACTAGATTCAGGAGTTTTCTGCCAGGAAGGGAAACTCCACTGGGAATTTGAGTTTAGGTCATGTTTGCTGTGTTCACGTCCTAATACTATGAGAGACACCTGAGTTTAAAGGTGGTAGACTAGTTAATCTGGTGGAGGATGTTTCAAGGTATTCTAATATTCAGGCTATATCATGAAAACTTCCTGCTGTTTTTTGTCAGGTTTATACTAAAAGCCAGAAGCGAAAAGCTCATTTTAAAAGTTCACATTTTTCCCTGAAAGAAAAGGCCTCCAAAACTGGAGCAGAAGGGAACTTGGTTGTTGAAAATGTGAGCCTTAAAAAAAAAAAAAAAAAAAAAAGCCAAGAACTTTGGATAAGACATTAGGAAAAATGACTTGAAAGCACACCAGAAATGTGTAGACCTCTTTCCTTCACAGACTCAAAATTGCAGAAGTAAAAGACTTTGCTTTCAGAAGAGAGCCCGAGGGCACCAAGGGTAAGGGTTGCAGTCTAGGAAATTTGTTCCTTGAGATTCTCTTCACAGCGCTCTGTAATCCAGGTGCTCGGAGACCTCTGTAGTCATGACTCCGTGAATCAGGTCCTGGGTACTCCTGGTCCTGGCAGCAGGTCTTGGCATCATGTACATGGTGTTAGTTTTGTGAGCATGCAGAATGCATGGGTTGTAGGATTGTGGAAGCTTACAATCAGATTTCAAAAGAAGGTCTGAGAAGCCAGGCAGCGTGCCCACGAGACAGCAGCATGTAAAGCTGTGAGAGTATGTTCACAAGTGCCGTAAAGAATCATGAGCCATAGACTTTCTGAGGAAAAGCCAAAGATTGATCAAACCCTGCCCAAGAGAGAAGCCATGGGTGCTGCCACCAACAGTAGTGCTGTAGGGGAGGGGCTACCCTAGCCCTTCAGCGTTCTCATTGCACCATCTCTTGCTCTGGCTGCTGGACACGGAGCTACTGGATTTAATGTATACCCTGGAGGGTTTAAGTCTTGCTTCAGTATGATTTTGTTCTATGCCCCGTTCCTCTCTTTCGATTGGGAATGTTTATACTGTGTTATTTTATGTTGGCTACATTTTGCTTCGTTTTTACAGGGGCTCATACCTGTAAAAACACCTTGAGAGTTTCTCTAAAGTCTCAAAGATGATTTGAATTTAGGTGTTTCAGAGATGCTGGAAATGTTAGGTCTTTGGTAACTATTACAATTAGACTAAACGCATTTTGCGTAAAGAGATGTACATGACCGCTTTGGGGGCCAGAGGCAAACTGCTATGCTTTATGTATAGATGTTTCTCCAAAGCCTCAGATATTCACAGCCATAGCTTTGGAGGGCTAACTATTATAAGGGTGGTATAGCTGACTTGCCATTAGGAGGTGTGGTCTGCTTTGGAGATGTAAATTGGGCGAGTGATATGGGTAGTTATATCTCCCTGCTGGGTCGTCCTTTCACTTGCTCTCTGCTATCTTCCTACCATTCTGCGAGCAGCTCTCGTGTGCTGGGCCCGCCTGCCAAGTCTTCGGCCTAGGATCCAGCTGACTATAGACCGAAGCATGAACTAAAACAGACCTCTCATTTCTCATTCCTTAAACTGATCTATATATATAATTTTATTAGCCAAATACACCTCAAACTCTGGGAGAAAACCTAAACAATAGCAAAAATAACCTCCAAAACCATAAACATGAACTAAGAGTTTAGAACAGCTGTGGAATAATTTTTTAAAATGGCAGAAAAAAAGAAATATAAATAAGTTGTCCCTCTTTAATATGTGGCAAAATGTGTGTGCAGCACTCAGCTGTAGCCTGTATAAAGATATTTGTACCTCATAAGGTTTGAGGGACTCTAGAAAACGTCTTTGTTATGGCACATGGGAATCTGCCCTCCATTGTAGGGCAGTCGTTTGATCTGTGTTAATTTTCATAGGTAATCTCTCCTGCATTCCACTCATTTAAGTATTTTACATATGATACACATATATCATTCTAGAAGATAAGAAAGATGAATGATATATTATTTTAGTCATCAATTTATACGGATTTCATAAAATTTAGGAGAAATGAAGGTTATTTAAGTAGGCTGTAGTACAATTTGTCTGAAAAGGACATATTTCAAATCCAAGAGACTTATAATAAAGGTGCTTTTCTCTTGTGTCACAAACACAGCTCCATGAACTGAAACAGACACTGTCTCCCATTATCTAAAGCAATACAGTTAAAAAAAAAACTAACTTCATTTAATTAAAAAATAATATTGAAATTCTCAAAGATGTTAGACTAAGAGCATAAACATTATGACATAGCCACTTTGAGCATTTTACTTAAGAAAGTAACACAACAGATTCCCCCTCTTAGATGGAGAATCTGTCTTAACCATGTGTGTTCCATTGTTTGCTAGAAATATATCTATTCTTAACAATGTAAAGTGTTTACTTCATATTTTTAAAATCTATATAATTGATACCTTACTCTACTTCTACTTTTTTATCTATTCTGTGCTCTCAAAATTTACCTGCTTTGATATACACAGCTTTAATTCATTTGTATGTACAAGTATTCCATTATTAAAATACGTCCATATTTATCCTTTATTTTCATAGGCATTTTGGTGGTTCCATTTTTTTCTCTATGATACCATAATCCCTCCCATACTTTCCTCTTCAGTCATGCACTAGGAATCTTTGAAGTGTACACTTGTGAGTAGAATTGCTTGGCTTGAGACAGTGACACGTTTACATTTATTGTAAATTAGTATACTCCCCCACAAGGTACAATGATTCATAGTACAATCAGAGCCCTGAAAGAATCTGCCTTCCTCTATTTCAGTCAATACCACAAAAAACATGATATCCCTTTCTGAAGGGCATTTGGAAATTTCTGGCAAGATTTTTGGGCATCACAATGGCTGGGAATTACTATTGGCATTAATTTGGTAAAGGTCAGTAATATAAGAAATCTAACTATGTGACCACCCCCCAGAAGGAAGAATTAGTCTGCTCTTCAGTGAACTTCTGGATGTAGGCATGAAAGTAGAATATTCAAGAACTTTTTCAATCCTGCATGTAACTAACACAGTTATAATTAGAATTCATTTTTATAAATCGGAGGTAATTTTGCTCAAATTAACCAATACTGAATTGCATTCATATGAAATATTGTGACAATTATAGATACCCATATTTTTATTCAGGGAAAGGTACAGTTATGGACAAAAATTGGTCATAACTTTGGAAAAGAGCATCGACTACTATACTAATGCCCATGATCATTAATTCTTCCACTACAATGGCAGGCTTTTCTTTGTATTCTTGCTGTCTCTGTCTAGTTGTTACACATGCAAACGCCTGACATTATGCTGTCATGCTCAAGTATTTATGAGTTAAAATAGATAATCATATCATAAATTACTTTTCTTTATTTCCCCTTTCATGTTTTAATTGATATTATATTTTATGGCATTATCATGTTATATTGTTAAGATTTTCTTAAAGCATGTGGTTATGAAAGTTGTATTGCATATGAATTTCATATTATTCAAGTAAATGGAACATTATCACCATATTAGTAGACAGTTTACATTTTCGCAGTCAAACACTGTTGAAATATTTTGTATTAATCTTCATTTCCCCAATAATATTTATGTTAAACATCTTTTCATACTTTAGTGACCACTTTTTCCCTATTGCATAATGTGTTAATACATTTATGTTATTTGCTTTTGCTTAATGATTGGCTAATTAGATCATAAGTCCTGGAGAATAACCATTTTTGCCTTTTTGTAGACAAATTCAAAATTTATTGTACTCTAATTTAATATGTTTGTCTTTTATACACAATTAATTTTAACTGGATTGGTTATTTTTCCAGGTGCTTATAGAAAAATATATATTATTATAGACTATATGCAATATTTTACATACATTTTATGTGTATCTTTTGTTTTAAATAATTTTTATAATTTTGTTTTAAATTCTAGTTTTGATTTGAAAGCTGAGTGTCATTCCTGTGTACCTTTCTCTTTTTTCACTTTGTTCTCCCTGTTTTAACCCAAATTTGCCTCAAGGTTTTAGCTTTGTTTGCTCTCTAACCTAGAATTCTGCTCTTACATTTGTGATTGTGTTCTCTTTGGCCTTAATTATTAGAGATTTCATAACTTTCCTTATCTAGCCAGCTTTCCTTAATATATGATTTGTTATATTTTCTGTTCACAAAGGATTTATTTCTTTTACAAGCTTCCTCCATTCTCACATTTCTGAGTTTTCAAGCCAGTTTCAAAGCAAAATATTCTGACTACTGTCCAGCAGCTTCAAGAAATGATTCAATACTCACTTTCATTGCCTTTGACTGTTCAGTCGTGCAGGCCAGCAGGCTTGAGAACACCGTTGTTCTCTGCATGTGTTCGGTTCCTGGGTGCATGAAAGTGATAAGCTGGTTTTTGAGCCCTCAAAAGAGCTTTTGTTTTTGTCAGTGGTATCATTTTCTCTTAAGTTTATGTTTTCATTGCTGTATATTTGAAGCATGGGCTTTGCCTCAAATTGCAAACTCACAACATACTTAATGCAATTTGAAAGCAGATTTTGAGAGGAAGGAGATGGATTGTAATTTTATTAAATGCTATGTGCTAAAACACAGCTTTTCTGCCTATGAATGGAAACTGCCTATTGTCAAGATTCCAGGCTTATATATAAGCATAACTCTGCTTTCTTCCTGAGGCAAGACTGTAATTTCTTCATAACAACCCAAGGTTTCAAGTTAATGGGGCTGTCACAGAGGCCAGGGGTATAACTGAGCCCTCCTAAGTGTTTATGTGTTCTTGTTTTGCCTATTTATTTTCATTTGTGAGTCTAGGTTGAAAGTGATAATTGTTTAATTGTGCATATTGGCTTTTTCATTTTTTAAATTTAATGTTTCACAATGTTTTTAATCTAAAAGAATACCTCATGCTGTGATAATCGACATGATAGAATGTAAAAAATAAATAAATAGCTCACTTTTAAATGATTCTTCTTGTCTACCAACAAGACCTATCTGTTGAATATAATTTTAATTGCAATGTATTTCCTTAATAGTTTCCTTTAATTGATTACTCTGATATGATATCTTTGGAAAGTTGAAGCTGTATAATAAAGTTTTTGTATTTAATTCTTTCAAAGAAGCTTGTAAGGATAGCCACATATCAAATAACAGTTTTTCAATATTTAGCTATTAAATGAAAATAAATATTCTTTGATTTTCTTTGAGGTGAAATATTTTCCAATGATATGGACATTTTCAGCAGAAAATTTGTTACTGATAGACTAAAGCTATTTATCAAAATATCATTGGAAATAGGAAACTTTACTTAAATTTTCTGTTTCCTTTAACTTTTTTCAGTTTGTATTTTGTTTGTATATATTTCTGATACCTTGCGACTACATTCAGCTTGAGGAATTAGCACATCTACATATTGTATCTTAATCATTTAAAATTTTTTTCATCAGATTGACCTTTGTCATTGAAAACCATTTCTAAACAGGAATGCAGTAGCCTGACATTAATTTCTACCTAACTCGGTGCTCTATTCAAAGAGTTCAGTAAGCACTTGCATTAACACATGACACAATTAACAAAGAATTTCTATTTCAATCGGAGGAAAAATTCTACAGGGCTATTTTCATTGTTCCTTCAACTTTTTCAACTGTAAAATATTCCAAAATTAAAATAATCTAAAGAAACTTTAGAACATAGAAAGCAATCAAAAGCAACAATTTGAATATTTAATTTATACCTGTTTGTCATGTCAAACTTTACTGATGTAGTTGAAATGACCCTTACACTTCATTTTCAGCACAGTCGCTCATTTGTTTGAATGGAAAATCCTCCCAGTGTACTTGTCCACTGAAAGGCATTGTGCCTTTCACTGCGGTGTCCTTCTGCTTGCACTATTTTGCAGCTTTCTCTTTTCATTCACCATAAAAGTTTCTGTGCCAATTATATCTACATAGACCGTACCCTTTCCTTCCTTAATCAAATTATTTTCTCATTCCTCTATGCATATGTAAATTTCTCTCCCATTGCTTATTTCTATAGTTTTTGCATTAAAAAAATATTCCAAAATCGTGGAAACTGGATGTGCTACACCATCAGTATATGATAACTCTTGACTCTTGAATACCAGTTTTTTATATAGTAGCACTTCTAAAGGTTAGTAACTAAATATATGCCTAAAGGCAAGTCTACTTTGACTGGCCAATACAGCTCTTATTTAATGTTTATTTTCTTTTCAAATTACTAAATAATATGCTAAATAATTTGCTTTGAACTAAATGACATTCCATAATACATATTTATTCATTCACTCCCTATATGATTATACATTTTTTATCTTACTCATTATGAAATCATAGAAATAAATGATTATATATTTAGATTATGTCATTTTTCTCATCTTAAAATATTTTGCTTTAGATTACTAAATCATCATCTTTTTATACATCTTCAGAAACATCTATCTTCTTTTGCAGCATCATCTCCAAATTCCAATGATTTATTGTATGTAAATCATCCTTATCAATGATAAACTTCTTCATGTCCATCTAATAAAATTTCTCCTTCCTGCATTTATTTTGTTTTGCTTTGTTTTGTTTTCTGGTAGCCAACTGGTGAATAAAGCTTATGGTCCACATTCCACATTTCTCACTAAATTAACAAATGTAACATCTATTTGATGTGTTAGTGAAATATACAAAATTTGTGACAGAATCAAATACTTTTGAAATGTTAGTAAATATGCTGAATGCATACTGCTTTACATAGGTGAACATGGCATGACAAACAATCAACTCCCTGCTATTAAGTTTCTAAAAAATTCAGTAAATCTTTGTCCCCAAACCCCTCTACAAGCAACACAAAAGTACTTATATTCCCACCTGTAGTGAGAAGAATATTTTCAAGATTATATCTATGTCAATTTTTCCCACTGAGTATATCTCTTTCATTGCTAAACATTTGATTCCTAAAATCTTTTCTTTCTGCTCTCCTACTAAAAGAAAAGGTAAAGTTATTCTTCCATAAAATATATGTCCCCAAATAATGATTTACTTATCATTTAAGACCTACAGTCATAAAATATGTAAAAATTACCCAAACTCAATTAAACTACCACAGAGAGTCTTCTGCATTTTCATTCGTATTTTACAACTACTGTATCAGAGCATGTGTATAAATGAATGAGGAAAAAGATGATTTCTCCTTCACTAATGAGCTAATTTGTTCTGTATTAGTTGTTGGTGGCAGATCAATAATTTATGCCTGGTAGGATTAAAAGTTTATACATATAAAAATACATAGAACCCTAGGAAAACCTGCAGCAATAGCATCAACTGGTGTTTACTTAGCTCTGTGTTAGCTGATTCCTAGCCAAGAAAAACAAAACAAGCAAAAGAGTCTATAGAAAGTCTGCTTATTCCAAGTTGCCACATTGGATGAATTCAATCTCCCAACCAAAATAGATCTAGTGAATAGAATTCTATAGCATGGCAAACACAAGGTCCTGAGTTTGACTTCTGATAGCAAAATAAATAAATTTCAAAAAAGAAAGTTTTAAAAATTATTAAAAATAGTATTGCATAATAAGCGATCCATAGCATAATAAAGTACTGTAAAAGATGTCAGTCCTTTTCTTAGACTGAATTTAATGGTGAGTTCAATCAAAACACATTTCCATTTATTTTCTCACTTCTCAAATGTTTATGTGCTAAACTATGTTAAACTCTGAGCACTCAATAAGGAACTAGATAGGCCAGCCCAGGCTCACACATAGCTTTCATTCTAGAAGCAACACACAGTGTTTAGTATCACTAGGTAGGATCTGAGACTACAGGTTTTATAAAGGCTGTTTTTGAGGAAGAATTATTCTTAGAGTAATAAATGATATACAACATGTGTAAAACATGTGAAAACACATTGTCTTGTTGGTCTCAGATTAGTAGCATCCAAAGTGCGGGCCCTACGCCAGCAGCATCAGCATCACAACACTAGGGGTTATGGCCCTTAGATCGCTGGGCCACAGCCTCAGTTTCTCAATAGATCTGAGTTGGAATGTGATAATTTACATTTCTTATAAAGTTTCTGGGTAAGATATTGGTAACTGGTAATATTGTTCACATTTGAACAACCACTGGGTCTTTTCATGTTCATCGTGGACAAACATCACATCAAATTCAGCTGGAAGCCTCTAAAATAAATCAGTGTTTGGGATCGTGTCTCAGGACAGTTAAACAGAACTAAATGGAAGTGTGAGTCAGAGGGTGAGTTTAAAAATATAAATTCCTTAGGATTCTGATGTATTTCTGGGGTTAAGAAGCGTGCTTTAAGAAAATCAGTCCAACTCCCAGAGCTACCCTTTAGCAAATTCATACAATGCTATTCTTATTAAAAAAACTGTCAGAAATTTGAAGCAGAACTCATTTTAAGCTGTTTCTACATAATACTGCCCCCAAAGCAATAGTACAATAAAAAAAATCAATGAATCATATTATCTAGCATTATCTAGGTCAAAATAATATATTAAAAGCTTAGGTATTCTGTAGAATCCAACTTAATAAGCAACTCTCAACTATATTGAAACTTTTTTCACCTGAGACACATAAATAAATACAACTCTTAATAGTTTTTACCTTTTAGGAAGCCGTGAATATGAGTCATGGCATAAACCTTAGCCATAGGTTTACATCTTGAATTTTAGTGGGATAGAAGTACAGAATTAGTCACTTTGTTGGTGCTCCGAAAATGAATGACACACCTTGCCTGGCAATGACATGTTACATTCGCTAACAAAGATGAAGTCTGCAACCTGATTAGGACTGAGGAGCAAATGGCAGTTTATCTGGAGGAGCTAATGTGTTTGCTGTGTCTGGAAGGCTATGGGACTCTTTTATCAGTCTTCCATTCTGCTGGGAGCCTGTGGGCTTTGAGATTCTCTTTGTTTATGATCTTTAGTACTTTTCATTCGAATGAGTGCCAGGTCTTTAAGTTGCTCTGTTCCCCAGACTAGTCCCCTGTGGCTTTAAAGCTCTCCAAATGCCACAAGTTCTCAAAGCCCACCTCCCAATTCCCCTGCAGACTTTGTAAGTGACAAGAAGCTGGAAAAATACAGATGGCATAATTATATATTTTGCAGTTGATTAATCACCACAAAACATTAATCACATTTTGTATAACAATACATAATCAAATTCTTTATAGTGGAAATTAAGTTTCTTTCTGATAGGGAATGGATTCCTTTAGGATATTGACAGGGTTTTTCAGCATCTGTTTGGCTCCCATTCCACATCTGCATTTGATTTTCCTCTGCTGTAGGGCTTAGTAAAATGTGGCTTAAAGGTTGTTTTATGACTATGAATGTATGTGTTAATAGAAGAGTTTGTGGAGAGGGAAATATTTGTACAAGTTATATACTATAAATATATATTTTCTAGACCATAACTTGTTCCTTTAGTGAAAAATCATTGGACTTTTATTTTTTAAGAGTAAACAGGGGCTGGGGATTTAGCTCAGCGGCAAAAGCGCCTGCCTGGCAAGCGCAAGGTCGTGAGTTCGGTTCCCGGTACCGGAGAAAAAAAAAAAAAAAAAAAAAAAAAAAAAAAAAAAAAAAAAAAAAAAAAAAAGAGTAAACCTACTGAAATATAAAAATCACTTTCTTTTTTTCTTTGTAACTTCAAATGTTTAATCTTTCAATCAGCATTATATCATTATGAGACAAAATCAATGTGTAGCATATATGAATGTTTTATACTATAATTGCTTATTTTCTTAATTATCATAAAATGTCTGTATTGAGTATGTCAGTTAGAATAAGAATATAGTTATATCAACAGTCATTTAAAAACTAACATGTATTGAATGTATCTTAAAGCACACACAAACTTCATGTTGCCCCACTCTTCCACTGCTTTCTTCAATAGAACAAAATTATTGTAATTCACAATTGCTTCATTCATGTAAAATTTTAGGCATGCTTTATTTCATGTATAGTTTTTATTATGTGTCTGGAAAGAACTAAGGGATAAAAATGTACTTCTGTTGCAAGCCTTTAATAATGCTTTAATGTTGCAAACATACAGAAATATGAATTGGCAAGTTTTCTAAAGCAACAAGTAAATAATAATATTAAAATGTTATATATGCATTTGTGTGTGCTGAGCATGGGTGTGTGCATGTGTAGTGCTATGTATATTATATCATGATAGTGTAACTTGTCTATCAAACTCAAATCAACAGTCACATAATCACATAGCTCCAGCCCAAGAAACACACAGAGGAGATACGACCAAAACTTTTAAAGTTTTTTTTTTTTTTTTAAATTTACAACAAAGAATACTTCACCATTATTCTTCCTCAGGATACTCCATCTTACTCTGAGAACACTTGTCCCATCATCCATGCCACTTCTGAAGCAGTTCTCAGGGTCCTTTTGTATATTTTTTGTTTCACTGTCATGGCTGTCATGACATTCTGCAGAGATATCACACACTTACCTTCCGTGGTCAGTTTGACTTTGAGGAAGAGGTATAAGCTGCATGGTGCTGCATCAGATGAATAAGGTGAACGAGGACACATTTTAATGTTTTTCTTTGACAAAAATTGCTTTACCAGAAGTGATGTGCAAAATGGATTGCTATCATGATGGAGGATGAAAAATGCATCACAAAAAAGAAAACTAAGATTGCTTGATAGTGACAAGAATAGTAGGATAAGTACATTCAAAGTGAATATTTTTGGAAGATTAATAGCAAGGGATCTCTTACTGTAATCATGCTTTAAAATTTAAATATATACTATATTGTTTGATCACACCTTGTATACACATGTATTATACATAGCATATATATTTTTTTCTGATTTATTTGTTTCTGTTATTATTTTTACTTTTATTATTTTTTTATTTTAAAGATTAAAAAATAACAAAGCAACAATGAAGATAAAATCAAAACAACAAAAAAACAACAAAAATGATGCATAACCTCAAAACAAAATGATAGGAATTAACAATGGTTGCTACATTACATACTGTTATCTTCAATGTAGTTGCTCAGTCCTTCAGACATATATTTTATATATTTAATGTATATACATATTAATATATTATTAACATATATTATATACATATATACGTGTATTATATGTATATATCATATATTATGTACACATATACATAGATGTATATATTATATAATATATACATTGTATATGTGTGTGTATACATATTAATTTATCTTTACCATAAAGTTAGACTGCATTATTCAAATGAGAAAGAAGGCAAATCATGCTAGTGTAATCTACTTACTAAAATGACAAGTGAAGTGTACTATTTGACAACCTGCAGGAAATGTGGTGACCAAGGTAGAACAAGGAAAAAGATGAAGTGCCCACAGAGAAAGGAGAAGATAGATCAAACCACAGCAAAGTGCTCATGTTTAAGACTAATTCAAAATATGCACATTTTGCCAATAATGATATTAATATCTAGTGTTATTTATAAGTACTTTATATACCTAAGCATTGGATGCCAACTATAGGCTGTGTAACCTGTAAAATTGTCTCCACAACAATTGTATTGTTGAATCTTATGGCAGTAACTATGCAAACTTGAATCTTATGGCAGTAACTATGCAAGAGCCTTCCATACACCTCCTTACCTGTCGGCTTGTATTGCCTCTTGGATCCCTAGGAGCGCATAGCTTGTATGTCCAAGAAGCTAAGTAACAGGCTTCTACAGAGCCTCTGCTTGTCTAACGACATGGCACCAGATTCTGCCCTTATTTCGCATTCAGCCAATGTAGCTCTCCTCACAAAAAGGTAAGCAGTGCAGGCTTGATAAGCTTGCCTTTTGAACAAATAATTTGTCCATCTATGTTGGGAACAGGGATGTTACTAGTTCAGTGAAGCACTTTCAGTGGTGTGAAAAGTGGTATACAAATAAAATGATTGATGTCCTGTCAATAGAAACTTCAGGAAGAGGATCAAACAAAGTAGTTTCTTTTGAAGTAGCATGGAGGTGGGGGTAAAGGTGTTAAATTTTACTTTTCTATATATCATAAACTCCAAAGCATCATTCCAACAAGAATAGGACCTGGTATCTGAACAAGGCAGAACACAATTTCTAAGCAGTAGACACATTCCAGTGAAAACCACAAAAGCTGGATTTGTAAAAATCCATTCATGAGGATTTTATTGTAAATTTTTTCCATCACTGGAATGATGTGGTCTAGAAGGTTTACAGATCTTCAAGCTTTTTTCTTTTGCCTTAATTTTTCAAAGCCTTTCAAACTTTCCTTTTAAATTGTCAGATTACCTTCCCTAAAGATACTTGGCTGAGAAAAATATTAATTATACAATTTAGTAAATTGTGAGATATACAATTAGTATATGGGATAAATTGCATTTCTGTAAAATAGATGTAATTGGAAAATGTAAATAGTAAATAATGTACTATACAATATGTATATCATATATAATATTTTCTAAATTTGCAGGTATTTTATGGATGATGTTATAGATGTTAATTTGTAAACAAAACAGATTATTAAATAAAATATAGTCACATATAATTCCTAGTGGCAGGATTATAAAATATTGAAATGATACAGCTTTACAAAAATAAACCATACAATATAATTCTAGTAACAATGCCAGCATCCTTTTCTTTTTCTTTTGAATGTTGTAAGCTGGTTTTAAAATGCACATCGAAGAGCAAAATACAAGAAAAAGCAATACATTTCAGATCTCAAAAACAGTGAAAATAATATTCAATTGAAAGCTTGTTGACAGTACAGTAAAAAATCCAACAGAGTAAATGGAGATTAGATAGAACAGGAAGGAACTCAGTGAACTGGAAATAGACAAATGTTTTTAGCGAATATGATAAATAACCAGGTAAACTGATACTTAGTGAGGGAGAGAAAAAAATCTTTAATAAGTGCTACTTATACATAAGATAAAAGTTTGTTTAGATCTATACCCCAAAATTTTAACAGACATCAACATAGTGTAAAAATTTAGATGTAGAAATCGAATTATAAAGACAGTATTATGAAATTGTATAGGAGAATTGCTTAAAGGCCTTTAGCATATGAAATAATGCCTAAAACAAGATTTAACAAATACAAACAATAATCAATAAACATGAATATATTATAAATATCTTTTCTTTAACCCAAAATGTTGTTTAAAGCAAAACACAACTGTCTACAAATTGGAAGATATTTCATTACATGTAACTAACAGAGATTAGATCTAGAATATTTAATGGATTTTAAATGTTCAATTAAAATGTTTTGAAACATACATACATTCCATAAGCAATTGATCAGCATTTCACAGAAAAGAGATATGTCATATGACCCTTGAAAGACCCTACATGTCTCAAAATTCAGAACAGAGAAGAGTAAAACCTCTCTGATAGTATTTTATGTCTAACACTCTGGTAGAACATATAGAAGTCAGACAACTATTGTCACTGTCTCAAAACAACTAATTTTTAAATTTTGCTGATAAAAGTAAATATTGATATAATCTCCTCAGCTAATAATTTGGTATTTTCTATTAACAGGTGATTTTCACACCTTGAGACCCAAGTGTGCCTTTATTATGCATCTTAAAGATATGCTTAAATATGTGCACTTGGGGACATGTGCAGAAAGTCATAGCATTGCCATATGTACTAACAACAACATCAACAAAAATAATTTAAATAATACATTTGTCCTCTCACAAAGAAAATTATGACTACATGGTGCTCGATGCATGTAATGTAATGCTTTAAGAGGGTGACAATAAATGAAGCAAAGTGATGATGCTGTATCACAATGGAGTGAATGCATCCATTCTAGTGGACAGTTGTTTTCACGTGATATGTACTTCAACAAGCTGAGTGCCTTCCTTGTTCAAGTTTGCAGTGATACAAGATTAAAGCAGGACAAATCAGTGGCTGGCAGTTGCATCAGTGCAAATATCTCCTCCACAATATCCCGAGTTCCTCGTTACTTTTCCTTCCAGTTGTTTGTGCTTTGAAGACCTCACAGAACATATTTTTTTTCTAATTGTTGATCAGCTTTATTGCTAATGAGCAGCAGGTACATTGTAACAGCTCCCATTCCTTTATCTGTATATGTTCCGTATGATTTCAACTTCTTATTGCTAACTGTATTTTCTCTTTTAAGTCTTTTATGGTTATAAGGTTAGTTGTTTATCTCCCCTCAAACTGCATCATGTTTATTCTATTTTGGATTTTTTCTTATTATCTTGCTTAAAAAAGGATGTCAGAATTTAAGTTCCATAATTTTAAGAGAGTAAAACAGCTCAAAGAACAATGGGAAGATTTGACAGACCTTATTTATGTTTGTCTGTCTGTTTGTGTATTTATTGATTTATTTTTGTATTTGCACTGTAAGCTGAAGCTAGGAGCCTGGCACATACTAGGCAAGTGCTCAGACACTGGGCTAGATCTCCAGCCTGTGACAGGGGCTTTCATCAGATTCTTTAGGTTGTTCTCTTCTACTGGACATTATTCTTTCATGCATCCATCTATTCATTCACTCAGTAATGAGAGCTAGAAAGCTAAAATCCAAACTTCTTCCATGTTGGCCAGAAAAAAATCACAACCCAGGGTATATGTAAGCTTGTCAGTACTTGAGAATGAAGGATATTTATATTGATTTAGTCCAAAATTGAATAGTATTTTTAGCAAAGGAAACATTTTTATTTCTAATTGACGTGTCTAAAATGCTATTTGCTACAGCAATCTACTTTAGAAGACATAAATGATGTTGTCTATCACAGGCAGTTCACCAGAAAATAGACTCTGAATCAGAAATTCACTTGGAAGAGGTTGACTGGGTGATATCTTTAGGAATAAAACCTTCAAGAAAGTAAAGGAAGCAGAATTTTGCTGAAAAACTTCAACTTGATGCAATTGCAACAGAGCCTTCAGTCAACCTCCTGGCAGTTCTAGTGCTGAGGTAGATCATCTGAGATATTTTGACACATGTTACAATGACAGGTGTGTATCCTATCACTGAGAGTCAATGGATATGTGGTAATTGTGGAAAGGCTGCTGACCTTCCGGGATGGACTTCCTTCATCAGAGGGTAATTGCCAAAGGAGACAAGGCACCAGGCAGGTAGGAAAATGAAAGTTCTGGTCCTGGAGGGGGATCTGAGCACACTACCACATTAATTCGCTGCATCAGAATAATACCATATGTTTATGAAATAAAGCACAAAGTCTGAATGCATTATCCAAGTAAGTTCTTATAAATATATTCAGGTTATCTTTGCATCCAGCTGTGCTACTGAATGTGGTTATGAAATCTAGAAGCCTTTTGGTGGACTTTTTGGGGTCTTCTATGTAGAGTAACATGTCATTTGCAAATAATGCTAATTTAACTTTTTTCTTTCCTATCCTTGTTCATTTTATTTCTTTCTCTTGTCTAATTGTTCAGTTAATGTTTTTTTTTAGAAAGGATGTAATAAGTATAATTAATATGAGTTAAGAGAATATTTTCAGTGTTACATATGTTTGAGGAGGAAAAAAACACAAAGCATGAAAAGTAATAGTATATGTCAAATATTAGGCCAAATATTTTATTTTTTTTATTTTAAAAATAAAAGGAGGGGGGCTGGGGATTTAGCTCAGCGGCAAAGCGCCTGCCTGGCAAGCGCAAGGTAGTGAGTTCGGTTCCCGGTACCAGAGAAAAACCAAAAAATAAATAAATGAATAAATAAATAAATAAAAGGAGGAAAACATTAACAGACAGACAACCTTTTACAAAATAACAAAAGAACAGTACAGACAATACAGAGTGACAAAGTGGTAGGAAATTAACAATGCTTGTTGTATTACATATTGATATCTTCAAAGTGGTTTCTCATGAAAACAGATAGAGACATGCAATATTGATCAATCAAGGACTCATTAACAGTTTCTTTCAGCAAAGAAATAGAAGACAGTAGATCAACTACGTTAACTATCCTGTATATACATACATACAAAATTTCTCCTTCTTTCCCTTCTCTTTTCCCACATCCCAGCTGCCCTTTACCCTTGAGCATTTTCCTGTCATTTCACAATGTCTATCATACCTCCGAGCTTATATAATGTCCAGTTAATGTTTATAGAACTATATTGAATAAGAGTGGTGACAGTGGACATCCTTATCTTATTCCTGATCTTAGACTGAAAATTTCAGTTTTTGTCCACTTAGTATAATGTTGGTCATTGGTTTGTTTTAGAGGGCTTTTATCAGATTGAGATAAAGATTATCTGTTCTAATTTTTTTATAATACGCGGGTGGTGGACTTTGTTAGATGCTATTTCTGCATCTGTTGTGATGATCATATGTTTTTTCCTTGGCTCTATTAATATGGTGTATTACATTTATTTGCATATGTTGAACCATCCCTGCATCCCTGAGATGAATCCCACTTAAATGTGTGGAATATATAAAAATCCCAAAGTAATCAGACACCCCAAACTTAAAGACCCAATCCAAAAATGGCAATCTGAAATGAATAGACAATTTTCAGATGAATAAGTAGAAAGAGCAAATAAGTATATGAAAAAATGTTCAACATAATTAATCTTTTGAGTGATGCAAATTAAAACTATGCTAAGATTCAATCTCACTAGAGAAAGAACGACTATTACCAAGAAATCAACCAGTAAGAAATTCTGGCAGGGTTGTGGGGAAAAAGAGAACCTTTCCACTGTATTGTATTATTTATAGAAAAATAATAAAATGACAAATCTTACATGTTTAGTAGAATCACAGTTTCTCTCCAAAATATTTTCAATCTATGTTAGTTAGATTAATAAATGTAGAACACAAAGATATGGGGGCAAACTAAATTTAGTGATGGGATGATCTTTATCTAAGATACATCATAGTTACATATTTTGAAAATCTGCCATCCATTTTTCATAACAGTTATCTCTTCTAATCCCATAAATAAAATTATTTGCCCTGTATTTTGAAAATAATCAATGAATATTTTAAAGTTTGCTCTTGAATTAGCCAAATCTTACTCTTCATTCAGGTCAGAAAAAAGGCATCTACACTTCAAGAGTTTTTTCTTAATTTAACACCAAATGAGACCCCTCCTACCATACCTATATGCTCATTGCCTCTGTAGCAGTCATGAAAACTTTATTTCATTAATGGGAAGCAAAAAACATCACTACAAAATATGGCACAACTAGGATAAACAGGGTTGAGAAAACCACAGAACCAAGGTCTTTCTGATCTTCTGCCTACCCACTCTCTCCTGAACTTCCATAGAAAATAAAAGTTCCTTTCACTTTTCCTTTCCACTTGTAGACAAGAAAATCTAGAAGGATCATTCTGACACTATTTCTGCTTTCTCTCTGGAAGATCCTTATGTGATATTATTTGTCTGCCCTATAACCAGAAAAAGCAAATATCACACAAAGTAAAAAAGAATCTTAACAGCCTTGTTAAGTCCCTCCTACCACCTTACTACTATTGTATCATAACCTTTTGCCTTCTAAACATGCTTGTGCATGTCTGTCCACAAAAGCACTCAGATTACCTATTTCTTGGGGGCTTTGCTTGCTTATGCATGCTTCTGTGTCATATAAAAGCTATGTAAAATGAATTTTTATGCTTTTCACTTGTTAATCTGTCTTTTGTTATAGGAGTCTTGCCATGACATAGTGATGGATGAAAAAAGGAAAAGATAATAATTTTTTTTCATTTTTTTGTTTGTTTCTCATTTACTACTCTCTGTAAACTAAAATAAAAAATTAATTTTTTCTCCCCTATAATACCTTACTGGACAACATTGTCTATTTTTTATTTTCCCCTTTAAAGTGAAAATTCCTAAGGGATAGATTTGTGTATTTTTACATTTTTAGTTACAGCATGCAGCATATTTTCCAAGGTAATGTTGGTAATCAGTAAATATTTATTAAGATGGATGGATGAATTTCAAATCCCTATATCTAAATTCATATTTGACATTTCTGTCTGGATGTTTTATAAACATTCAAAATTTAATATGCTTAAACTGAATTCTCAATTATTTTCCTCCCTGACTCCCTTCCCCCACAAGAAAAAAGCTGATTTTCCCAAAGGCCTTCATTTCTGCACTCAGCACTTGCATCGTTTGGTGGGATCAGATAAAAAGACCTAGAAGATATCCTCAGTTCCTTCCTGCTCTCCTTCCCTATATCTTCTCCTCCCATCTTTCCTCCCCCACCTCCCTTCCCTGGAAGCACACATTTTATATGTATTACATGAGCAGATTTTACATGCTATATCTTCAAAATATATCCAAAAGGTGATAATGTTTCCTAACTTACTTATACTAATATCTTTGTCCCAATCAATACAAATCAGGCAGTTATTACCTGGACTATTTTTACCTCATTCTCCCTACTTGCACCAGTTCATATCTTCTCACAAAATATACACAATCCAGAGCTATCATGATATCACTAAACTGAAAGGTAGATCATGTCATTCCTCTGTTTAAAACCTCTAATTCACCTCCGGAAGTACTACTTCACTTCTTTTGGGACTCCCCTGAAATATCACCTTTTTGATAACAACCTTTCTTTAGCTTGCATGACATAACAACACTTTGCAACTGGGATCCTCTCTCTGTCCTGTGCATTATTCTTAAAAACACTTATCACCATCTTGCATTGCATATTTGTTATTTCCCTCTGTCTCTCTTCTGCAATATAAATGAAGGCAGAGATTTTGCTTGTTTGTTTACTGATATTCCCTATTTTTGAAAAACCCTATGGTTATGTTCAGTAAATAATTATTGAATGAAGGAGTAAGTGTAAAGAGGGACCAATAGATGTATATGTAAGTTAATTACAAAGTAAAACACTGAATGTTCATATAAGCTAGTATCTCAGTATGCAATAGATGAAAACACACTACAATAGAGGAAAATATCCCTTTTCAAGTGAAGTTTATATTCCAGTATGGAAGGGCAAAAAGTAGACAAGTAAACAAATGAAGTGAACAAGTTATTAATTGAGCCATAGGCTGAGTCTCCTTGTTCTTAAAGTTTGAAATCTCAAATGTTCCAAAACCTAAAGCTTCTCTGAGTGTCATCGTGATGTCAAAAGTGAGATGTCCCACATCTAACTTCAAGGGATAGGTCATCACCAGAACACAATCACACTAAAAACTCTGCAATAAATTACCTTCATTTCATGTGTATAGGAGGGATATGAAACACAAATGAATTTCATGTTTAGACTTGAACCATTTCTATAATATCTCATTCAGTATATGTAAGTACATTTTAATTAAAATTCAAAATCTGAAACACTTCTGGTCCCTGTATTTTAGATAAGAAATATCCAACCTGTAACTATATTAATAAGTAAATAAGTACAATGATAGGATAGAGGTAACTAGACTGGGGATGCTGCCTAATTTAGAAAGACTCATTACAGAAGTTTTCTTTAGAGAGGCAATGTTTGATTTCAAACCAAAAAGGCTTCAAACAAGAAAAGAAATACAGAAAACTACAAAGATGCTGATGAAGAAAAGAACTAAAGGAGATAAACGGCTGACACATCCAACATCCCTGGAGATCCAGGAGAAGTTGTCCCGGGAGGAGTTGTGAACACCGGTGACTGGGGTGCAGGGTTGATGAGCCATAGGAACAACATTGCCCCCTTCCTAATCATAATTGTAATGCATCATGAAAAATCTAGTTAAAGCAAAAGACACCTTACATAGCGTTTTTGTTTGTTTGTTATTATGTTGCTTCCATTGACGATATGCTGCTGGTAATAGATAACTCAAAATCTCATTCATGGGAGTGTACCTGAAAAATGATGTCTTACATGATTATTGGTTGAACAAATGTTAGGACCAAAATATTCAAGCCAGATAGCCTAGTTTGTACATAAGTTATTTTAGACAGGGCAGAAGTTTATGTACAAATGAATAAGAGAAAAACTTATTCAAAAATGTTTGATTACATGTAGTAAAGGGACTTAATTTAATGTTTTTTAATTGTTTGTTTGTTTTATAAATAAAATTGAAAATAGTCTCAGGTAGTTTCACTGTTGTTTCAATAGTGCCTTTCTTTTTTAGGCAATATAAAAAAGTGGTCATTTGATGGCAAATTTGATGAAACAGCTGTTGAGGACTGAGAAATTACCAAATGAAGTAATTTAGTTCACAATTCATAAGTTAAATATACAATGTGCAGACATTTTGATGAATACCATCAAAAATTATACAATCATTTCAGTTCAGATTAATGATGGTCAAATTCATTTTATGAGCATTGAACAAATTTAGATTGAAGTGTTTATAAAATGTATAGTAGAAAAAAGTTAGAAATAATCTTTTAAGTAGATTAATATAGAAAAAATATAGAAAAAGTTAAATGAAATCTTACCTTAACAAAGTTTTTCCTCAACTACATTGCTCAGATTACCAGATTCATATTATTCTGTCTTAAGACTCTGTATCACTTCGAATGTTCTTACTTTGATTTATTTATGTTTGTGATACTGATATGCTGCTACTGTTCTATTTCTTTCTTTCTTTCTTATTTACTACTCTCTTTAAAATAAAAAAAAATACAGTTTTTGATATTTTAGTTGGGGTGTCTCAGCTAATCGTTGCTTTTAGAACTTTTGAAACTTTTGAAATGTTAAACACTTTTAGATTTTAGTAAAGGATTATTCAAATACTGTATTAGCCTATATATTACATTTCTAATTACTAAAGTTCACAAAAGCTTATAATTTAATAGTGAATTAAAAAGTAAAATTAATATAATGTATACAATTATGTTTAAAAATACCTAAATTTAAGAGCATTGGAAAAACTAAAATTTAAATTATGAGAATATAAAATTTTAATTTAATCTTCTTGAATTTAAAAATTACATTACTCACAAATTAAATGTTGAATACTTTTCAAATTAAAGCTTTTAAAAGAAATTGCTGGAACAAATTCTCTCACATTAAAAATGATTATATTTTGGATGTCAGCAAAGACAGAATAATTCTACTTGGTAATAGTTTACATAAAGCTCTCACATAAAATATTTTAATCACTCAGTGGTGAAAAGAATTAAACTCTAAAACAATTTCTGTATCTGTTTATATGATTATGTGCAAAAATGTGAAATATATTCCATTTAAATTTTAGAAATTTATAAAAAAAGATTAGACTGAAAACTCCCAAAATTTTCATGCTAAAATGTAGACTGACAAAACTGAAAATGAATTAAAAGATTAGGCAAATGCCAGTGCAAACCAAAAAATATGAAATTGATTAAGAATAGCAGAAATGAGAAAAACTGGCGTTTTTGTTGCTCATGAAAAGATATACTTTATGACTATATTTACATTTGAATATTCCTAGTAAAATTCTTACAGACTATTTTAAAAGTGTGAAAGATTCTATCACTGGGTCTTTTGAGAAATTAATCATTTGGTGAATGAACTTTCAGCCAATTATTCTAGTGAATAGACTAAAAGCTAAGTAACCAATGCCTAAACGGAGATTATGAAATTGAAATCTCATGCAGAGGAACAAAGAAATTTAAGGCATGAATGACAATAGAGAGGATTAAGCATTGTCAAAGGGCTTCTCAAAATCTCTCACCCAATAACTCTCCAAACCAGAAAGGAAAAATTCACGTGAATAGTTGCCTTGATATGGTATCTGTTTATCATTATTATAACCCTTGTTATAATAATCAAAAACAATGTTAATTTTGTTATACAGTGTTGTAAAATGCCTCCAAATAATAACAGTAGTTATTTCAAGATAGGAAAATAGACTATTTTTATATTCCTCTTCATGCTTTTTGGAATCCCATGATTATTTTCAATTTACATGCATTATTTTTACATTAAGAAAAATCAGTAGAATATATTATTTTTGACATAGAAACGTGCTTTGTATAATATCCTGTAGCAATATATATTTAGTTCATTGACTTTTAGAATTCTATATTATAGGAATTAACTTATTTGCCTTATGGGCACATGATTTTTGTTCTAGTGCAGTCTATGTTTCCAAACATATTTTAAGTAGTAGAGTATTATCACTTCATTATGCCTCTTAACCAAGTAACATGTACCAGTGAGAATACATTAGAATCATGTTAATACAACATGTAATCCCCAAATCTCAGTGACTTCCTATTTCTCCCTCAAATAGCTAATGTGTATATGCGTGCATGCATGTGTAGGTGTATATGTTTGTGAGTACATGTGTTGTCAGGGTTGGGATGGTTCTGCTCTGTGGAACCAATTGATAGGAACAGAGAAACTGCAAGATTAAGGATGGAGTCATTTTTTTTCTTTCCAGTACCGGCAATCAAACTCACGACGTTACGCTTGCCAGGCAGGCGCTGTGCCGCTAAGCTAAATCCCCAGCTCCCAGGATGGAGTCATGCAGGAACATAGGAGGCAGATTCAAATCATTTTAGGGATTGTGACTGTCATGCCTATAAGAAAGGAAAGGTTAACCAAAGAAAATCATCATATATTTATATTATTAAAATTTTATTTGATACAGGAGCCTCCAGCAATGAAGACTCAATGGAAAATGTCTTCTTTATGCTTAGGTTCTAGGAAGAATGCACAGCCACTGATGAACAAAAAGGTAGTGACTTAAAAATGGTAATGACTAAATAGAAAAATCTAGCAAGACCTCTAAATGTATGGTTTTTTTTGTTTTGTTTTGTTTTGTTTTTTTTCTTGGTTTTTCTCCGGTACCGGGAACCGAACTCACGACCTTGCACTTGCCAGGCAGGCGCTTTTGCCGCTGAGCTAAATCCCCAGCCCGTGTATTTTTGCTCTATCTGTAAGGTATTCCTTTCATCTGGGGGTAAGGCAAGGCTTCTGGCATGAAGGCCATATGACGTACTCTCAGACCAAAGACAACATAGGTCAGACAATTTCTTCATAAGCAGCTTTACACATAAGGGAGAAACTTAGAGTTATCTTTCCAAGTTTTAAAAATTGTTTTGTGAATATATTTTTGGAGTAAATAATATTTACATTCTTAGTGGAGAGTCGGTACACATGCGTATGTAGAACACATTGTGTTCCCTTTTCCGTCCCCTTTCCCTACCCTCCCACATACTTCTCTCCATGTCTTGATCCCCTTCCCATTTCAGAAAGATCTGCCTCCCTACTTTCTGTTATGTATATTGTTCTGCTCATTATTAATAATTTGTGTCTGTCATGTAAAAGACACTGTTGGGGGAAAGAACTTATCTAATTAATATCACATTCTTTGAAGAAAAGGGAATTCTAGTCTCTGTAGCAAGTGTTGAAAGACAAAGAGGAGCAGGAGAAAGAAGGATAACAGCTCAGAAGATATTCTGCTTCTGAGCCCTTGTCTTAGCCACTTTCCCACTGCTAAAACAGAATACCCCAAACCCCAAATTTCAAGGGAGAGTTGTTTACTTTGGCTCCTAGTTTCCATCCATGGCTGGCCAGTGCCAACACAGAAATGGCATGGTGGAAGGGAGTGAAGGCAGAGCACTGTCCCACCCAAAGCAGCCAAGAGGCAGAGAGAAGAGAGGAGCTGGGGACAAGGAAACAGCCCTACAGGTAACGCTCCCCCTGACTCATCCCTTGATAACCATGTTCAGACCCTGAACTCATAAATGGATTTTATTTTGTGGTGCTGGGGATTGAACACAGGAACTTGGAAATGCTAGCAAGCTCTCTACCACTGAGCTCTATTCCTGTGCTACCTAACTCATCAGTGGATTATTCACTGTACTGACTGATAAGCATAGTGGCCCTGTGATCCAAATCTACTTCCACACACATGAGACTTTTGAGGGCAGCTTAGATCTAAAGCATAACAGACCCTTCCAGTGTGTTGCAGTTTAAAGTGCTCATTCATAGTGCCATCATTATGGGCATTGTTTTTTGAGATCCTACAGTGACCTCTTTACTCACTATTCACTAGTCAAATCTTTTCTGTTTTTTTTTTTTTTTCTTTTATATGGAAAGCAAGAAGCACAATCATTTTGGGTATAGGACAATGGGCAACTGGTAAATAGGAAATAGTAACGCATAATGTTTACCAAAGAAAGTCTTTCTCTCACTCTATCTCCTTCCTTTTTTCCCTTCTTTCCTCCCTCTGTAAATTATAAGGGAATTCCAAAGGTAGATGCCATCTTGGAAAATTACTGTTTTTCCATATTTCCAGCCAACAAGCCCTGATTTCCCCTTCAAGTTAAGTACAAATAAAAAAGCCGAAAGGACACTCCTTTGACACCTATCAAACTGTGAGGATTAGGAGAGGACAATGAGAGATAATGTATGTAAAGCACTTTGACTAGCTCAGCAGGAAGGAGCCATTTATAGTCAAGGCACTTTTTAAAAATATGCTGATAAAACAACCCCTAGAAAGATAGAGCAAAAGAGGAAAGGAACAATTGTCACCCCCTCCTCCCAACCCCCACAATTTTCCAAGGACCAAAAAGAACAAGACTGTCTAATGTTGTCCTCTAATGGTAATTCATTTCCAGTGATTAAATTCCATGGCTTCAGCCTCTGCGGCCAATCCTAACAGATAAATAGTATGACAATGGCCAACTCAGAGATTTTCACATTAGCAAATCTGACTCTGTTTCTAGAATACATAGGACACTAATAGGGATATTTTCAGCCTCTATAACTTTAAAAGTCATTGTGATTAGTATTTCATGTGTTTAATCACTGTGGACTCTACTCTTGACTGGCTAGATAGAATACATTATACAAATAGCTAGATCCTGTCCATGTGTTTATGGAAAATGAGATATTGAATGAGAAAAACTAATCCCTGATCTGATGAGGTGAGATTATGCATATAAATGGGATACAAAAATTTGGCAGTTGATAATAATGTGAATAAGTCTCTTTGCAGACAATTTCTATAACAGAGGGCCAAAACATACCAACAACCTAACTTGTACCTGGGAAGGGCTTTACCCAACTACTCATGTGATCTTTTGGTAGGGCTCATTCTCTTAAATTGTGGGTTTTTTCTTTCTTTTCTTTTTTAATAAAGGAAATTACATGTGCTTTTGTTTAGAAAATTCCTGTTTCTTTAGGACATAGTTAAAAATATGTACTTCAAATGTAATCTAGTAGCTGGGCATTAATATCCTTCATTAAAATTTGTTTATATCACAACAGTAAAATATAGCAAATGCCCCTAAACAAATGTAGGCTTTGTCACTGTTCTAGAGATCTGCCTGATTCAGAGGCTGTATTTATGCTTCAAAATAAGAGTCCCAGTTTAAACTATGATAATGAAAGACTGGTCTACATTGTAGATCATATTTCATGATTTTTTTTGTCATGCACCAAAACCTCATCCTTCTGCCACTGTGACTAACTGATACAACAATAAACAAATTCTTGCTAACAAGCAGATTTCTTGGGACTACTTAAGTGCTATCTAGCTATCAGGTTGAACATTAATATATCTTAGAAAGGGTTACCTCCACTCATGCTTCAACAAAACAATACTTTCTAAGGAAAGTTTAGGTAAAATGAAGGTTTAGCACTTGAGTATGAGACTCCAAAATATGGTGCCTTGGCAATTGAAAACCTACAAAAGCAAGAATTTTATCCTTGCTTTCTTCACCTTACTGTGTAAAGCTTGGCTGTAAAGAAATTCTCTGACCTACTTTACTTGAAAGTAGATCATAAGATCATCATTCCACAATAGTTTTGTGCTGCACTCACAGGAAAAGAACGCTACAGAGAAATCAAAAGGTATCTGAATAAACAGGGCTTGCTTTGTTTATCCAAATGAACAAACAGGCCTTGCTTTGTTTATAACCATTAGATGGATTCCCTGTTTGTTCAAATGTACATTTATATGGCTGTCTGCTTTCCAACAAACCTACCTGCAAAAATATATTTTCTTGAATATCTCAGTCTTCATCTCTGAAGGTTCCCTTGTCATATAAAACTTTGACAAATAAATTTGATATGCTTTCTCTCTTTAATCTGTCCTTTGCTCTAAAAGTATCAGTTGTGGCCCTTTCTCCAGGACAGAAAGAAAGCAAAACAAGATAGATTTCTACTCCTTCATAACCACTTCCTACCTTCAGGCCCTCTGGGCACTGCATAAATGATAAGCATCTGAAGAATGGAAAGTATGTTACTAAAAGTAGATCAGTCATTTGATATCACGTGGTGCATTTCATCAAATTGACGCAGTTCCAGTAGTTGTGACTTAGTCCCAGGTCAGCATCAATCATGGGATTCTTGATTATGAGAAGTGGCTCTGTTTCACAGAAAAATATGTGATTTTCCAGAGAATATTGGAGAACAAATTGTGTGTAGATCACATCAATTTGGTGAGTATCTTAAAGTGCTCCACAACTCCTAATAAAGCTATCTTTCATAGGTTATATCACTTCCTAATAATTAATATATTAGTTAAGATGCAGCATTTTCTCATTTATTTTCTCACATTTTTTTCTCTCACTCAGTTATGATTACCTTTCCCATTTTATTTTTCGTAGTGAGATGGGCAAAACATTACATCACACCCATCTAACCATTTAGCAATTAGATTGTTCTTTCTCTATTAGCTAAATATACAGCTTTCATTCTCTTCTCAGGCATGAAATCTTTAGGAAAGTGGAACATAGGACATCACATTTGTGGCACTGTTTTATTACAAATACTGCAGTTACACTCGTATTCTCTTTCTTTACCTAGCTAGAGAAAGAATGGGTTATAAGATTTAGCTCATAACAAGTGGTAAAAAAAGATTATATGGTGAGAAAAATAAATATTAAAACTGATGTCCCAGAGCCAAGGATATAGCTCGGTGGCATAGTGCCTGACTGGCAAGCTTGAGGTTGTGAGTTTGATTCCTGATATCAAAAAAAAAAAAAAAAATGATGTCCCATTCAGGAGAAGTTAAACTGCAAACCTTGAAATCAATATCCCTCCACTGTTTTGAAGACAAAATACTTAACTATTTCTTTCAGTTCCTTTTCATTGGAGGATTATTCTTATAAAACAAATCATTTTATCATTAGTATGGTCTCACTCTCCTGACCTCATTTTATTTTTCTTACATTGAATATATTTAACTGGATTCTGTTTTGAAAATTGTTTTTCCCTCTTAGAAAAGAGAAGAATTAGCAGCTTCCCTAGAGTGTGGCAAATCAAGGATTGTGGTCGCTCATGAAAAGCAGATAAGTGCATCAGAAGGATAATCTAAAATTTTGTTTTTATAAAAAATTAACCAAGAATTGCTTTAGTTAAACTTTTGCTTACTTCTTTTCAAATTTTTATATATTTTTCAAGTTATCTTAGACTTGAGAAAACTGGCTATCATTTGACCTACTGCACCACTGGTATTTTGATGTTGTGTAAGTAGTTTCATAATTAAGCAACAAAGATTCCTCAGCATTCCATGCACCACAATCTATCCCAAGGACAGAAGGAAATACACAGCCTGTGTAGTCATGGAAGCGTTGCCTTTCTCAGGCACAAATGTGAAGAATAAAAAGAAAAATCTATCATGACCCTTGTAACTGTCCCAGGTAGTGGAACCTGGTGCGTCTTCCTTTGATTTGTCTGTCATTGAAGTAGCACATGGGCATGTTTTGCCTACTTTCTCTTCAGCAGGAAGTTTCTATGGAGCTTCAAATTGGTCTTACACTGTCCAGGTTAGGTAATCACTTAGAATTACTTGAATGTGCAGTTGGGAATAATTAACCTACTTTTCTTGGAAATTGTACCCTTAAGCATGTCTTTGGCTTCAGCATTCTTCACGTTGGGCTGAAAAGAATACTGATGCTAGTAGAAGTGAGTTTTAAGACATTAATGGTTAGAATGAAATATTTTATACAATGACTGGAAACACAAGAGTTTTTTTAGAACTTGAAAGATCTTCAGAAACTGTGCTATCCCGTAGATTTTAGCACTACACTCTGCAGAGCGCTCAGGAAGCACAGCTGGAGTGAAAGGAAGCTGCAACCACAAGCTGCTCATCCCTGACCCTACAAGTGGGGCTGTGCTCCACCTACTCAGTACTTGGAGATATCTTTGAAAGAAGTTCTTTTTGAAAAGTAGAATTCCACTCCTGAAAGGCAAAGGTATGTACACCACCTATTCATGTAAAGGTTGAAGAAGCAAAGTTCCCAAGATATCTCAAGTCAAAGCCAAAACTAGAAATCTGCCCTCCTGCTTGTCAATTCTGTTTTCTTTTGTTCCATTGGATACTGCCACTGTCGTCCAGCAGAAAACCAGCCACCACTGTGCAGGTGAGCATGTGGTGCTGAGAACCAAGGGCCATGGTATGGCAACAGGAGATCATGAGAATCCTAAGACCTTTAGTATCAGAAAGCCTGCAGGGGTGGCAGAATGGGCATGTGACAAGCACAGTTAGATTTCTCTTTCATCTAAGTGTACAGTAGCCATGAATGAAGCCATAAAAGAGGAGCAAACACCGCACCTGGGAAAGTTTCTGCTTAGTGGATGCTGTTTGCTGTGAGAGCAAACCATGGACAGAGGTGTGCAAAATTTTATTCCACCACGCAATGAACAACAGCTACAGACTGTATCTGAGGCACCACCAGCTCGCTCACTGTGTCCCCCCTCTTCAGATCTCTGCGAAACAGCTTCTCACCCTGCATCAAGGAGCCACTCAGCTGTCTTCAGTTCAGCTCATATTACCTCAGTGCTCCTCCATTGGTGATCCCTAGGGCACTTCAAAGCTTGCTAGTATTGATAAACTCCTCAAGAAACGATTAACATTTTTTCTCAGTTAATATTTTGCAATTGAAAAATAACACTTTTCTGGGTATGGTCTAGTGAAATAATTAAATAGTAAATCGGACTATCATAATTCTATGTTACAAATGAATTTGCTGAAGAGTAGGTAAAAATGAGCTGATCCTCACATAAAATCTATTGGACAGATTATTCCATATATGCCTTTAATGAAATAATTTTAATGAAGAGGAAAAGAATAGCATTTTGGTAGTACATAGCAAGTTTGATCATTTTTTTCTATGAACAGCAGATGGAAAATATATTTGGCCTTGAAAATTATATGGTTCAGTTTGCAACTTCTGAATCCCACTATGAGCTTAGAAGTAGCAGTAGACAACATAGAAAAAACTGAGGAAAACTTTATTTATAAAAAGTGTGATGAGTCAGGTTTGGCCTGCAGGCCAAGGATGCCAACATCCAGTCTAAAGGAAGAGAGGATTTTTGCATAGATTTGACATGCAGAAGGTGGGTCAAAATTTGGAAGACTGAGCCAAGTGCAACTCAGCATGGGGGGAGGGGGAAAACTAGTATTAGAAACCAGAAATTCCAATGATATAAGGAATTTGTATCAAACATTAATAATAGACAAGGGAAGACTAACATAGTTGGTTTTATGGGATGTCTTTCAGGCAGACTGAAGAATTTGACCTTTGATCCATAGGTAATAGGAACTATTAGAGATTTTTAGTCACTGATGAAAGATACAATTTAGAAAGCTTAATAAGGCCCAATGAAGGGGAACCAGCAGAGCCTGAAGAGAAAAGTAGCAGATGGATTGCTATTCCTTTTGTGTCCCTCATAGCTTTTTTCATAGCCCTCACTCAGCAACTGCTCACATGGCAGGATAAAAGCTATGATTCAGGGGTGCTGGGATAATGAGATACCTCTTCTACCTCACCCGTCTTGCCTTGTGTCAGAGAATACACTGAATCACACCCCACAATACAACCACGATGCCCGTGCTTATAAAACCGTGACGAGAAGGAGGATGATACAGCACTGGAAAAAGGAAATCTTGGAAGGAAGAAGCAGATATAATAAGAAAAGTTTGGTGATGCAAGAGACACCCTCAGCCTCTTCTGTATTAGGTCTCCAGCTGACTTTATGGACATGTAAATGAAATGCATGGACACGTACATGAAAACATTGGGAATTAAATATTTAACCCACAGTTCTCCAAGAGGCAGAAGGTGCTGTCACTTTGTCTCAGTCACTTCTTGTTCCTGGGACAAAATCCCTGACATCCACAATTTAAAGAAGAAAGGTATATTTTGGTTTAGGATTTTAGTCCATAGTCTGCCGGGCATAGCGGAGAAAAACGTCCATCACAAAGCAGCTAGGAAGCAGAAGGTGAAGAAAGGATCCGGGAAGGGAGATATATCCCTCCGCGTCAGGCTCACACAGTGACCCACTTCTCACCAGGTGCCACTCCTCACTGCCGGTCAACTATGACGCCTGACAATCCTGGCACTTTCAAGCACATGAGGCTTTGAAGGCCATTTGATGTGTAAACCATGACACCCTTTGATTCCTAGGGGTGGAGCCGAAGGATCCTGAGTGATTGACCTCAAGGTCTTTGATTGCTTCATTGACAATCTTTTGGTGAGTCCACAGAAGAACAAGGGTGTTTGTCACTTTCTGGTTCAGTGGCCACATACCTGTGAAAAATAACTAAGGGAGGAAAGATTTATTTTGGCTTATGACTTCAGTCCATGTTCACCTGGCTCTAGTGCTTTTAGGCCCGCAGTGAGGCAAAACCTTCATGTGGAAGTGTGCAAGGGCACAGCAGAGCAGAGGCACTTACCTCGGGAAGACGGCAAGTAGAGAGAGGAGGAAGAGCTTGCGATGATGGGCTTGCCTCCCCTCCTGCTTTTGTTCTTTCTGGGACCTCAGCCTACTGGATAGTGCTGCACACCTCCTTGACGAGTTTCTGCCTCACCTTGCTATCCCATCTGTAGTGTCTCTGGAAACACCTTCAGGCACACCCAGAGTGCAATTTATTAATTTTTTACTTGTCTTTCAATAAAACCAAGTTGGTAATCAAGATTAATCATCATAGCTGAATCTTAGTCCGGACTTTTCTCTTTTACCATGTTCTATTTCCTAATATGTATCAATGAATATGTTTCAGTTTTGACCCTTCTGCCTTTATTTTGAATAATGTATTTACATAATTCATTCAAATCCATTGATATGTGTATGGATTTTAGGGAGGATGGTTAGGGGACCTCATATTTTCCAGGGTGTTTTCACTGTTCTAATAATTGTGTTCTTGTTCAAAAATGATGTGAGAGTATTCTGCGAAATTAATTTTACTATTGGAAAAATAAAGGGGGCTCAATTAAAATCATAGTTATATAAGTTGCAAGCATGAAAAGAGAAGTACAGAATTGTCAGAGAGCTGGTGACTCATGGCTTTGATGACAAAACCAGTTAGAGCTCAAAAAAAGTGGAGTTCAGCTGTCACCAAAGCTTAGGGTGGAGACCTGTCCCTGGCTCCCACAGCAGACTGCTCCTTATTTGCTGTCCCTGCTCTGGTGAATGCTTCCTTTTGCAGCAGGCCCTGTAACATTACCATGCATAACAATCTGTCACTATTATTCATGGCTTTTCTCCAGTCTCCATACTTTTGACATTGCCATTAAAGAGATTCAGTGTGCTTAGTAGCTCTTTTAAAAATAAATAATTGAAAGCTAAATTATATTAAACCAGGCCAATGCTGACCCCTTCACCTCAGCCCATTGCTATCTCCTTAAATGTATTCCTTCTTAAATCATATTGTAATTTGAAGATGCTGAAGTCTAAGTTTTTTGACTCAAATGCAGTTCCTTCTGATGCATAATTCATTTTCACTTTGTTACTGGTGCTGCACACGCAATCGCTTTTTTGGCAGCTAAATGCAGGATGAAATCAACAACTCTGTAAAGGGTGAGGAATCGGAGTGGACATCTTGGCGGAAGAAATATTAAGCATGTCACAATGTTTTGTACTCTGTCTGGTGAAATGGAGACAAAACCCTCCAACAACCCTCAAGTTAATGGGCGAGAATGCCATTTTATGGTTGAAAATTATCTAGGACTGATGTCATGCTAATGCTGCATTTAATTATTCTACATCTAACAAAAAACAATGACTTCTGAATGTTTTCAAGCTTCGCAGTTATTTGATGAGCAATCTTCTCTGAGTTTCACTGTTTTGAAAAAAGAATTCCACATAGTGATGAGGTTTTTAACATAAGTGAGGGTTTGGGTATTTGCAAATTTAGGTAAATTTAAACCCACAATGGAAAATCATGTTGGCTTTAAATTATGTAGAAAAGTGACCTGGTATCACATATATCCATAGAAGTATCATTTTATTGAGGCTTTAAAAGAATCTTGTATTGCTTACTCAAAATAATTTTGAAATCAAAAGTTTGTTTCTAGGAGCCCAAATACTGCTCTTTCTAACAATTATAAAAATGTAACAGTTAATTACAGTTGTGCTACATGGATAAAAGCAAAGTGCCAATGGTTACTATTTGAAAAAAACACATATTTCCATGAAATACATTTCACCAGGAATCATAGAACAAAGAATGCTCCAGGATATTTCCAGATTCCTACTCTCTAGTTTCTTACCCAATGGAAAATTCCTTTTTTTTTTTTTTTTTTTTTTTTTTTTTGTCTTTTTGAGACAGGATCTCACTATGTAATTCAGACTGGCTTTGAGCTCACTTTGTAGCCCAGGCTGGTCTTGAAATTACAACGATCTTCCTGCCTCAACCCCACTCCCAGTGGTGGGATTATAGGTGTGCACCATCACACCCAGCAAAAATTCCTTTGTCAATTCTTCCCTCAGCTAACCCTTCGGTAAAGCCTTTCTTAGGTACTCCCACATCTCTGAGATGTGGGAATATAAATGCATGAGTCTCTATGAATTGTTTGTAATTTAATAATGCACGGCCATAAGAAAGACTGCACATGTGCTTGCGTGAATGCATGTGTGAAGTGTAGGTGGGGAGAGTTGATTAACATTCATCTTATTTCTACTAAATAAAATGTTATTTTTTCAGTGTATTGACTGAACTTCATTGCCGTGGTGCCTTGTATCTTTCTGAGCACTCTGACAGAAGGCAGCTGGAGACAAATTTTTAGAAATAAGGGAAAAAGAACCTGAAAGGTTAACCAGTTAGAGGGACTATTTGATCAGGGATGATTAAAAGAAATAAATCTTTGTAACCTGATGCAAGGACAATAAATGGCCAGGACAGGACACAGAGAGGTACATTGTACATTCCCTTTCTCATGTATTCAGTGACACCTTCAAGATGGGAGAGATTTATGAGGTTCAAGGGTAGCTTCGGGATAAAATTTAATCAACTGGTTAACATGTTTCTACTGAATCCTCTAATGGGAAAGCCCTGCACTAGGCACCAAAAGAATATGAGAGAGCTGAAACAGCCTGAAGCACTAGTTGAATTTTTAAAGTGATAACAAATATGTAGCAATCCTGAAAGAGACACTAACAATGTGGATGTTGCATATGAACTCTGTTTAAATGATCAAGAATCAGAGTCCCTTTTGGTCCCAGACAACCCCATTATTTCAGCTTGCCCTTCCAGGTTAAGTAATATGTATACTTTTTCTGTTTGGGAATATTTCACCAAGCCAAGGTAATTGAAACTTCTGCTTGAGTGTGTAAACATATGTTTTTCAGTCTTGTTTATTTAGTACACTGGGAAGAAAAATTGTTCTTAGAAGATCATTTCTTTCTGTGTGTGTGTGAATTTGATGGAAGACTATGGAGGTTTCCTAGGAAATAGACTAATTGTTGGTTATCTTTGCTCCAACTACTTTAATAGTATGAAAACAAAAAGTGTCTCCTGAATATCATTCTCCCTTTCTGGGCCTGGTCTCCCTGGATATCAGTATAGATTTATGACTAAAAGCCAATAATCCTTTTACTAAGAAATAGGGTTTCTTGAGGAAGTTTAATTAAGTCAATCTTAACAAGATTTTTGTTGTTGTTGATTTTTCTTGCTATTTTCTCTCTTTTTATTTTCTCTTCCACTAAAACTCTTTTTAAAGAGTTCTATCTGCCAATATAACTAAGTCAAAGTAACAGCATGGGTTATGAAGTTAGTATCTTCCTTTAAATAAGGAAACTTAAGTTATGAAGCTAATATCTTTCTTTAAATAAAAATTGGTGAGGACAAAATCCACCAAGAATCAACATATGAACTTGGTAAGACAAGAGGGTGAAAGATATTTTGAAAGTTTATCTTAGCACATGTCTTGTTAGGTAAAGCCTTACACTGTCTACTTAATCAGTCAAGTACAAATTCAAATCAACTCAAGATGAGTTTATTTTCTAAAGAAGAATGACAACCACACTCTACTTGCTATGAAGGAAACTAATATACACTTGGAGTAGGTAACTGAATTCTTTATAGAAGGTCAGCACTACATATTGACTCCATTTGAAGTATAAAAGTCACTTGCAGACAGAAAAGTTAGAAACTGATTATATTTCCTCCTAAAAGCCATAATCTAGTAAAAAATAAGTAGTTTCAAGATTAACACTTTGATTATCTTAATTTTCAGTGGCAAGTGTTCACCATCTCAGAGTTCTTGACCTCTTTACAGAAATTTAATGCATTTTATTTCGCCTTCAGATATAATAGCAAATAGGACTTTTATGAGTGACAAACTATTAATTTTTTCTCATACATTTTCAAAAGTTTGCAAATACAAATAAACAGAAAACAAAAAAGAATAAACAAAGGATAGCAGAAGATAGTACATAACCTGAAAAGTCCAACATATTTATATTTTGTTCTTCTGTGGGAAATGTTGTCCATCGTTGTTCTAATAATTTGTACCTTTTTTTCAAATCAGTTTGTTTTAAACCCTCCTTCCTGATTGACGATATCTATTGTACATTTTGGATCTCATTTACTCGTTTAGCTTCTCACACTAGTGAGACAATGCAATGTTTACACATGTGAGTGTGATTTATTTCGCCTATGAGTATGGTGTTAAATTGCATCCATTTACCTACAAGAGAAACTAATGGGGGAAAGGGGAAAGAAAGGAAGTGAAAAGGAGAAATATAAAATATATATATATATGGTGATAGTTAATATAGTTAAACAGCTAGTTTCTCTTAGTTCACTGAAAGAAAGGTGTGTGCTAATATTGTTGGACAATATTCCTTGCCTATATCTTGTACTCTGAATAACTACTATGTAGACAACAATATTCAGCAGTTATTGTTACTGTCTTACTAGCCTGTTTTGAAACTCTGTTTTATTGTTCTTTTTACAGTTTTCCCTTAAAATTCAAAAAAAAAATGTTGCTCTGATTCTTTGAAGTATGCATTTCTGAAGGGAAAAGTAATGATCAAAATTGGAAAAAGTGAATTGCATTTAAAGAACATGGGCATGTACTCAAATAATAGTGAAATTAGAAAAATAATAGAGAAAGAACATAAGGAACCCACAAGATGTATATTTGAGTTATATTCTTGATGGACTGTGTCTGTGGCACTGAAACGAATGGGAAAAACATTAGAATAGTCACCCTCATACTAATCCAAGCCTCTGTTGCAAGTCCAAGATGTTGAACTTTGAATATGAGCCAAATTCATTGATGAAATGGGATGAGAAAGCAGAGGACCTCATAAATAAGAACTGTCAAACCAGATGAGAAAAGAATTGGTGAGTTGGAACATAAGCCCAATGTTAAACATAGACCAATGGTTGCATTTAAAAGAGACTAAGAGGAAAGATGAGTCTCATAAGTCCATTTAAAATTTAAAAAAACATAGTGTAACTCCCAAGCCAGCATGCCATTTGGATTGTTTCCAACTTATGTCCTGCCTCTATCTACAATATAGTACTTCAAAATTTAAGTGATCATCTTGCTTCAAAAGTTAGCTCCCAGGGCTGGGGATATAGCTCAGTTTCACAAATGCCTATGTGGCAAGCACAAGGTCCTGAGTTTGATTCCCAGTACCAAAAATCAAAAAAAAAGCTGGGTTGAATGGGACCGCTAGACCTAGTTTGCTGAGGAATCTCCAAACTGATTTCCACAGTGGCTTCATCCCTTCTATGTATTTCCCAGAAGATCTGAAAGCATCATATCACAGCAATATATGGGTATCCATGTTCATAGCAGCACAATTTATATTTGCTAAATTGTGGAAGCAACCCAAATGTCCATCCACTGAAGATTGGATAAAAAAATTGTGGTACTTTTATATAATGGAATATTACTCAGCTATAAAGAAAGATAAACTCTAGGATTTTATAGGCAAATGGTCACAACTAAAGACCATACTCATAAGTGAAATAAATCAGACCTGCGTGTGTAAGCATCATATTGTCTCACTAGTGTAAGACCTGAAAAAGCAAATAAGAACTAAGAGGTATGATAGGCATTGTGAAACCAAAGGAAAATGCTCAAAAGTAAAGGGCAACTGGGGTGTGGGAAAAGAGAAGTGAAAGAAGGGAAAATTGTGTAAGTATGTATACATAGGATAGCTAACATAGTTGTACTACTGTCCTCTATTGCTCTACAGAAAGGAAAAGTTAATGATTACTTGTTTGATCAATCTTGTAGGTCTCTGTTTGTTTTCCTGAGAAAGCACTTTGAAGATATCAATAGGTAATACAACAACCATGGTTAATTTCCTACAACTTTGTCTGTAACTCTGTATTGTTCTTAAGCTATTTTGTAAATGGATGTCTGTCTGTTAGTATGTTTTCCTTCTTTTATTTTTTAAAATAAAAAAATACAAAAAAAGGTGTATAAAAAATCAGCTCCCACTTTAGAATTTTAGAGCCATTTTGATGCTACCCATTAGATGCCCCGCAAACTGATCTCTGGCCAACTCCCCTGAGTCACCTCGGCCTTGGTCTGAGTCCAGTGCTACAGAGAAATCTAACAATCTCCTCAACCCTGCCACAAATGATGTGGGCAAAAGTGGCATGTACCTGTCTGGAACATCAAGAAAGCAAAGAAAGATAATCTAAGGATATATGAAAAATATTAAGCCCATGCATTATCTGCATAGATTTAACTAAATCAAGGCATCTTGAAGGTAAACAACATGTGTGAAATTTAATCTACTTTAGATAGCTTTGAACAGATATCGTATAACAGACTGAATTAATCTTCCATAAATGCGTGCTGGGATCCTTCAAGACAATGATGCCACCTTTCATCACAAGTTGAGCCATTATCTGAATGGGAAGCAACGTGTGATTCTTCAAAAAAGCTCTGAGAAAGGCATTTAGATGGAAGGACGTGGACTATGAAGATGCTATGAGCATCCAAGTCTTCAAAGGGAAGAAAGGAAGATGAAAGAAATAATAAGAATATATCAGGGTACTCCATTAAGAAATAATGTGGACCACCAATAAAGCAGTAAAGAATGGCATTACATGCTTAAGAAAATTGTGCTCTGTCATCCTTCCTATAATGATGACACAAGGATAAGTACCCAGGTTCAATGCTCTTCCTACCTTGGCGAGTCAGGCTCAGCAATTAAATTTGCTCTTTCCTGGATCCCAGGGCGATACTTTTTATAAGATACTAATATTCAACCTAGTCATTTGCCTTCATAATTTGATTTTAAGCGTTTTTGACCTTTAAAAAAAGTTAATACTGGAATCATTATATTTATATTAAAATAGTAAAATAGTAAAAACATTCTCTTTGAACCCCTCACAACTTCTATGAAAGGAGTCATGTATGCTGATGCAACCAGTTAGAGACAATAAAATCTTACATACAATATTTATTCTTACCTTTAAAGTACTGTGGTGCTCACATGGCTGGAAAGGCAACTAATGGTAAGGAGGAGCACCCTCACCACTTGAGATGAGCTCTTTGGCAACACCTGGCCTCCAGAATTCCGTTATTTTTTTCTTCCGGTACCTGGAATCGAACTCACGACTTTGCGTTTGCCAGGCAGGTGCTGTGCCGCTGAGCTAAATCCCCAGTCCCCACAAATCCAGTTTTAAAGACCATTTCCTTTGTATTATGCTCTGACTCTTCCACTGCCTATTATTTTTAAAGTTAAAATATCCTAGGTATCAAGTACAATAAGTTTTAGTAAAAATTATTTATGAGGTTACTTCCTCTCATCCAAGTAATCAGATTAGCATGGGAATATCACCTATGCATAAGTGAAAAAAAAAGCACTAAGAGCTGGAAAAAACTTAAAGAGAACACAACTTGAAGTGTTATGGACAAATATAGATCAACTTTAATGCTGCCCCCATTTTAGAAAAGCCTGTTCTGAGCATCCATTTTTGGGTTGTTCCTCCCTCACTTCCTCAGGGCTAAGTTTGACCAATTTTCTTCTCTTTTTAAAATAGTGTTCAGCAAATTCCATCCATGTGCTGAGTCTGAAAGGAGAAGAATGCTATAAGCTCTCAAAGGGGTGGTAGAAATTATAGGTAGCAAAAATGTAATTATCCACTTGGAGTTTTTCCAGGCCGAATCCACCTGATCAGAGACATTAGAGCAAATGCATTACACTTTTAAAAAGTCTCCTGCCGAGCTCACTGAATGAGAGTAATATCATATTGCCTATGGTTCTGGTAAATAAAAAGCATCATTAACAATAACACAATGTGAAGAGCCCACTGAAATGATATACTGTATTTAGCCTTGATGGGGCATCAAAATCACGAGCCTGGCTTCAGAAATGGACGGACGCACTGGAGGGGCAAACACAGATGATTAAAAAATGCAGTCAGAGCAGGAGCATAATCTTTCTAGCTTCTTCTTACAGAACTTTTCTCTTTAGAAGCAGTCACACTTGGAAACTTATTTCACTTCAGAATAGCAGAGGTAATGTATGAATAGAAGTTTGTTTTGTTTGGGCACAGGGGCACAATCTTTCAGGCAATAACAAATACATTTGCAGTAGTCAGTCACTGGCTAGGGACACACATGGAATAGCTGGCAAAGAAAGGAAGGCTCAAGAATGGATGGAGAACAACAAACGTATCACTCTTCATTGTAAGCAGACTCATTTCAGTAGATACTTTGTGGTGTCTTAATATGTAAGTATTACTTATCAGTTACAAAAGAAGCAGAATATGTTTCCTATTCTAAAATCATCACAATCTATATATTAGGGAGAAGTTGCTAGGACACTGTAATATAGCAAATGGCTTAATCAAAAATGGGTTTATACCTGGGTATAGTGGTGCAAACCTAAAATCCCAATACTTGGAAGACTAAAATAAGAGGATTGTGAGTTTGAGGGCAGTTGGGCTACATAGTGAGTTGACGGCCAGCCTCAAATATGCAATGATGCTCTCTCAAAAGACCAAAACAGAGGGGAAAAAGGTATAAGAACCTAAATTAAAATAAAATAACAACAAGATGCTATTGGAATCCAGTGGGGACAATTTAATGAAAAGTGATGGTATCAATGAAGACTTCAAGAAGCACATGTTAGTAATATGGACATTAAATTTGCATAGCTAAGGAGCTGATATCAGGTGATACAAAATTATGGGTATGGCTAGTTCAGTTGTTTATGGCTACTATTTATTTTGAGTGGACACCTTGTAACTAGATTGGCAGGTTTTATTTGCACATATAGAAAAGGAAGCAGACACAACACATACTATGTCTAATATATCTGTCATATTATATACAGAGGAAGAATTTAATACTGCATTAAATAACTATCACTTAGTCATATTTTTGTAACTAAAATATCCACCATGTGCTTTCAGAAACATATAAGAAAGTACCACGTTATATGTCATCTTTCCTCTTTTATTTTCTGCATCAAGATCATATTTGAAAATGTAATTTTATCTAAAAGAGTTAAATAACAAAAGTAGATACATCTTAATGGGAATGGGTGGGTTAAATCATTTTTCTCCATGTTTAACTATACTTCAATAACAGAAAAAATATTCTCTTATTAAACTAGGACTATAACCTACTCCCATAACAATTGAGCTACTTTTCCTGATAGCTACATGTTTTTTTAAGATGAAGAAACCTTGGGAGCTGGGGACCTAGCTCATCAGCACAGCACCTGCCTGGCAAGCACAAGGTTGTGAGTTCAATTCCCAGTACCGGAAAAAAAAAAAAAAAAAAGAAATCTTAATTCTGAGTACACTGAATGAGTCAATAATTTACAAATAACTTGGAAACATCATAACATTGCTGGACATGTTTTTGAATATTTTTCTTTAAATAAATATCCCCTTCAAACTCTGAAGCCAATTTTTCATTACAAGTCCATTTAAACCTTTTGCTTTCCCAGACATAAGATCCACCAAAAATAGTATCAAGTCCAGTAACACTTCACTTATAATGTCACAGTTCCAGCAAGACTTCATTGGTCTCACTAAACAGTTAAAAATTCTGTATGTTGATGAGGATAACGATAGTGCTAAACTGCACACATAATAGCAATTTTTGGATTTTTATATATAAGTAATTACAGAAGTAATTGCTTGTAGTTAGGCTCTAGAATGTCCTCCCAGACTCTCATCACCCAGAGGCAGGGTTTTAGAAGTGTGGTTTTACCATGGGAACCTGTGTTCACTCGTGGGTTCATCCACTGGTGAGTGTGTCTTGGAAAGTGGGTCAGGCTAGAGGCAGCCCCTGGGGCATACCCTGGATGGTGTATTTCTGCCTGGGCTCTTCCTCTTCTGCTTCCTGGCTGTTGTACTGCTTTTCTCTGAGGCAGCCTCTTCCCCCATACTGTTTCTGTGACTGAACCAGCTAATCTTAGATTGAAACTTCTGAAACTGTGAGTTAAAAGAAACTCTTGCCTCCCTTAAGTTGTGGGGTGTTGGATATTGAGTCTGGTTGATAAGAAAACAACTTTGATAAGAAAACAAGGTATTCCTTAACATTTCCGATCACATAACTGAGTACAGGGTAGGTGTGATGGCATAGTGTGTGTGTGTGTGTGTGTGTGTGTGTGTGTGTGTGTGTGTGAAATATATTGTTTCTCTCTGGCTTGTCTGTTTTTCAAAGAGGAATGTACTTAAAAATACTATACAGAGGATGTCCACAGAGTTATAGAACTGTCCCATTTAAAAATATAGTGTGCTACAGAATTTATTTAAAATATGAAACCTTCAATTCATCATGAAATTGGCAGGAAAATGAGTGATACTCAATGTTTGGGGGAGAAAATGGAAAACCAGAGAATGAAGTGGGCACTATACCTGCCTAGTCTGGAGAGTAACTGCCATGGCCAACAGCTCAATTTGTTTAAGTCACTTTGCTCTGTGGTATGCTTATTACATTAACAAGTTCTTCATGGAAATGGGTAATGTGCTAACGAAGACAATGAGAGAGTGCTAATAAGATTGGAAGAGCAGTAATGTAGAAAGGATATACCCAAGCAAGTGATTTTCTAAAGACAACCAGACAATGTAGCTTACAGAAGTCAACCCTTAATTAGATATTAAGAGTAGTGTTCCTAACATAGGAAGGACCGACGATTGCAAGGAATTAACTCTGTACAGGAATTGAAGAGAGGTCTGTGTAAATAACCCTCCGGAGTGAAAGAACTCGAGTAAAGTAGAGGCTGTGCCTAGAGACACCAGTGCAATTCATGAAATACAGAATTCTGGCAGTTAATAGGAATTTCCACATCCTTGATGGTTTTTCAGCACAGAGACAGCATTTCTTTTTTAATTTTAAAATTATGATTGAGGGCTTCTTTTATTCATGTGTGTTTTTACCTAATGATATTTACCATCTAAAAATTAAATATTGAGAGGGAATTTAAATATTTAATTCATTTTAAATAAAACATGTAAAATTCAATTATGTAACACCAATAGCATACTTTTGAAAAATAAACTATTTACAAAAATGAATTCTAGTGAAAACAGTATCATAGTTTTACACTTTTGCAAATCTGATTTATGGCTGATTGAATAGAAGGTAGTTGGCTCTTCATATATTCTTCTGTCCTTAGTCTGTTGCAATACTACAAACCACTTATTTATTGAAAAACTTAAAGTAGTACTCACAAGAGGATGAGAGTGAAACAAACCTGATATCTTCATTTTTTCAGGAGAGTAGTTTTGATCTTGCTAAACACTTGAAAGGATCTTGGTGAAACCTGGGACCCCTAGGCCATACTCTGAGAAATACTAATTGAGATGAAGCACACATAGGTCTGGCTAGAGTGTAAAGGTCTCTATAATGTCTAATGTCCCTAATGTATCTCTGCATAACAAATTTCTCTCCAAGGTAAACATGTACCTGTGGGGAATGTGGGGCTTAAAACAGGCCTTAGTCCAAGACCAGAGTTGAAGCTGAGCTGAAGTAGAATGTCCAGTGATAAATCAAAAGTAAACAACCAGTTGGCAAAAATGTTTACACAGGACATTGGGCTACAAACATCAAGTAAGACACTCCAAGCTTGGGTTTTAGACTGGTAAATTGGATGCTGGCCATCCCCATGATAATTTTCAGAACAGAGGATGAGAGAAAAATCCTGACCTGATGAAGTACGGCTGTGTGGACTTTTGTAAGTATTTGCAACAAATATGTCATGGACAAGAAGATATTTGAAGGAAAATCACAGGTCAAATATGTATCTTTAAAAAGTTTAACAGAAAATATTATCAACATTCCAAACAAACATATGTAACAGTAAGAACAACAAAGAACAAGACACAGGATAATAAACATATATAACTGTGACATAAGCTTGTGATCTCATTAGTGAACAAGTATTTTAAAATATATCAATCATTTCCCACAGTTCACCCATCATACCGAGAAATTCTCATGTCTGAAAACACAGCTAAGTGATGAAGTAAGCATTTTAATACAATAGTGGTAGGAGTCCCAGACTTTTCATTTTCTAAAACCAATCGGCTAAATTTCATGTATGTAATTCAAGAATCTATACTCCCAAAAAAGTTTTTCTAAAGAAGGCATAAATACAGAGTCAAAAAAATTCTGTGATATAAACACTATGAGTCATTATGGACAAAAAGAAAAGTCAATAAGTAAGTAATTAAATAAAAAACAGGTCTTTCTTACAGGTGAAATGGCTTCTAATATATGTAGAAGGAAAGATATGGTTAGAAAATCACCAAGTTACGTTGTCAGGGTCAACATGTTCAGAAGAGAATTATCAATAGATAGAAACATTTGATAGTGAGCAGGATATGTAGATAGACTCAAAATATCTATTCACAGAAGTATATGCTCAAAAAGAGCCACCTTGAAGGTCCCTAAGATGAGGAATCATGAGTAGAAAAGATACAGCATGAACTTCTGTTTTTGCCAAGAATGAATAATCTTGATCTAACTAAAAATACAGTTTAGGTAAAGTGACACAAACCAAATAAGCTGTTTGTGGTGTTCAATACTGTTTATTTCATCAAAGACACAGAATAACTGTTTCTGGTTACAACGGTTGTTGAGTCATGATATGATTAGTAAACCCAATGAATAATCTCAGTTGGATCTTGAGGGAGAAAGTTGGCCTAGAGAATAATGTTAAGATAATAGTGAAATCTGAGTACAGACTATAGATTAATTGATATTATTTTATTAGAATTATAATTTTTGAATGTACTTATGATACAGGAAAATAAAAACTCCCAACCTGAACTATATCTGGGATGAGTTCGTGTTCTCTAAAATTGAAGAATGAATTTTAGGAACAACGGAGGTTAAGAGCAGAATATATTTACAGAGGGAAAAAGAAGAATTCTGTACAAGAGAGGGCAGACAGAAGGGGGCACAGTGGGTTGCCTAAGACTCTGTCTTTTCTAGGGACTTTTATAGAGCAAAACCAAGAGGTGAGGCAGGTCCAAGGTAGGGTTAAAATGGGAAATCACAAGGTGAGCATGAGGTGGGACAAAACTATGGTTAACCTTTGAGAATTGTTCAGGTAAAATTGATTAAATCAGGATCAAATAGGGAAGCGAGTCACATAGCAAGCGGGCATGAATACAGCACAGGGCCTTTTCCTGTAGGGGGTTGGGCTAGTGACTCTTTCTGGCTTTTTGAAGGTGATTGCTATCTATTTAGAATATCAATCTCTGATGTTTAAACCTAGGGAGGAATATGGATACACTTGTTTAGTCCTTTGTCTTGAGGTCTGGCCGACAGCAAATACATCTCCATTTGCAAGGTGTCTTGTCTTTCATGTTGGCTCCTTTGAAGGCCTGGCCCTGTCTGACTGCCAATAATATTTCTAACTCAGCTGCCTATAACATTTACTACAATCTAGTCTTTTCCTTGTTTGTATTTAGTGTTAAAAGCCAATAATATGTGTACATTCTAAAATCTTAAGGAAAAATACATACATAAACACAGATATATTTATAAATGAAGGTTGCAAGTGTTAGTCAGTTTTCTGTTGAAGCAATAAAATACCTGAAAAACTCCGTTTAAAGGAAGAAAGCTTATTTTGGCTCACCATTTGCATGGGTTCAGTTCCTTGGCTCCATTGTTTCTGGGCCCATGGTGAGGGAGAACATCTTGTTGGGAAGCACGTGGCAGAGCAAAGCAGCTCACCTAATACAAGACAGGAGGCAGAGAAAGCAGCAAGGGACCAGAAGATGGTTCAGGGCACAGCATCAGTGATTACTTCCTCTAACTGAGCTCCTACTCCTGAAATTTCCAGCATCTCTTCATAAAGACACACAGTGAATCAATTTATGAGTTCATCCGCTGATTGGGCAGAACTCTTTTAACACAATCATTTCCCAAAGCCCTGCCTCTGGACATCACTGTTTTGGGGACCAATCATTGGACATAAGAGCCCTTGGGGATCATTTCACATGCACCCTGTAACACTGAGCATAATGAGCAAGTGTGGGAAAACTTTTACAAATTGAACGAAGATAAAAGATATTCAAGAGTTCTGTTGTACTCTTCTTGAAACTATTCTGGAAATTCACCTGTGTATTTGAAAATATCCAAATAAATTTGAAATATATCTACATATCTATATATCTTTATATATATGTGCTAATTGAAAATCTATTTAAATGTACATTAAATACTGAAAACTTTCTTTAAGTATGGCTTTATCTGGACTCCATGGATTACACTTTATCTAATGCTGGAAATTTTTATTCTGATTTCATTCTTCTTAGAAGCCTGAAGGTATTTTCTGAAGGTGTGTGACATTTGTGGCTGTTATTGTAGATGGTAGTTATCATTTAAAGCTTTTCTTGTTTTTTTAAATAAGCTCCTTTTCCATATTCTGACTTTCTTCCTCATTCTTTACCCTCTTTTCTTCTTTGCATTTTAATGTTAATTTTCAAGTTGATTTGTAATTTATTACATTTGATGATGTCTTTATAATATCAGTTAAAATTATTGTGACTGATGATGGCTTAGGATGGAATTAAGTATGATATATATATATATATATATATACATATATATATATCTGAGGTATTTAAAAATGTTAATACTGAGATTGAACACACAGTCAGTGGCCCAATCTCATATGGAACTGGAGCTCTTAAGTTTTGGAGACTTTTGACTTGGACTTTTCAGCAATGATGAAACTGTTAAGACTTTGGCAATGCTTGAGAATGGACCAAATACCTTTTGCATAAAGAGATGTGCTTGAGTCTTTGAGGGGCCAGAGTGGAATGTTATGGTTTGTGTCTTGATGTCCCACATAACCTGATATAGTCATAGGGTTTTTCAGAGGAGGCTGAATCAAGAGTGTGTGACTGATCTACAGTGCAGTGCTGGGATTAAGGGTAGGTGACTGCTGGATCAATCCACTGATTGGATTGGCACTGCCCTAATCTCAATGGAGAGTCTACAATATAAGGAACAGAAAGAAGTTTGTCTCTTAGCCCTTGTTGCTTTCACTGTCTTCCTCCTCCATGAACTGTTGCCCTCTGCCATGTGCCATCCTGCCTTAGAGCCAGCTGATCATGGACCGAAACTTGAACAAACTGTGAGCTAAATAAACTTTTCCTCACTTTAACTTAGGGCTTCCAGTATTTTGTCTCAGCCATGAGATAAGTAACAAAGAATATATATATATTCTTTGTATAGTATGTATATATTATACAAGATTACATAATACCTGCCCAAATTTTTAAAATAATAGCAATAAAATGTCTACCATGATATTATAGGCCAACATGAATACCAATATAACAGGGAATTTTTGCAGGGGAAAATATTTTATTTCTCATTTTCATTTACTTAACCACATTTTGCAAAATTTTCTAACAGAAATATGAATTTACTTTATAAACACAATAAAAAAAATTAACAAAAGTCCTTAGAGAAGTATTTAATCAAACATCAATCATCACTTTGCTCAAACTGGGAGGCTTAAGCCTCTATGACACAACTGTGCATACAGAGCAGGAAATGAAATTAGTTGCAGAATTTTTAATCTTCTACTTAAATATATTAAAAATTGCTCATATGTACTAAAGATACTTATTCAAAGAATTAATGATCTAAGGTTAAGGAAAATCTGAGGAGTCTGTAAGATGAAATGGAAGGAAATAGATGGGATCAAGTAAAATGAAATATACTTGAACTATGAAGAGTAAAAATGTCACAAATATCCAGTGTATTTTTATACTATCTTTTGAGGGTTATAGTGAGCAAAGGGAGCAACTTTATGAACACACACACACATCTCTGTTCACAAAATCAGGTGTATAATTTTGAAAATCCCATTTGAATCCCCCTATCTCAAAGTTCAAGGCTATACATCCCCTATAGTGAATGTCTTGTTATTTGTTTACTCTTTTTAAATAACAATGCTAACAATAATCCTCACCTGGGATCCTACTGCCTCCAGCCCCCACCCAGGACAAATCCAGGGATTATTATGGAGAATGCTTAGACACATGTGGAGCCATGGTATTTGCAACCAGCAAGGGAGACCCTTACATCAGAACCTGGAAATTATAATGTGAATCTTAACTCTTTTAAGTCTGAATGATTTGACCAGAGCTTGCAAGGCTTTAACTTCACATTCCATGAATTTGAAAATAATATCCCCAATCCTAATGCTTATAAAAAATAATCACAAAGGAAATAAATTAAAGTAACTACACAGTATCTAAATACAACCTTTTAATGGTTTTGACTTATTGTAAACAAATTACTGTATTTTTCACCATGATGCATTATTTTATAACTCTTCTTAAAACTTTATAATTAAGAGGGTTTTTATAAAGAAACAATTTTGTTAATTTTTCAGTATTTTCTTTAATTGTGAGCACATTCATACAGCACATGCTGTACAATCTAAACCACTTTTAAGTGTACAGTTTAGTGATATTAAGTACATTTGTAATGGAGGTCTATCACTGTTTTCATCTAATAAAATAAAAATTGTATAACCATTAAACAGTAGCTACCTAATCCATGTCTGTTATATTCACTGGCAATCACAATTCCTTTCTTCTGCTATGATTCTGACTACACTTATTCCTAAATAGTTCATATAAATAGAATCATGCAGTATTTATGATCAGCTTATTTCACTTAGCCTAATATTGTCAAAGTTCATCCATGTATAGGATATGCCAAAACTTCATTCCTTTCAAGGTTAACTAATATTTCATTGTATGCATCTATCAGATTCTATTTATCCAAGTTCATCCCACTGTGGGCAGTTGCATTTTTTCCATGTTTTAGCTAGTGCGAATAGCATGGCTATGGAGCTAGGTGCACATATACCTCACTGAGATCCTGTTTTCACTGGGGAGATACACCTAAAAAGAAAATTGGTGGATTACATGCTAATTCTACGTTTCAGATTTTTGAAATCCTGCCATACTGTTCTCCATAGGTATTGTCTATTTCTCTTGGGTAGAGTGTCCTTTACTACATTTGTTAGATCTAGATGGTTATTTATGTTAAGGACTCTAATCTCTTACTAAAATAAATTTTGTCCAACTGTTGTATTCATTACTGAATAGAGTATTAAATTCACCAACTCCTTTTGTAGAGCTATTTATTCTTTTATTTCTGTCAGCTTTGGTTTTCTGTATTTTGAAGTTGTCTAAAAGAAGTGTGAATGTTTATAATTATTATATCTTCTTGATGTATTGAATCTTTTATTAATATGTAATCTCTGTATCTCATAATTTCTCATTTAAATGATATTTTGTCTGATATTAGTACAGCTACCCTTTCTGCAAGTTACTGTTTGCATAGAGTATCTTTTCTCATCATTTCACTTTCTGTTTGTGGCTTTGAATCTAAATGAGTCTCTTGGGGACAGTGTATGGTTGTATCAATTTGTGTGTTTTTTTAATCCTGTCTACCCATGTCTGATGTTTGATTGAAAAGTTTAATCACATTATATTAATGTAATTATTGCTAAGGAGAGATTTAGTTTGCCATTTTATCACTTGTTTACTATATACCATCTAGTTTTTTGTTCCTCATTTCCTACATTTCTGTACTCTTCTCCTTTGTCATTAGTTGAATTGATATTTTTTGTTGATGAAATATTTAAATCCCTTGATGGTTTCCTTTTGTGCATATAGTATAGTTTGCTCTGTGATTATTATGTGCATTACATTTGACATCCTAAGGTTGCAGTATTATAATTTGAATTCATATCAGGTAAATTCAACAACATAAAAATTATTTCTTACCAAATCCATGCTCAGTTCTTTCAGTTACTGATTTCACAAATTACATTATACATATTATATGCCTAAGAAAATAAACTAATATATATGTCTTAAATTATATCATAAGTGAAATGCAGAATTTCAAACAAGTTAAATAAAGCAACTAATACTAATACTTGTATGTAAATGTATTAGTCCCTTAAAGCATGTAGAATATAAAAAGTAGAGTTATGAAGCATCCAAACAATTATACTAGCCACTATATACTCATCTATTTACCTTTACTAAGATCTTTATTACTTCCCACAGCTTTAAATTAACTATTTACTGCCATTTACTTTTACCCCATATAATGTCCTTGAACATTTCTTAGAAAACAAGTAATGAACTTGGTCTCCCTTAGCCTGGAAGAATATTTTACTGCATATAGGATCCCTGGTTGAGAATTTACTTTTGCTTTTGCTTTTGCTTTTATCATTTTGAATTTATACTTCATTGTCTTCTGGACTCTGAAATTTATGATGAGAAATCTATTAATTATTTAAAGATATTTTCATGTTATGAGCCACTTCTCATTTGCTGTTTCCAGATTTTTTTCTTTGGCAAGATTGATTATAATGTACTTTTGTGTGAGATTTTGAGTTCATTGGGGTTTTTTTGATTCATATCTTTCATAAAATATGTGAAAATTTTAGCCATTTTTTCAATATTCTCTTTTCCCAGTTCTATTTTTCTTTTTCTGAAATTACAACATTTATGTCCATCTGCTTGATGCAGATTACCTACTCTGATCAATGTTTTTCAATCATTTTCTTTCTGTTCCTCAGGCTTAATATTTTCCCATGTTTTGTCTTTAAATTTGTGAACTTTTTTAATTCTACTTAAGTCTACCTTTGTATATACATTGTAAATTTTTTATTTCAGTTATTTTACTCTTCAATTTCTGAATAACATTTCTTGTTTCTTTTCAGGCATTTTTTTGGTTTTCATTAGAAGTGCTGGGAGCCAGACGCAGGGTCTCACGTAGAGCAAACAAATGCCTATGGTTGAGCTAAACAATACAATCCTCTTATAAATTTTCTATCTCTATAGAAGTATTTCCAAGTTGTTCACATTTTTAGCCTTTCTTTAGAGCTTCACTTAATTCTCTGAGCATCCTTAAGGTAGAAATTCTAAAGTCTTTGTCTAGTAGATCTGCTATCTAGTTTTCTAGAAAAGTTTCTACAGTAATGTTCACTTATTCTTTTGTCTGTACCATCATGATAATAAAAGCAATTAACAATCAGAAAACCATGTGTCTTGGTTACTTTTCTCTCATTGCTGGGACAAAGTACCTGATGCCCAAAATTAAGAAAGGAAAGGTTTATTTCACTTACAGTTTGTGGAGATTTCAGTCTGTACTTGGCAGATTATAAGGCACAGTGGCACATGGCAGAGGGCTACAGCTCATGGCAGCACAACACAGCAAAGCAACAAGCACAAAAGCCAGGAAATGGCCCCAAGCAGCCTCTTGCTCTCCTTTCCATATGCAAACTATCCACCCCAGGGCAGATGTAGCTCTCACACCCATAATCAATCAACTCTAAAAGCCTGCCCCAGGACCACAAGAGGCTTTGGGGGGACACCCAGACACAAACCATAACACCAGGTCATATTTAAAAGGCAGCATTCTTTTTTGTTTTTAACCATAATCCTCATAAAGTGCTGCTGAGAGATAGCCAATAAATATCTTCCATGGTGCTAAGATCTGAATTTGATTGATATTAATAGGAATTTACAGTCAAAAACTTCCCCTGGATGTCATTACTCTATACATTCAAAACAGTTAGTTCAGTTAGACTTTTTTTTTTTTTTTTGGTTTTTCTCCTGTATCAGGAACCGAACTCAAGACCTTGCACTTGCGAGGCAGGCGCTTTTGCCGCTCAGCTAAATCTCCAGCCCCTCAGTAAGACTTTATAAGTGCAGTTTTTATCTAGGTGGAGAAGAGATTCCACAGCTACTTTTCTGCCATCTTCTCAAAATCCTGTATTTCCTTCAAGCATAAACAAATATACACAATAGAGGAAAATATGAAGTCATTTGGCTTATTTTAACTAGATGCATTTATTATGAAAATAATGCATTTTTGTTACCCAGACAATATGAAAAGAGAGAGAGAAATACTATCATATATAATACTTCCTGAATAGAAACACATACTGTAATGAATTTGACCTATTTACCTGTCATTTCTTTGCTTTTAACATAAAAGGTCTAAACTAAAATGTGGTTAAATATGTGTCATCATGTGAATAAATGAATATTAAGAACAAAAATTTAAAAGTATTTGAAATGCAAAAAAAAAAGACTTCTCTTTTAATCTGTCATTACAGATATGTACATCTGTGTGCATCTGTTTCCTTCTAAAACTACATCACAGTAAATTAAAGATACAATCCAGGAGGACAAGAAGAGCAAAATGAAAATGATCTCAGAAAGTGATGTTAATGTAGTGTTCGAAAAAGAAAAACACATAGACAAGTAGCAGATGACTAAACCAAACAGGGAAGAATCAAAATCCTCACATTTCATAGGAAAAAGAAAATAAAATCATGTATATTTATACCTCACAAATCAGAAGAAACCATGTTTTGAAGGTAACCAGTATTTCTGTTTTCTTTTTTGGGGGGCGGGGTACTAGGAATGGAACTCAGGACCTTGCGTTTGCCAGGCAAGGGCTTATGCCACTGAGCTATATCCCCAGCCCTGAAACCAGTATTTCTAAAGGTGTGAATGGTAGGAGGCTAGAAAGATACCTCCTTCCACCATGCAGCAGCCAGTAGGTAGCCTCTACTATTATGTAAGAATGGATAAAAAGTCAGTTTCTAGAGAAAACAGTGATAAATATTCCAGAATTTAAACACCAGCACAGTGGAGCATTGCTGTTATGCCACCAGAAAACAATCTGAATTTAAAACTTGTCTTATTTGGAATTGAACTGAGTGTAATTTAAAAGAAAAAATCAGAAGACATTATAAGTTTAATTGTCCAAAAATATATCATGTGGCTGGAAGGAAAGAATTTTGCTTATTCTTAGGAATAACATAAAATCTTCATTAAAATATAAGGAACAATTTTATATTCTTGTACAAAGCACAATAAAATAGGTAAAATATGGCTTGATTAGATGCTAGATGCCTTTGATATTGAATTAGAGCACTGTGATGCTAATGTTTATAGATCAAGGCAAGAGAAACTGAAGAAGCTACTCTTCCTTGGTAAGTGTTGGTCTCTAGTGGTTACTGAACAGTAATTCAGGAGAAAACATCTGCAGTCACATGTTAAGAAGAAATTTTCTCCATTACACAGTCTCATTGATTTAGATTTAGAAAATTAAAAAGGATTTAGATATCATTTAGCTCAAAATCTTAATTAAAAACTCTCTTCTATCATACCTTTGACAGCTTACCTTCAAAGAATACTTGATTATTTTTTATTATCTTCCACATTAAACATCTTAATTTTTCTTCTTATGTTGTCACTAATACAGATTTTCCCTATTAGCAGCTATATTCGTATTGTTGTAATTCCTATCAGTTAATCTTAGCTTATTCCTTGATGACTTACTGAAAATTATTCTATCACTTTTGTAGTGTATGTTATCACACTTCATTTTCTAACCTAAATGTTCAAATCATGTGATCATTTAATACAGCAGAATTCCCAAAGTTTTTACTACACTGCTCTACTTTCCTTGAATTAATTCTAACCTGTTATTTTTCCTTAAAAACTTGGAGGCCACAGACAGAATAAAAGCTCCCAACTGATCTGACAATGTAGTAAATCCTCTTTCATTTTCAGTAAACCTTGCCTCTATTTATACAACTGAAAATTTGATTAGTTGTTTTGAAGGTCAAGTCAGATTTTGGTCTCTTCTGATTTTAGAGTCAACCAACACTTCTAAGATAAACTTTGATTTAGGTTGTAAAGTAAACAAATTTAAAAATTTACACTTACCCTTGCTTTCAGCTATGACATATCATTTTAGCTTTTCCTTTTTCTCTCCAAAATATTTGCTGTGATGATTTAGTTGATCAGATCCAACTTTGTAAAATGTGACAATAGCCTTCTCTCTACCCACTTTTTAATGAAGTACAGCAAACTCACCATCACATGGAGACAGGAGGGCTCTATGCTCACTTTGATATTGCCTAGAGTGTTTCCGCAAGCACAGTTTGGAACCTGGATGGAACGAAGCAAGCCATCCCTAGGATCTTGCTTTGTATCCACACTCACGGTGTTAGAAACATGGCTCCATTTGCTTTGACTTTATTCAAACCTTCTACCCATTTCCCTCCAACTTCTTCTGTGCTATTTTGTTAGAAAGTACTCCTGAGATCTAGTAATATTCTTACTACAATTTCAGGTTTCTAGTCTGATATCAGAATTAAAAATAGAAAAATTAAGTAGTTTGGCATGACATATTGGGGGGTAGAAATCAATTATCACTTTTTTGTTTTTACTTTTTGAGTATAGACAAATAGATTATTGAATAATCAATTGAACATTTTAGTAGTAATCAGTGCTAAGCCCTAGGGCCATACTTTTCAGAATCTATCTTTTTCTCCTTTTTTACTTTTTTTGATATCAGGAATTGAACTCATGACCTCAACCTTGCCAGGCAAGCACTTATGCCGCTGAGCTATATCCCCGGCCCTCCTTTTTGAAAATAGACACAAGACTTTTATAATTTTCTCTATTGCAATCTTTCTGATCATTTATTTAATTGCTGCAATACTCTGAAATCATACTTTCCAGATTTTCTTACTTAAAATAAACATTTTCTTCATACAATTTCATGGCCTTTATTGGGAAATATTTTTTAAAATCTTATTATCTTGCCCTTTACATTTCGAATCTATATTTTTCTTTTTAATAATGAAGATAGAATAATACAGTACTTCCTTCAGGTGAAGCTTCTCAAATTATACAATGTGTCACTAGAGTATTTGACCTAATGCCATTTTATCTTTTGAAAGCCATGTAAAGAGAGGGCCGATGCTAATTAGGCTCTGATTTTCAGTCAGGAGTGTGTTTGTGAGCAGACACATAGTTTGATGCTAAATAGTACTCCTAACAGTAGCACTGAGTTCCCACAACCTCCTAAGTATACAATTTCACATATTTGTCCTTAAGCACTTTTTTTTTACAGCTTTGAGAGTACATGGAGGCAGGAACAGCTGTGAAACAGTCTTCAGCATAACACTAAGAAAGTCTTCAGTAGTTCATCATTCTACTTTGACCTTCCCAGGAGGCCTTCTTTCTGATCCTCAGGAAAGTTTCATAAGACAACTGTTTCCTTATATTTCCTTTAACTAAAGTCTCTGGCCACCCTGTTTCTGAAGCTCACTGTGTTTCCATGTTACCTGATTACCTGGACGAGTAGAATTTGCATTGCCACTGTCCCAGCAGTTTTCGTAGGCAGGGGAGTTTGATCGAGTCCTAATTTTGCAGTTATATTAGATGAGATATCCCTGTAAGCTAATTACTTTGGCAACCAAAGGGGCAACAACAATTCTGTCAGGCATCCATGGGGGCACCTTAATAGTGTTTTAAACAATATGTACAGAAGGGGTTAAAAGCTGCACAGAGAGGAGCAGAGCCGGAGGGGAAAGACACTGCGGGTGTGTGGTTAACAAGGAACTAATTGGGTAACCATGCAGGAGGAGAAGCAAGCATAAAGCTGGTCAGCAGGCTTGTGCAGAATTCCAGCAGTTAGCTGGTACTGAGCCCTTGAGGAGTTGAAATAAAGACAAGTTGAATCTAGAGTCTATTTTTTGCTGTGATCTTTGCTAGAAACTGCAAATTGGGATTTGACAGCTTTTCTCACCGCCTGTTGCTTTATATCAGGTGGTATTGTTTTGAACGAGCTAAGAGCTGACATTCTGGATGCCTAGCCTGGTTGTCTTGCATCCAGACAAGAATGTACGTCAACTCCTCAAGGCATGTTGCTCTTTCTTTTCTTCTTAATGATCTCTGGGTGCTGTGATGGAGGCAGTAGATAGTGAAATGAACACTGGCCTACTATTCAGGAGACTGCATTCGAATCCCAAGTGTGTACATCGCAGTGTCAGCAGCAGCCAGTTACCCTACCTATCTGGCCCCTCTCCCTTCCAGTCTATGAAGAAAATGATGTTCTGTGTGTTGCTCAGCTAAAGCCTTCTGAGCCTTAGTTTTAATTTTATAAATTGCATATTTTTCTTTATTGAACTTTGACTAAGTTTGCCTAAAAATAGACAAGACAATACAGAAACTGCACGGAAAGAAGACACGTTCCTGTCCTCAAGAACTCTGTCAAATGAAAAGTGAAAATGATGTCAAGACTGTAGCATAGATGGACAGGAAAGCCATTATAAAAAGGCTAACATGGGGATACAAAAATCCAAACAGCAGCTGCAGCTTCCACACAGGATGTATTGTTGTCCAAATATTGTTGTCTCCCAACATTATGCTGAACACTTGAACCTCAAGCTAACTGAATTAGCAAGTAGAACTTTGGAAAGTTGATTAGGTCACAGAAAGCAATGCTCATGAATAAATGAGGCCTAAGAAATAAACCCGCCTTCTTTTACTATGTGAACACAGCAAGAAGTTGCTCCCTATGTGTCAGAAAGCACCTCCTTATTAGATAGCAAAACTGCCTTGATATTAGAATTTCTAGCTTCCACAAGTGTGACAATAAATTTCTGCTGTTCTTATGATACCAAGCTTAAGATATTTCGATATAGAATCATGAACATGCTAAGACAGGCTGGGTTCTGGGATGAGCCTCCATAAACAAGCAGGCTGCAAGGTAAACAAGGTAATTTAAACCAGAGGAAATAGGAAAAATATAATTCAGAATGCAATAAGGAGTCTGATCACCCTAAAGTAGAGACTGAGTCATGAGAAATGTACATTCATTTTTCCTTAAAGCCAATCTGTATATAGACTGAAAAGAGAAGCTGGGATATCTTAGTGGGCAAAAAGAGAGTACATTAGACTTGAAAATGTTTTAAAAACCAGTATTTTCCAAAATTATTCTGGCTGTTGGATAACATATACAAGGTGGCTAAACTCCACAATAAATATTTTTCAAAACATTGATTGCATCAAATGACACTTTGGAATTAATTATCTGCAGAATTACTTCAAACACACTATCTCATCATTCTTGCCACTTTCTGAAGCAGTTCTGAGTCATCTTTAGTGAGGTTCTTTGTGAGGTGTGATGAAAAATCCAGTGCATGCTACTATCAAGTGCATTCAACAGAAAAGCAGGCATGTAAAAAAAAATTACAGTGTGTACCCATCTACTTTACCCATTGAATTTGGCATTATGTGACTTCCGGCTCTCCCAAAGTCAAAATGACCCTGAAAAGTAAACATTTTGAATAGATTGAGGATATCAAGTTGGCCAAGATAGCCCCAGACATTTTCAAAACAGAATTACAAAAGTGAACTTCCAGAACTGCTTCAGAAAGTGGCAAGTAGATGTGTTTGAAGTGAGGGGGAGTATTTTGAAGGGGATTAATGATGATATGACTTTTATTGTATTAAATTTTCTTAAACTCAAATGCAATGGTCACTTTTTTTTTTTGTAATGAAACTAGAATTCAGGAATTCACACTTGCCAGGCAGGTTCTTCTGTGCCACTGAGCTAAATCCTAGTCCCTGTCATTTACTTTTAAATAATAATGAAATCTCTAATCAGAGGAAAAATTTGCTAGAAATATTTCACTAATGTACTTTAGCTTCTTAACTTAAATTAAGAGTAGAGGTATTTTTTCCCTCAAAGCCAAAATAACTTGGCATACAAAGATATAGAGAGCAGCAATTTGGGATGTTTAACACAAAACATCTTAGCATTGTTTTTAACAATAAGTGCTACAGAAATAAAAATAGAGTCAATATGTATATTAGGACTGATTACAAGTCTTGCAGTTGGACAGTCATTTATTTGCTGGATCAGTTCACATGTCTGGGTATCAAGTTATCTATTGCCTCCAACACTAATGATTATTTTATACCCATTCCATGGATTCATTAATGCCACCTTTATGGGCCCTGAGGACATTTGCAATATTGCCCTAGTTTAGACTTTGTACTGTTGTTTTGTGAACTATGTCTTTGAAACAAATATAAACTCTCTGAATGCTATACATTCACATTTGAAAAATGAGTGTTTGACTAAGCCAGCTCTACATTTCCTCTTAATTCTAATGTTCTTGAGTACTTAATAAGAAGTAACATTTTTTATAACAAGATAGTATGATATGACAGTTTAGAAAGAGAGGAGAAAGGTAACTTTTGAAACCAGATTAATGGAATGCAAATTGCAGGCATAATACTTTTATTTCAAAGAAATTACCTCATTCGTGCTGGTTTTTCTCAAGAACCAAATCACAATTCTTAAAGGAATTTGCAAAATCAGAATCTTAATTCTTGGCATGTCTTTCTCCACCCACCTCCATTCAAGTTTCAGCTTAGAGAAAAGAAAGAACACTTTTAAAGCAGCTTAGAATTAGATTCAAATAGCAAGTTCTGTAGTTTGAAGACATTTTACCTTTTTTAACAATAGAGGTACTAATGCTTTAGTAATTCATTGAGATCAGTGATTCCTTTAGATTAGCTTCAGAAAAGTTCAACTTCTGAATAAAAGCAGCTGGTTGAATTTTATATAAAAATAGAGTTGTTCCACAGGATTTATAATACCATGTTTTAAATTTCCAAATTGTACATTTTTAATGGACAGTGCCATCAAGCAAAACTGACATTTATGTGAAATGAGCACACACCCATTCTTATTTCTATAACACATAACCTTTATTAATTGCTCCCTTATCTTTGATGTGAGTAGAAGCTCTGACTAACAGCATTCCTGGGCTACCAAAACACTCTCTCTCCTGCTTCTTTCTCTCACCTACCCAAATTCTTAAAGTTGAATCACTTGTTTCCCCAAATTTTACTTGAATAATAAATTCTCATTCAATATTTTCTTTCCAATTATTTTCCTTGAGAGAGGCTTATGGTTGGACAGAGAAGAGCTTGGAAATATTGGACTTCCAATCATATTGTGAAAGGTTTCTGTAGTAATATAGAGTTAAAATGTGATGCCTGTATTTTCCTCTGCATCTCTCAAATGATGTCCAGTGGTTTTAATGATAATGGTCAATGACAGTTGTTTTGTGGATTCTTAGCTATCATTGAATACATAGTAAAAATACTCTCGATGTTTTAGACTTATCTGCTCACCCCCATACCAAGGTTTTCCTTCTCTAAAAAATATTTCTCAGAAACGCAAGTTGATCATATCAACGTGGCAGCTCTGCTGGACGGCAGTTTCCCTTTTCAGCTAAGGTCTCTCCTTCCCTGTCCCACTTGCACACTTTTTTTTTTTTCCTTTCTTGTCTTTTTCTTTTTTTTTTTTTTTTTTTTTTTACAAAGAATACAATTTGCTAAGAACTTACTGGACAGGAGGAGCAGAAGCCAGTATTGGCTACATACCTTTAAACTCTCTGAGTAGAGAAAAACAAGCTTGTAAAACAGTATAAATAAATAGTGTGTCATCATTTACTGTAAAAAGATGTTGCCAGATATGTCAGGTAAAATGGTTTACATGGGCTGACAGAAACTTGGAGGTTTTATGTGCCAGGGGAACAAAGGTTTGTGTTTCAGTTGTGTGGATAATCTTCCTGGTCAAGCCATGGTCTGTTGACCATCACAGAATTGTTTCTGTGAAGTGGCTCTGGGTAAGTCCCATGGCTTGAGACAGATGGCCCTATCAGATGATCATTTCTGCTGGGGATAGGTGAGAAAAAATTGTGTCTCCTAAGGGGGTAATTGCTCCTGCTTGGAGGGGCAATAGCAACCTGGAATAATCTGTTCTTTCAGCTTGCCCTTGCTTGGGATAGTTTGAGCCCATGTCATAAATGTGTTGTTTATGAGTGAAACTTGCTGTTCTTGGAAACCAAGGTAGTTGCAGAAGAGTGGGTTTTAGAAGAGGAGAGAAAAGACCATGTTAAGGAAGTAAAAGGATTAAGAGTGGGACAAAATAGAGCCAGGCCAGTTACCGATTTCTCATTACAAGACTCAGAATAAAACAAATGTTTATGTGTTTACATACATCATCTCACATTTGTATTAAGGATTCTACTTACATTTAAAATGTCTACTACATTCTGCAAGTAAATATGTCAAGTTGGAAGTTGAATAGCATAGTGGTGAATTGCATGAAGACATGAAGAGTCATTGCCTGAAGATTAGAATTTGGAAGTCCTTGGAATGTTGCCTAATTTAAAGTTAAGGAAATGAGACTTTTTTGTGGAGAAACTTTCTTTTTTGGTACCAGGAATTGAACTCAGGGCCTTGTGCTTGCCAGGCAGGCACTGTGCCATGAAGTATATCCTTGGCTTTTTTTATTTTGAGAAACTTTTTAGATAATTAGAAAAATGAAGACTAAAATGATTGCCCAGCACATACTTCATTCTGAACCATACAAGGCATTGAAAATTAGCCAAGTTTGCTCAGTAAGCTTTTGAGGAATACCCTCCACCTAAAGTAAACAAAAAAACTCTAAAAACTTAAGAAAATGAAGAAAGCACATCGATAATTTTAAGGACACTAGTAAGTACATGAAAAAGCAAAATAAATGGGCAAAATTAATTTGAGTAACCTAATAAATTTTGTCACCTTAGTTTATTGAAATATTTTAATTTTTATCTTACTAGCATATGTGTGCAGTACCTAATTTTTACATTCCTTGAGTGGAGTTGGTGCACATATATGACGCATCTTAATGCCTTTTTCATCCTCTTTCTCACCTCTGCCTTCCCCTTCTTCCATCTCTTGAGCATCCTCCCATGATCAATAAAATATTTGACTTTTTTATTTTTTACCTTTTGATTTGTTTTGTATTTTACACTTCACTTCATCTCCAGCCATACTAGCCACATTTCAAATGTGCAATATCCATGTCAGATTGGGGGTTCTGTGTTAGATAGTACAGGGTGAAAAGACAGAAAGGGAAAAATAAGCTGAAGAAATGATTTCATTTGAAAAATGTATCAGGGAAAAGATTCATAAGCAAAACTACTTAAGAGCTTTGAATCTAGGATGTAAATGGAGGCAATCATTAGAACAGAATGGGGCTAAGAGAGGGTGACAGATACAGAGAGGAATGCAGATGAGAAATAGTAATATAAAATAATAGAAGCTGGGCCACAGGAAGACAGGAGAGTAGCTTAGAAAAGTTCTCTTTCCTTTTGAAATAAGCGCCATGGTTATTAGTTCAGTGGGATGAGAACATGGTGTACTGTCTGCAGAAGACTTTCTGGATCTTCTCTAATCTTAGCACATGTTACTGGACCATAGTGAGCTTAATGGACTGCTGTAGTTCCCTGGGTAGCTCTCCACCTGAAATGTGTGGTATCTACGTGTGCATTTCATCCTCAGCTTCGTCCTTTCTCCCCCGCTACATGTTTGCAGTCCTCTGTTCTTAGTATGTAACCACTGACTTTCACTTTCAAATATAATGTTGTTTAAACCCCAATTGATCAAGATATTTTGCCACTGGTAGTTTTTATTGTTGTTTGTTTGGAGTTTGCTTATATTTAAGCAAATATTACAAAATGATTTTAGAAGCACGGTAGCTTCTGTCGTCTTTTATCAGATCATGTGGGAAGCACAAAGTTGGTAGTGAAAAGTTGGCTGCACTATAGATTTGCACAGTTTTCATTTTCAGCTTAGGGTTCTGCTTCTGGGCTCCACATGCCCGCCTTTAAATTCTCTGAGCAGAGAAGACAGAAGCTTGCAAATCAGGAAACTTGGGGGTAGTAAGAAGGTCATGTGGAAAAGGAGGAGGATGAATGGTGACTTGTTGAGGAAATAAGCAAACAGAAGTCCAGAAGTTAGAATGAATAAGAGTGCCTGCTTTGGATATCAGTGAGGAGGAGGAGGAAGAGGATAAGGACAAGAAGAGTGTGAGGGGTGGGGAAGAGGAAGTGAGTGAAGAAGGGAAGTTGGAGGAGGAGGAGGAAGAGGATAAGGACAAGAAGAGTGTGAGGGGTGGGGAAGAGGAAGTGAGTGAAGAAGGGAAGTTGGAGGAGGAGGAGGAAGAGGAGGAGAAGGAGGAGGAGGAGAGATGGGGCATCTCCCTGTGTACAGTGCCGCAGAACTGTTACCTTTCCAAGAATATCAAGGCTTCTAAATGTAGGCAACTCCACATAAATAAATATAGCACTTCCCCACAATAAAAGGAACACTAAAACAGCTCTTGATTTAATGTATTTGTTCAGACCTTGTAGTAGAGTTTTCTAAGGTGTCAGTAGTTTTCTATCTTTTTTAAAGTGATATATCACAGTCACACGACATCTTTCATTTTTAGTTTTCTCTCTATGATGAACCCTATGGATCATGAAGATAACATTCTCTAAGATTAGGCTACATGATTTCCAGGAATTGCTTCTTATTCAGAATTCTTTCTTGCCTTTGCCTTTCTGTTACCTCTTGAATCTAGCAACAGGGCAGAAATTTCTGCCATAATTTCCCATGTGCACATAACCTTAGGCATGAAGAGCACTGTGTTTTCTTTATTGCAAGTGCTTTGCATAAGGGAAGCAAAGACGAAAGGAAAGAAAATGAAGGGCTTAATTTTATATCTTAAAGTTGACATATCCTTTTCTCTTCCATTGTGTGCCATCTTTAAATTTGATCTTACACAAGTTAAACTTGTTCCTGAGAATAAGCCGTGCTTGCAGCTGGCTTCTTTGCTTTTCTCACCCTGGCTAAAGCAGTAACTTATGGAGACACCAATTATGGTTCCACTATGGGTTTTCTGGGATAGGCCGAGTCATTTTCCCTTTCTGAACTTCCACTGATTTAAAAATTATAAAACATGGCAGGGGGGAGACAGGATAAGTATCTAGTTATTCTAGTCAGACACACTGAAATTTGAACCTTGGTTCCAATACACAGAGTTATGCCCAGGAATTTGTCTATAAAATCAATCCTTCCTCAAAGTAATGTTGTAAAAATTAAAAGAGAATCTGTTCACTAACTCCTTGCAGCATTACCTCAGTTTTCACAAATATAAGTCATCTTGGTCCATTTAAACCATTATAATAAAAATATTTTTGACTATATGGTTTAAAGAATATTTATTTCTTATAATTCTGGAGGCTCAGAATCAAGGGTGGAGGGAGATTTACTGTCTGGTGAGGGATAGACATTTCCTCCTGGTTCATAAATGACAGTCTTCTCACTATGTCCTTACCTGGCGTCAGGAACACAAGATTTCACTGGGTCTCTTGCGTAAGGGCACTGAGCTCTTCTATGAGGATGGTACATAATTTACTCCCAAAGTTTCTCATTTCCCAACACAATCATATTGAATCGCAACAGATGCCTTTAAAGAGAACACTCCATGGCACATATACATTTTTATCATCCCATTAGGTGTGGTAAATACAGCAATAATTAGAAATATGAGACAGTCAAATATCATTGGGCACTATTTATAAAAGGTGCTGAAGCCCCAAAATACTAGATATTTTACCAAAAATAAATATAGCCACAGAACTGAAAGTAACATTCAGACTTGCAGTTCAGAGATCTTATAGTCAACTAATCATTAATGTGAGTAGTGTCTTAAAAAATGTGAAGTATAACTTCTGTACTCTAAAATTTACGTGTTTAAATCCTCCACAATGTGTAGAGGATGTGACCAATTGTAACTGACAACATTGCTAAGTTATGCTTAGAAGTACATACCTCTTAGAGCTGACTTGACTTTTTCACAACATATTCCACACAAAGCAAGCTTCAAATTATAGTATATAGAAGGGGCTGGTCAAGTGAGGGGAAAGGAGATGACTCTTCAGATTCATATTCTGAAAAGGCTGTACAAGCAATGAGCAGAATTTAGGAGCAAATATGATTTGTGCTTATACATATGTCCTACTTGGCCTGTGTAGAAGCCCAACATTGCTTTTAGCTAAGTAGTGACATGTATAAGATATCATAAAGAGAAACTGTAACGACTGTCACTGTGAAGATAATAACAGCAAGGAAACTTTTGTGTTCCAAGATTTGGGTTTTTATTGTTTCTTTTTAAAACTGTATTTACGGAGCCTTGTGCCCAGGCAGCGAGTTCTCCGGGAGCGGCAGGGCTCCTGGGTCCGAGTGTGGGCCGGACTCATACCACCA
>NW_004955402.1:26193362-26383404 GCF_000276665.1 Chinchilla lanigera | reverse complement strand
TATATATATATGAGAGACAAAGATTAAATGTTTTCTTTTGTACCTCACCTCCAAAATGCAACAGCATGCTTATACTCACACATACCCATCAACACACACACACAATTGGGAGGATTTCTTGGCAGCAAATTATTTTTTATAAGAAGTCAACAGTTATCAGAACTATGTGGTTGTAAATCTTGAGGTTCTACTTTACATAAAACATTTTACAGTCATATCTCATCGTAACTCACTATCCTCAAAGATTGACCTAGGACCTTCTTAGGCATGAGAATCAGCAGTTGCTCATTTCTCTTACAAAAAGTTGTGTGGCACTGGCATATAACCTAAGTACATCTTCCCCATATACTTTCAGTCACATTTGGATTGCTTATAACACCTCATGAATGTAAAAGTTACATGGATAATTTTTATATTACATTATTTATGGGACAATGGTAAAAAACAGTATGTACATATTCAATATAGATTTTTAAAAAACGTTTCCTATCCACAGTTATTTGAGGCTATAAATATGGAACTCACAGATATAAAAATCTGACAGTAATGACCATCATAATTGGACAAGGGACATTCTGATCACATTCCAATTTCCTAAAGTTAAGAGACAATATGTGACTCAAAATTTGATGACCAATTTGAGGAAAAACTTCAAAAATGTAGGGGGTAACATTTGTGATTTGTGTCAAGTGCTGTCTTTGCTTTTTTGTCGCAAATTCCAGCATATCTAACAATTCTACCTCAAAAACTCTCTGAGTGTCTTAGAATGTTAAAAGTGTAAGTTCCTCAAAAACTATAGTATACAAACTCTTTCCTGTTGAAGGTGGTAGAAAACTTGGAGAGTTTAGTACTGGAGTCACACAGTTTGAGTTGCATTCAAGCTCTCCTTTTCTTTATAATGAAATTGTCAACCACTTACTTCTTTGATCCTCAACTTTTTGTAACTGCATGCTGGATAAAATGATGACAACTGACCTGAAAGCATTAAATTGTACAATAGATTTAGAACATGTGCACATGGTTGAGGTTCTGCCAAGGGAGATGTGTCCTTCTGAAATGAGGAAATAGAGACATTGATTACAAAATCATAATTTAGTCCTAAGGATAACTGGGTACAATGAATGTCACGGAATGTACAGTATCTATGCTACTACAGAGTTGAAGATCTAGAAATGTATTTTTTGAAGTACACTTTCTTTTAAAATTGATATCACCAGCAAAATATCAGTTGTCCTTTGCTAGCTACTGTATTCTAACCATGCTCCAACCATGAAATGATCTCCCTAATGGTTTACTGACCTTATCTTCCATCTATCAATCCTCTGTCCATCTATTTATCATGTATTAGTCAATTTTTCTATCTCAATTAATATTCTGAGATTTTATGAATAATTTTATTTAAATTTTAAAATTATGGAATTTTAAAATAAGAAATTATTTCAATTGAAATATGATATGATTAGATTAATTATTTCAGCATTGATGCTTGATTTTCTATACATGTAAATATCACATTTTCCATTAGGTGATATGTTACTCATATGTCATTGAAAAGAAAAAAACAGAGATTTATTATAATAAATGTCTTATAGTACTGATGACAATATTCACCCATGAATATGTGAACTAATGAAAGGAGCTACTTTAAGAAATGCACTTCCAAAAAACATTTGCACTTTATGTTCACCATTATTTATGGAAAATTTTACCTATTCATATTATTTTGATCCATAGTGTACAAGTGATAATTAAATCATATCTTTATTGAGAACAAATTTGTAGTACTTTCAGAGTCAGACAAATAAAATATTAAATTATATTTCATGTAGTTTTCCAAAGCAAGTTGGTACCATAATCAGTAAGACTTTCAAGCCTAAAATTGCATTAAAGAGGAAGATTCTGTGGTGAGGTAGAATGGTAATACAAGTGCATGGAGGCAAAAAAAACTAAAACATTTCAATTACTAAGGATATTCAAGACCTTTTTTAATAATGGGGTTAATTTTCAAATCATAGTATTTACATTCTACTATGTACATATTATAGAATAGATTAATAATTTATGGTAAATATAAACATGTATAATAGATTTATTTTATAACTCATACCAGAAATACAAGGTTATGATAAAAGCTTTAGATGTCAATGTAGAAAAAAATGTTTAGGAATAAAGTTTCAAAATCTTTTGGTTGTACATGAGCAAAAACGTTTGTAGACATTTTCCATGCAGCACAGAAATTCTTGGGACTCTTTCTTCTTGCTTTTTTCTATAGAGCCAAACATGAATTATATGTTTATGCACCTATTTTAATAATATTAACATGTGTTTTAAGAATAAGTGAAAAGTTTGTAGCTATGGATACATAATAAAATTAGCATACTGAAATTGTAAAGTGGAAAGCTATAAAGAACCATATGTAAAGACCAATCTCTGTATTAGTCTATTTCTCCCTTTGCTCTGATCAAAGATATACACCTGTAAATTTATATAAAAGAGTAAATTTTGTGGCATACCAAAAAGCAACTTTACAGTATTCTTTGGAATAAGAAAATCTACAGGTCTGAGTGTTTTGGTAGAACGCTACACCAAGTATATTATTTATTTTGGAGATGTTGGTATCTGTTTCCATCAATTCTTCCAATATATGTTTGAGTCCTTCTAGGCTTCTAGTTGTGTCTTAGGCTTGTTGTACACATATGAATTGCCACTGATGGCAGAATTACCAAGAGTGTCCATCTTCATTTTGACCTAACTTGACACACTCCCCCTTTATCTTCAATTTAATACCGTGGCTGGTTCTAAAAATGTTTCTTATCTCAACAGTTTCCATATGAGTTCTTTCTTTATATTATTCTCTCAAGTTCTATTTATTTCTTCATAGAGTTATATTGTTTGCCACTTTACTGTGCTTGTTTTATAAAGGGTTATGCTTGACCCTTTCTCTAAAGAGGAGACTTCCAAAGAAAGAAAGTATTACCAATACTTTAAAATATTTTCTACCTCTCATGGTACTTGAAGGCTGGGATTCCATAAATCCCATTAGCCATATTTCTTCACTGAACCTCCACCTAAGAAATTACATTACCTCTCCTCACTGTACATTGGTGGTCTGCTTTTTAGAAAGATATTTAAGCTTAAATAATAGAATTGTTTCAACTTGGAAATGACATTGAAGAAAATCAATGCAATGCCCTCAGTTTATAGAAGACTTGTGATCAAGTATTTTTGATGTGATAGTAGACTGCCTTTCAATCTGCAAATCAAAGCTTCTTTTTGGATGAGCAAATGCCTAAATAGATACACTTCACAATTATGCACATCCTGTGTCTTGTAGTTTCCCTTTGGGTGGTCAAATTAGGCTATAAATTGGAGTTTGGAAACAACAGCATAACATAATCAGTTATTAGTAGAAGCATACAGAAGAATGTAACAGTCACTCCCCGTGGGAGAGTTGGAGTGGGCTTTTGTCTTAGCTACATTTTTTCATTGCTGGGGCAAAATACCAGACATCCACAAGTTAGGGAAAGAGAGGCTTATTTAGCTCACATTTTGTAGAGGTTTTATGGCCCAAGGCAGGATGGCGAAGCAGAGGCGCATCAGAGGAAAAATAGCCTTTGGTAAAACAGGCAAGAGACAACAAAGCAGCAAGGAACAGCAGAATTTCTACCTCCTTTTTCTCCCTTCATATTGTATCCAGGCCACAAACCTATTAACTGGTGCTATCCACAGTCAGGGTGGGGCTTCCATTATCCACTCACAGAAATATGTTAATTCCAGTCAAGTGACTAATGTACTACTATACACCCTTAATCCCAGTAACACACCCTAGATCCAGCCAGCCCAGAAAAGCTCCACCTATGAGCTCATGAGGTTTTGCTGGAACTTTTAGATACAAACCATAACAGCTCCTTTTTCTTTGTTTCCACCACTCGTGAGCTTTTGGAATACTTATAAGCACAAATTGACATACTATCCTTTCATATAAAGTCTTTATTTTGAAATAGGTACATAATCATCTTTCTTAATGAAAACTCCATATTTTAGTCAAAAAAGAACACCATTAAAGCAACGTGACAAATCCCTGTGGTTTGGTTGTTGTGGCAGTAGAATGATTTAATATTTGAATATTTGATTTAATATTTGAATGATTTAATATTTGAAACACAGTAACAGATTTTAATATTGATAGTATTATATAGAGTGAGAAGAAGAGGATGACTTTCAAGGAAGGCTACTGTGAAAAGACTGGGAGAGAATTCATAATTAAAAATGCACAATTCTAGACTAGTTTTGTCTCAAAGTGGCTCAGAATAGCGGTAGTAGCAACACCTCAACACCTTTCACATCATAGGGAAGTGAAAGGAATCCAGGTACCAACCACAAAAAAAGTAGGAGCTGATTCAATGATGTTGGGTGGAGAAAATGCATCAGGACTTTGGATTTCTCAGAATCCAGAGTAATTCTGCTAGGTGCAGGCTGATTCCAAGTATGCTTTCCATTCATCTTGCTGAAATCAAGGTCAGGTACCATTCCCACCGGCACTTCCCAGCAGTCCCACATGAACTCAGGGAGCCATGCAGCAGTCCTGGTGTGGTGTTCATCAGAACAGACTGAAGAGGATGAGGAGGATGGATGCTTCTAAATAATACTCCAAAATATGTGACTTCTGCTTAAAACATTAGAGTGATATGTTAGCTCAACATTTGTTTGAAAATGAAAATATTTTAGAAGAAGCAAAATAAAAGCAAAATGATGAGCCACAGTAGTAAAGAAGTCAAAATGTGGTATCTTTTCTCCTTTATTTTCTTGTTTTCTATCAACTGGTTACATCTAGACCTGACCTTCTCTTGTATCCTTTCACAAACAATGCTTCTACCATATACTAAATTAAACCAGCATGCATCAAAGCTCTAAGTGTGAAAAACAAACAATCTGCTGGAAGATAAAATAAGTAAAACTCATGAACAAATAGGCATAATTAAGGACTTTCTGAATGGAACTTTGATAGCACAAGAAATAACATTAATAATCAACAAGTGGGATTATATCAAATTAAAAAGTTTCTCTACAGCAAAGGAAACAACCAACAGAGTAATGAGACAATGAACAAAATGGGGAAAATATTGCAATCTCTCCCTCAGAGAATTAAAATCTAGAGTATATAAAGAAATAAAAATTGTAGGTCTCCCCAAATAAAAGATCCAAGCAAAAAAGGGGCAACTGAAAGAACGGACACTTCTGAGAAAAAGTACCGACAGTCATTAAATCCATGAAAAAATATGCACCATTACTGGTCAGTAGAGAAATACATATTAAAATAGCACTAAGAGTCCACTGTGCTCTAGAAAGAATGGGTATCATCAAGAATCAAGTAATAAGAAATGCTGGTGAGTTGTGGGAAAAAAAGACCCCTTCAACATTATTGGGGGAAATGTAAACTAGTACAACCACTATGGAAATCAGTAGGGAGATTCCTCAAAATCTGAAAATAGAGATTTCATTTGACCAAGCTATTCCTCTTCTAGGTATCTTTGTGAAAGAGTTAAATGAGTTAAATTGTCTTCTTTATTTCCTCATTGCTGGTGCAAAATACCCAACATCCATATGTTAAAGGAAGAAAGATTTATTTTAGCTCAGTTTGTAGAAGTTTCAGGACATAGTTGTGTGGCTCCAAAGCAAAATAAAACCAAGATGATGAGCCATAGTAGGAATGAGCCTCCCTTTTCCTTTTACTGAATTCAGACTACAAACATTGCTTGATACCACCCACACCCTGGGTGGGTCTTCCCATGGTCCACACTGAGAAGTACTGTAAACCAATCAGCAGACTAATTTAGTTACCACATTCGCTTAAGGCATACTCATACTCCCTATATCCAGCTAACTCTGAAAAGCCCCACTTATAAGAGCATAAGCCTTTGGGCAAACTTTTGCATACAAGCTAGAACAGTGATACAGGCATAACCGTCTTTACACAAGTACAATTCGTAATAGCTAAATCTTAAAATTGTCCTAAATATCTATCAGTAGATGAAGGAATAAAGAAAATGTATTATTTATACACAGTAGAGTATTACTGTGCTATAAAAAAGATAAATTAGAGTAATTTGTAGCAAATGGGTACACTTTAAGACTATAATGTTAAGTGAAATAAATCAACACACAAGCTTATATATCACATGGTTTCTCTTCTATGAGAAATCAAAAATATAAATACATTAAAAAAGTAATGAGGCTCTACTGAATTTTTGGTGCAAGCCAAGAGGAAAGCTAGAACATCTTCCAAGTCAATGATCACAGTAGCAGTTTTTTACAACTTGTTAATGTTATCACTTGCCCAGATAACTAGCATTCCCAAGAGAATGGAAAAAACTGTTTTAATAGCTATTTAAAAGTATTATTGAAACAAATGAATGGGAATTCTAAAAGAAATACAAGTGACCAAAAAAAAAAAAAAAAGAAAAAAGAAATATAAGTGGCAGAAAATTTGGAAATAGCTGCTCCAACACAAATTTGCACAAATAAGCGAAAGAAAACTTTAATAAGGAAAAGCAATCTTGCCTGTGTGAATTGCTAACCTAGTGTTTTCTCAGCACAGAAAAAGAAACATTTGGGTGGCCTTTATTAAAGCTAGCTTCTCACATTATTTTTCACTTTTTCTAAGGTACTCTCACTCAACACTCATCTTCAGGGTCAATAATTTTGACAGTAAAAAAAAAAATCTTAGAGAATACAGTGTTTCATTTTGAGACACGTTATTCTTTTCTTTTGAGAGAATTAAAGCTTAATTGACTGGGAAAATAAATCCTAACCCAGGTACAAAAGCAAAGGTTTACAAAAAAAATACATATTCTGTACACAGGGAACTAATTTAATAAACAGCCTTTCCCTGTTAGCTTGCGATTAAACTAAATTGCCAGCCTAAACTTTTCTGTGCAGAATTTCAAATGTCAACACATTATATTGCGATTCCTCTTAATTTCTCACAAAGAAAATGCAAAATGAATTCATTATGCTAGAGTAAGTGGAAAAAATGATGAGTTTCTCCAGAAGAGTATGCAATGGGGAGAGATTGGGCAAGACGATTATATTGAGATATTTGAATAGCTGGCCATTAGCAAGAGCATCCCCATTACTCTGCTGATAATTATATCTCTTCTGCTATGACTTCCCAGTGGAATAATAGAATGTTCCCAGTGCAAAAGATAATGAAAAATACCATTCAGGTGGTAGGTATATGCCAGGAATAGAACGCAGTGTTTCTTTCTGTCCTGGCTCCTGCTCCATCGTAACCCCCATCATCCCTAACTCCTCGTACCTTGTCGCTCTAATGGTGCACACCTACACATCATATATTAATCTGCATTTGGCTGTTCTATGCTGTGAACAGGAGGAATAAATGTATCTTGAAAATGGAGATGGCAATGGAATATCAGTCTTCCAACATAATTATCTTCTGTGCTTAGAAAGCCTGATGTTTTGCTCAGTACATTTTTGTTAGCTATTATGTAAATGACTTCCAAAATCCACTATAGTTCAGAGTGAAGGTTATGGATGGAATCTTGCAAGTATAAACCCCTGTTTTTCATTGTAGGGAAAAAATTGTTGCATTTTCTTCTAATTAATCCATCATTTTGCAGACACTTTTCACTGTAGCAATCAAGTGAAATTAAACAAAGAAAAAGGGAGAAAAATGAAATCAAACCCTATCACCCACTCATTTTTAATAACATTTCCCTCTTTTTCTCCACGAATTTTCCCCTCTGCCTTATTTTTCTCATTTGAACATTTGTAAAACCTCTCATGTATTATTGCAAACTTATTATACCATAACATTTTTATTGCTGTTTATTTTTAATTTGGGAGAATCTTTCTGGATACTATACATCTTTACAAATTCATTAATTTTACAGAAAACTCAATTCTGATTTTTTCTTTTGCTGTGACACCACTGTTTGAAATTCAGTACATTAGCTTGAGAGTTCCATATTAAAATTATGTCCAGGAAGGAAAATTCCACCCAACAATTTGTATTTGCATCCTGCAGAGGGCAGTGAAATGTTACAATGGTTTTACCCTCCATAAGGGTTAAATCAAGAACTGCTCATTTTTCACATTTTTACAACTCCCTGGAGAACAGGACAAAAGAGCAGCTAAATTATCCAAGGATACCATTTTTTTTCATATTAAAATTGTATTTACGTTTAGAGTTGGAGAGGTATGCCTCATTATATGAGTGTTTTCTACTTGAAATATTTGTCTGAGAATTTATTCAGAATCCATGAAGTTGCAATGTGTGTTGACAAGTGTCTATGACTCAAACCATAAGAAATGAGTCATGTGTTCACACTGTCAGTTTAAGGTTCACACTCAGTGTTCAGTTCATATCTTATTATAGTCAAAGGACTGGCTCCTACAGTCAATGAGTAGTGGTGATCTAACAAGAAAATGGACCTCTCCCAGTATAAAAAATTTAATTTATAATTGTCATCTTAAAACAGCTGGTCACATTTAAAAATGAAAATCATGTTCACTTGTAATTTTTACATTTTATTAATACTGAATGCTAGTAGCTTGGTTGAAGGATGAACATTATTAAATTTGATTCTCTAAACTATTGATATGTGCCTACTTTTAAAAATAATTTAATTTATGTCAGCTTCTTCATCACTAAACCACATTTAAATTTAGAATAAGACAAAATACATGCATGTTCATGCTTCATATATATATATATATATATATGTGTGTGTGTTCTTAATGTCATATAGACCATACATTGTTTATTATAGGTATCTTAATATTCATAAGGATTTCACTATTTTTGTGACATACTTATAGAACACCTTTGTATTTATGGCACAATGAAAAATAGTATATCTAAATGTTTTTTCAAATCGATATACATAAATTGGAGTCATTCCTAAGTGACTGAAAGTACATACCACACCTATTGTTTATTTGCCTGCAATCCCTAAATTTTAACGTCATTCTTTGGTACTGCACACTCCCATTTTGCTTTATTCTGGAAAAAACTCCCATATTACCTCCCTGCACCAGTCCTCCTTTCTCTCTTCCAATGACTTTTGATTTAGTTTCCTGACCAATTCCTTTAGTAATTGAGATGTCCAAGTCCGTATGAACAGATCTTAACTATTTACATCTCAATTCTTTAGTTTCCTGTCCATGTGCCATATATATATATATATATATATATATATATATATTCATCACAGAAATTTCCTTTGGGAGTTTTACCAGGTAAACATCCTTTTGCTTTTGCAGAATTTGATTGTCTCAATTCCGATGACCTTGGCTGGGGTGAGTTTGCTCAGAACTCAAGGTGCGGTCTCTACCCTTCAGGGTGAGTCTTCTTTCCCAAGCAACATTCTCTTCTTATTCTACTATCAGTTTCTTTTAAACACTTTTTCATCAGATTAGTTTAAGAAAATCTAATGCTACATTTTATACATATTTGTACATGTAATTTCTCCTAAGCTTTTGTTTTAAAATTGTGTGCTAATCTAGAATTAGATATTCTCTTTCTTCTCTAGTCCAACCTGATTTCTGCTATAATTGTGCCGGATTAGCTTTGAATTCGGCTGGAATAGGTAAGTCTTTGGGTGCTCTCTGCTTCCAGTTTTCCCTAGGATATGGGCACCAGCTTGGTGTGTGTTCAGTCTAGAAATCCAAGGCTACGTGTTTCAGAATAAACTTCACCAGTGGTTAGTTATGCACTCCCCATCCTGTAGGGTTGAAAGTTTGGTAGGTGCTCTGTATGTGGTACCAGTTACCACAGCCCACGTTCTACAGTGATCATCTTAAAAATGCACACCTACTGTTAGCAATTGCCAGTCCCTTCTCATTACTTCCTGGGTCACCATCTAAATAAATTAATTGCAGAAAGGCCTTTAACTCAGATTCTGCTTTATAAGTAATGCAAATTAAGACACTATTCTTAAAATAAAAGCAAAATAGCACATACTAACACTAAGAAGTAGGTAATATATTTCTTTGGCTATCAAAACAATTACATTTCTTGAAATTTTCTTTTACTTGCTAAATTACTGGAGATAGAATAACATTCCATAATCTGTCCAACAGCAACTATAAATAACTTAGAGCTACTATCATGTTTAATGGTTAAAAAAAAATTGGAAAAAGATAAAGATAACCCTGAACATATCTGTTCATCATTGTAGTGGAAGTTAAAATGAATACAATGAGGGAAGGAGGAACTATACACATGGAAAAGATGAAACTATCTTTAAGTCAAAATTGCGTGATTATTGGTGGTGAGAATACTAAGGATTTCACCAATCTTTCAGGGTTTCAGAAGGAAAAGTTTGTATTTTAAAAATCAATTATATTTTTTTATCTTATCAGAAAAAAACTCAGAAAGAAGTTATTTTAAATCCACAAAAAGGTGAACAGTATATTTTTGCACAAAATATGTATATATTGCATATTTAAAATACTGCAAATTATCATTGAAAGAATGTAGAGTGCCTATAGTAATGGAAAGCTATATCTTGCATAGTTTTGAATAATCATTATTTTCATATACAATTACTTGCCAAATTGATCAAGAAATTCAATAAAATTTCAAAATCGTAACACACGTTATAGAAATGAGAGAACATCCTAAAACGTATGCAGAAAAATAAACAGATGATGAATGAAAACAATCTTGAAAAAAAGAACAAATATGAATAATGTATGCTATCTAGTCTAAAAATTAATCATGAGACATCAATCATTAAGGCATAGCACAGGTTTGATACTCAACTCAATGGAATGAAACAAAAGGTAGAGAAATTCATCTATTCCTAGGCAATTCAATTTTTTTTGACAAGGATCTCAAGCAATGCAATGAAAAAGAGAAAAAGTGGTCTGTGGTAAGTGAATAGTTAGTATGAAGGAAATATAAATGGTCAATAAGTTCAGGAAAAGATTCTCAATGATATTAATACAAAAAATAAAAAAAATGTAAGATAACAGTACATAGACACTAAAATGGCTAAAATTGAAACAGAATTAAAATGTGAAGATTAAGATAGTGAGCACTGGGGAACCTCATTGCTGACAAATGAGAATGCCTACTACTGTAAGGATTTTGAAAAAATGTTAGGCTTCGGTATTTTTTCATATTAGCTATATTTTAACTCAATTATTTCTCTTCTAGACATTTATCTAAGGGAAATGAATATACATATATGCAAAAAAGTACGTAAGAATGTTCAGAGCAGATGTGTCTCAGTATCTCCATGCTGGGAACCACATAAATGTTCTTGTCCTTAGACTGGCTCAGTAAAATGTACTGTAACGACCTAATAGAAAACTGTTTTTCAATACACAATCAATACTAACAATATGTACAAGAAAATGGATAAATTTCAAGTTACTATTCTGAGGGGAGAAAAAATACATTTACAATAGAGAAACCTGGGAGACATTGGTTTAGATAGTGATCAAGGTCAACATGGACAATAATAATCATTTGATAGTTCACACTACTGATATGATACGATGAAAATGAGTTTATCTCTGTGATCTTCAGGCCCCAAACCCATAACCCTCATCTAATTATTAAAAGAACAAAAACAAAAGCAAACAAACAAACCCTGGAGAACATTCTACAAAATATTTTATCAATAATCTACCAAAAAATCAGGTCATCAGAACAAAGGGAATCTGAGAAACTGTCCCAACCAAGACTGGTCTGGATGCTTACAACAGTGCCTAGATATAATGCAGGAGCCGGGGTAGAATCTTAACACAGCAAAAAGACATTAGATAAAAATCTAAGAAAATTTACACTGAAAAAAATTTTTAACTAAAAATTCAATATCTGTCCATCCATTGTTGCAAATGCACTATGCTGATGTGAGATTTTAATAAGGGAAAAGATTTTTAGGTTATTTGGGTGCTCCTTTTGCTGTTTCAACAATTTTTCTTTAAAAGTGAAATTTACTATATCATAGTGAACAAGGAATCCAGAAATAGGAATGTATATTTTGTATGATATAATTTATACTGAGTTCTAGATCAAACTACATCAACCTCTGATGAAAGGAGCAATTTAAGCAGCAGTTGCTTCTTGATAAGAGGGATATAGATTGATCACAGCCACAAGAACGTTCTGGGATGAAAGGAATATTCTTTATCTTGATAGGGATGAGATTGTGTGGAGGTGATCTTTTATTAAAACTCCTTGAATTGTGCACTTCAAAATTGTGCATTTAATGGTTTGTAAAAAAAAAAGTTACTCTGCTGCAATAATGAAGTATTCAAAACCTACCTCTATTATGTCTCCTCTTTTCTGATTTAGTTGTCGCCCATCTGAAATGAGAACAGGCATTCTTTGCAGCGCTTTGCCTTGTGAGATCTCTGTACAAAAGCCTCTTGGTAAGTACAAAGGCTCATTGTGACTGTGTGGGATGACTCACTTCCAATTGAACTTTTAAATAGGGAACTTTACTCCAAAATCTTACCACCCTTTGTTTCTTGATCTGAATATATGCAGACATTCTTCCTCTCCTTCTATTCTAAATTCTGAGTAAGAAATAAATCCTTTCTACAGTCAGAAGAAAATTTTCTTGTTGCTCTCACCCCCTAAACCATATTTAATACAATTTTATGTGTGTTTTCATATCGTTTTATTTGTTACTCAAATGTCCTTCTATTGTTCATATTTTGTTCATAAGACACTATCATTGTGTTGTGCTCCAAAGCTTTTAGCTCTACAGAAGTCTTATGGATGCATGCACTCATGCTTTCATTCTTTTAGGCATTTCAAGTCAATTTTAATGAAAAAGGGAAATGAGACTCCATCTCTCCTTAGAAATGAAGAGCACTGTAAGAGAATACCAGGAATGAATAGATAATAAGACACTGAAAGACGGAGAGTATACATGACTCAATCAAAGTCACCTGAACACCCTAACAAAGCCATAAATAAAATATGTACATCATAGCTTTCATTAACTGAACTAGTCCCACCTTTTTTCTAAGTTTTTCTCCATAAATTGAACATTATATGAGGACTTTTAGAATATATTAATGTAGGTTTTTGATAATACAATGTATGTTATAAAATTTGGTAGTGTATTATATGTTTTCAGCGTTTTAATGATTTCTCTTTTTTGGTCCAGTTTGAAAATGTACATTTTGATATAATGTGAAGACCAGACGCACTAAGTCCAAGATTTACGGCAAATATATTCCACATGGCTCTGACCAGACACACTAAGTCCAAGATTTACGGCAAATCTATTCCACATGGCTCTGAATAGGCCTTGTTCACATAGGAGTATTCATTGTAAAACTGGGTGTCATTCAAACATACATGGAGTAATACTTTCCTGAGAATTAATATAAACACATCCTAAAATGATTCTGAAAATAATACCTTCTCTTTATGGATTTCAATACATACATTGCTATTTCAATGAGATGTTCCCTAAGAACTATGAATATAATTTTCTGGAGAAGTGCAAAGTGCTACTTTGTAAAGAGGTTACTTTGATAGATTGTCCAACAAATGAAAATTCACTGCATTTATTCTTTCATCAAGAACAATTTGAGTGTTGCAGATATTCATTGACATGTACTAAGTGATATTATGTCTAGGACAGGAACAGTAATTTTAACCATGGAGAGAAATGGCCACACAACAAAAAGAACTGAGTGAACGGAGTAAAAATATTTCAGAAAAATGGAGTAATTATTAAGAGCAAAAGGATCCTCTTCAATGAGAAATCAAAAAGCATTGATCCAATGCACTGAATAGGCATAGAAATACAAAGAAATGTCCAATGGAAGACCAAGACCGAGCAAAGAAACTAAGTATGGAAGTGTCATGGGGGCAAAAGGAGCAGCATAACATGATCTAAGGGAGTTCTGTTCAAGACAAGGTGGAGAAGAGCTGAAATATGGATTGGTCTCACAAATGGATCAATGAGAATGACTTAGGGTAAACTTCTCCAGCCAGTCATTGAAATGAAAATATTGGAACCACTATACCAGTTTGGATGTCAGACTGGTGGATGTAAAATTGTAAAATAAGGCAAGTATTGAAAAGGCAACAAAAAGTATATCCTAGCTTTTTGCATGAGATAGAATCTAATTTTAATAAGGAACCCTAAGATATTTGACCCTAGACCATTTTAAATATTTTTTACTGTTTTAGTTACTTCTTCATTGTTTAGACACAATACCAAACACCCACAGCTTAAAAGAGGAGAGGCTTGAAATTTTAGCTCACAGTTCCTTGAGCTTTCAGTCCATAGTTGGCTGATTCCAGGGCAGAGTGATGCGGCAGAAGAGAAGAGCTCATAGGAAGCCAGGCAGGAAGCAAGGAACAATCAAGGGAGGAGGGGAGAATATGTAACCTGTCAGTCAGTGCTTACTTGAGAATCAGAGTTAATATAATATATAATATATATTATATAGTTAATATATATATTCATCTTTAGTGAATATATAGATATATAAACAAGATATATATATATGAATTTACAAGATTGGCTTACAATAGTCATTCACAGAATGTAGAAGAGTGAAAAAGGTCTGTTGGCACACTGGAAATCCAAAGATTCCAGTTGAATGTGTAGAATTAACTGTAGTATACCTTGAAAATCCTTATCAGGAGGCTGATGGGTCTGCTATGGAAGGCTAAAGAGTCTGCATTGGAAGCCAGGAGCTGATGACCTGGGTAAAGGAAAAGACTGGCACTCATCTGAAGAATGGGAAATAATTCATCCTTCTTGTTTCCTTTTTTAAACCATTCAGATGACAATTCTCCATAGAGTGGTTCTTCCACACCCAGAGATATGATGAGTCAATTTAGCTGGACATTTCATACTCAAGTAGACACAATTAATCACCATCACCATCATTTATATCTCCAGATATAAACATGTCTCCATACTATATTCACAGTGACTCACCTCTTCTTACCAGACTCCACCACTCAAAATCACACCCAGTTATTGACCCATCATGGACTAATTTAGTGATGCATATCATACACCCATGATGCAGTCACCTCCCCAAACTCCAACTGTGAGTGCTTAGGACTTTGGGGGGACATTCAGATAAGAACCATAACATTTACCAAAGAAAGATGGGCTTCTGATATCGCTCCCAAATATGGTTGCAGATAAGGAACTAAATCCTGATTACATTTGAATGACCACTGGAAACTTCTTTACAGATTTGATTGAAAGACAGATAAATAGTGAAGCAGATATCAAAAAAAAAGGTAAAAGAAATAGACACTTTGCTTCTAAGGTCATTATGTTTTAGATAGATAAATACAGTAATAAATGGATAAAACATATGATGTTGCCTTAAAGGAAGACAGACAACAGGTTAGTAAGGAGACATTTAAAAAGAAGGAAAGGAAAAAGACCCAAAAAGATTTAGATGTAAAGGGTTGTTTGAGAAAAAGCAAGAGAAAGGGTATAATCAGAAAAGTATTTTACTTTCTAAAATAATTATACTCTACATTTGAACACTTGGATATTTTAAAGGTATAAATTATTGGTCTTCAGAAAAGGAGTTTTGTTAGGAAATAGGGAAACAATAAAGTCATGCAGGTATTATTATAAGCCCATTTTATAGATGAAGCAACTAGAATAAAGCAACTGAAATAACTTGCACAAGATCATTGTGCTAGTAAATAGACGAGCTCAGAATGCACTGCAAAGACACTGACTCCACAATTATTTACTTGGTCTTGATTGAGATTTATTAAACTACCATAGTGAACAGGTAGAATGTCAAGTTCACAGTCTACATGTAACAATATTTCCAGATCAATAAAAACATGGTAGAAATTATTTGTGACCAAATACATGAATATCTTTTCTTTGAACAAACTGTCATTCTGTTGGTCTATGTGGCATACTTGGATACATGCTTCAACTAAGACAAAATCATTTCTAAGTTCAAGAAGGCATTGCCTCAGTGACAATATCCCATCCTCAATATAAACATAAACCCAACAGAAAAATGGCACTGATCACCTTTGATTAGTCATTACAAGGTTGTAGTCACATGAAAAGTATCACCAACAAGGAGTTACAGTCCTTCAAATAATCTCAGGTAACAGTATAGAGGGGAAATGGTACACAAACCAGAAAATAAAGAAAATTCAGTTCTTATTGCCATGTTGACTTACTTCCAAAAGCTGTGGCATTAAGGCTCATAAAAGCATCTAATTCAGCCCACAAATTATATCATGTGATTTATCACACAGGGAATTCATATGCAAAGAGGAGGTGTCACATTGACTCAAGCTGCTTGGAAGAACATTTAAGTGTAATTTCTTCTAGGTTTCTATTGGGGTACTTAACCTGCTTTGGGAAAATGTCACTCATGCTTATTACCGCAGTCTTTCTTGCCAAAGAGGCTCCAGCTAATGCCCCAGCAGGGATTGCACCACAAGTCCCATTTTTCAAGGGCTTTCTAACTCAGTCATAAAAATTGGATCTGGGCACAGGCTTGTCCCAATTGTGGTGCACTTTCTAGCTTGTTTGTTATAACCAGATGTATTTAAATTTTGTTCAGCTGCTTTTGAAGGTGGAAGGAAAAAATGACATTTTCTGCTTTTCAGATGAATTCTGGCAATGCTGGGAATCTAAAGGGAGTTTGATTTTAAAATTAAAGATGAACTTTTAGATTCTATTAGGTTCATACTTCTGAGCTGAGGCCACTGCCGATGGGCATTTCTATTAACAAGCAAACAGAAAATAAAACCCAGTGGAAATCATTCAGTTAAAAAGGAGCTGATAATTCAGTTCCATCCCAAGTCTTATGCTAATAGTCAGCCAGCTGTGGATGCTTTGACCTCAATGGGAGACACATTCTAGCTCGCTAGAACATCAGATTGGGAATTTGGGCTCAGATACAATTTTGGGTAGAAATTGAGAGGCAGGCACACTGGGGTGGAGGGCTTGTTTTTGTAATCACTAAGGAAACATATAGAAGAAAAACTTCCAAGTTAAAATTAGGAAACATTTCTCAGAGCCTAATATATTTCCAAAGGGCTGCTGAGAGCTTTGGAATATATATATATATAAATATATATATATATATATATATATATATATATATATATATATTTTTATAGTGAAAAAATGGCTGAAGACAAGAATTTGTTGATATATGCTGCAGATAAATGCCGAAGAACAAAAATACTTCCTTTGGCTGCAGAAGAGATGCTACACTAGGACCCAATGATATCTTTCTTTTCTTTGTGGAGCAGCAGAAGTAAAACTTAGCTTGAGAGGATATGGCAAAGAGAGAAAGAGGAACCACATGAGAACAAGCACAGGGTGAACATGAGATTTGGAGAACCACGGTGGCAAGATCAGATTGACTGAATCAACATTGTGAAAAAAGCCATTGTCCAAAACTCTTATGCAGAACTAATGTAATCCTTGTCAAAATACCATTAGCATACTTCACAGATCTACAGAAAATATTCCTACAATTAATTTGGAAACAGAAAAGACCTAGAGTAGCAAAGCCAATCCTGAGCAACAAAGGTAAGGCACAGGCATCACAATCCCTGACATGAAACTATATTACAAAGCTATTGTGATAAAAATCAGCATGGTACTGGCAAAAAAACAGACCTGAGGATCAGTGGAACAGATTAGAAGATGCAGAAACAAGCAGAAACACTCTCAGCCGCCTTATCTTTTACAAAAGGGCCAAACATGTTCATTGGAAGAAAGATAGTCTCTTTAATAAATGATGCTGAAAAAAACTGGCTTTTTACATGCTAGCGACTAAAACTAGATCCATGTCTATCAACATGAACTAAAGTCACAATGGATCAAAGATCTTAACATTGAAACAGAAACATTAAAACAAGTAGAAGAGAAAGTACATAGAAACCTTGAAGACATGAGGATAGGCAGAGAGTTCATGAGCAAAAGCCAAACTACACAGGAAATACTTCAAAGAATCAACAACTGGGATCTCATCTTATTGAAAAGTTTTTGCACATCAAAAGAAATCACCAACAGAGTAAAAAGAAAACCCACAGACTGGGAAAATTTTAGTTAACTTGGGGGAAAAAGTTGTCTAAAATTTGTCCACAAACAAAGGACATTCTGGCTTATGATAGCATCACTGATCTAGTCCCTTTAATAATCATTATTTTGTTTTGACTTGTTTGTTTTTTTCTGGTACTGGGAATTGAACTCATGACCTCATGCTTGCCAGGCAGGCTCTGCAATGCTGAGCTAAATTTCCAGCCCCCATCTAATTATTTTTTAAAGAGAAAAATAATAATAAAAATAATGATACAGAATTTTATCCCTCATATAATAGCGAGAAAGGGAAAGGAAAAATAAAAAAGAAAGGGAATATATATATACATATATACATACAAGATGGTTGGAATAATTGTACTGTTAATTTCTATTGCTTTCTTGAAAGGAACTATTTATATTTAATTGTTTGATCATTCTTGCATGTCTGGTTTGTTTATCTGAGTAACCAATATGAAGATAACAGTATGTAATGTGACAACCATTGTTAATTTCTTATCACCTTGTCTGAAATTTTGTATTATTTACATTGCTTTTATGTAGTTTCATTTATGTCTGTGTGTTTGTTATTATGTTTCGGTTCTTTCATCTCTAAAAGTAAAATTTAAAGAAATAAAAAAAAGAATTTTATCCCTCAGACAAAGGACTTCTATCTAGAACGTATAAAGAACTGAGAAAATCAGGCACCCCAAAGTTCAAAGACCCAGTCCAAAAATGGGCATCTGAGATGCAAACACACTTCTCACATGAAGAAATACAAATGGCAAATAAACATATCAAAAAATGTTTCACACCATTGGTCGTTGAAGAAATGCTAATTAAAACAACACTGAGATTTTGTCTCACCACAGAAAGAATGGCTGTCCTCCAGAAATCATCCAAAATCAAATGCTAGCAGGACTGTGGGGAAAAAGGAACACTTTTCAACTGTTGGTGAGAATGCAGACTGGTGCAATCAGTGTGGAAATCAGTGTGGAGATTCCTCAAAAAACTAGGATTCGAGGTCCCATTCACAGCTATTCCACCTCTGGGTATTTCCCCAGAAGAATTAAAACCATCAAACCACAGTGACATATGTGCCTCTATGTTTATAGCCACACAATTTGTAATAGCTAGATCTTGGAAAAAACCAAATGCCCATCAACCAAGGAATAGATAATATAGATGTGGTATTGTTATGCAATGAAGTACTACTCAGCTTTAAAGAAGGGTAAACTCAAGGCATTAATAGGTAAATGGATGCAACTAGAAACCATACTCATAAGTGAAATAAATAAGACTTGCATGTGCAAACATCATATTCTCTCCCAAGTATAAGAAGCCTAAAGAGTAAATAAGATCCAAAATGTACAATAAATATTATGAAAGTGAAAGAAACTGCTCAAAAGGAAAAAAAAACTGGGATGGGGAAAAGGAGAAAAGAAAGAAGAGAAAAGAAATATATATATATATATATATATATATATATATACACACACATACAAGTTAGCTAAGATAATTGTACTGCTAATTCCTATTAGTTCATTGCAAGGAAATATTTGAGCTTATAATGTTCGATAAATTTTGCATGCCTATATCTTGTAATCTGAGCAACTACTTTATAGATAACAGTATGTGATGCAATAACCATTGTTAATTTCCTATTATCTTGTTTTGAAATTCTGTATCATTGTTTTTATTGATTTTTTTTCCTCTTTAAAATGAAAAAACAGATGTACTAGATCAGTGGTGCTATCACAAGCCAGAATGCAGCTTATTGATTATGTTTTATTTAATAGTACTTAAAAAGTTACAAGGTTGAACTCAGGACCTTTGCACTGAGATTTATCCTCAGATCTTCACCATTTTTAATTTTGAGACATCTGAAGTCCTGCTATTTTGAACCTCAGGCAGTGAGACTTTCCTGCATGGCTCCCTTGTCATTGGTATCAAAGTTGAGTGCAGGATATACTTGATCATTCTTTCTTTTGGTTTGGAGAGGGAATTGGAAGACAGAATTCTAGAAAATGAGGTAACTTTAGTTGAAGCAAAGCTGGCTACCTGATTTCCATTCTCATCTTTTTTATATCAGTTTGCTCAGACTAAGAAAAAGCACAAACTGTAAAAGCAGCAACATCAACAATCACAACTATTTTCCTTATGTTCCATTGCTTAAAAGAAAGTCACTGATATTAAAATGGCACCCATGGAGTACTGGTGAGGGACTACTCCTTAAGGAAGTGATCTTTTCTTAACAACTTTCTTTCCTTTTCTCTTGCTTGCTGTCTAGGACTCAGATGAAAACTGGTGCCATACTATGCAGCCATAACACAAGAAAAAAATCAATTGAAAATGGAAGCCATGTATGAGGATAGAAAAAAAAAAGAAGCTCCATAACTCAATAATCAGTGTATGTGTTTCTCACCCCTCAATTTATGTGAGAAGCTCTCTGTGAGAAAATAAATCTTTCATTTTTTTATTCAGTTATTTTACTTGGGATATTTGTTTTGTTTAGTTTGGTTATTTTTATCATCTCAATGGATTCTTAGTGGACACAATGAGTAATTCACATGCAATAGAAATCATCAATTGTATAACTTATCTTGATCCTACATTCTGTGATTAAGAACTGATGTGAATATATTTAATAGACTTAATTAAAGATAATTTTGTTCCTAGACCTAAAAATAAGTGATATCCAAGAAATATTCAGGACATCCATATTAAGTTAAATTTGTCGATAGGTTAAAAAAAATAATAAAATTACCATTTATTCTTTCCCATTGTAATTGATTTCACCTCTTATTTTTTGGATGTTTGGTGGTAGTGTCCTTGAAGCACGCCTCTAGCCGATAATTGATGGCAAAGAAGGAAGACTGACATTGGCCAAATAAAGATTATTTTTAAATCCTTAATATCTTAGTAGTGAGAGATTTAATTCTTTGGCTACATCCTATTAAGAGACCTTAGACATACATAAATTAACCATAATGCCTGAAATGTTAAGTGAGAAATAATATACTAAATATTTAATGTATAGTTACAAATTTATAAGAGAAAGATTTTGAAAAAAAGATAAAACAACAGATTTGAATGGTAAGATAACACAAAAGGAATGGCGTTATATAATAGGAATTAGATTCATACTCACACACTATTAAGTAAATATCAATAAAATAGAAAATAATTACCTTACATTATTACTATTCAGAATAACAAATTTCAAGAGGTGGGGAAACTTGCCTTTTCAAATATGTTGACTTGAGTAAAATTTGGAAACACTGTGAGACAATTTAGCAACATCTCTCTGTGTAAAATACATGTATATACAATGTTTTATATATGTAAAACATGAATATATATATACACATGTATATATAAACTAGTTTTCCATAAAAACCTTTATCACCCATAAGTAGACTTGCACACATGAACAAGAGATGTATGTAAAATAAAAATTGAGCCGGGTGTGGTGGTGCACACCTGTAGTCCCAGCACTTAGAAGGCTGAAGCAGGAGGATTGCTGTGAGTTTGAAGCTAGCCTGGATTACAAAGTGAATTCAAGGCCAGTCTGAAATGCATAGTGAAATGCTGTCTCAAAAAGACCAAAAAAAAAAAAAAAAAAAAACCAAAAAACTAGGGTTGATATGAATGATTAAAGAAAAGAACATTATATTCTGTATTTCTCTTGAAGAGCTGTCTAGTTACATATTTCATTTTACTAACATTTTATATGCTATGATACACCAAACAGACTAAAAATATGTGGGTCTTTATGGACTAAAATGTAAGAATTCATAATATATTAAGGAATGAAAATGAAACATAGTCTTTTATTAATATGGCTTTGCATTTACATGATATTTTTTTTGGATGCAGAACCATCACATTGGTTAGTGCTTTTAACCTTGTTAAGGTCATAAATTGAATTGTACCCTTAAACCCATTATTTAGTAAATTCTGTTAACTGGAAAAGGGTATTAGGCTGGTTCAATGCAATTTACCCCCACTATTGGACAGGAAAATTAAAGTTATCTTTTACCCCGACACCATTCTATCACTTTCCTAAGGGGCCCATTGCAAAGTAATGTTTAATACCTGAGCTAGGAATTCATTCTAAAAGTAGGTCTTAGTAATATGGGAAAGTGAGCTCTAGTTACTCTGATGAATACTTTATCTGGTTCATGTGAAAATTAAATTCTCCTTGCCCTTGGGCTGATCAGATCAGTCTTATGAGATGTTGTGTATCTTCCTCAGCCAAAACACCAGCAAGGTTATTGGTCATTAAATTATCCACTCTATAGTCCAACATTGTTATTTGATTTAAAGATGTCCTACAGTGGTGAATCCCACAGACCTATTATCACTATATTTAAGGTTATTGCCTTTAATTTGTTTCAAATTTACCAACCCTCTGCATTGCCCCTAGTCCCCTTTTCCCCCTGCTGAACCAAATTTCATGTAGAATAAAATAGATGTGAACATTTTCCTTTGTGTTCAGTCAGCTTGTTTATACTGCTTTTCTAGAATGCTAACGATTCTATATTTTATTATCTTGAGTGTCTCATTGCCCTCCACCTAGTTCCTTTATTTTAGTCCCAGATACCTATCTTTTGGAAGATAACTTTACTTTTCAGTCCTGGACCTATTCCAGGTTAAACAGTTCATGACAACGACAAATATCTATAATGACATGTGACCTTGAAAATGACTGACATTTTAATTTTGCTTGGATGATATCTAAAATGCCAAAAGCACAACTATGATCTGAAATTTTCACAAAACTCTGGCAATATTTTTCCTTTTTTTCCCTATAGATATACTTTGTTTTTTAAGAAGTAAAAGGTCAGAGTAGGAAAGAGGGATGGGGAAAAAGGAAACAGGTTTCAGAGTGAGGCAATAACAGTTTTGGAATTTATTAGTACCACTAAATACATCATTTTGGACAATTTAAATAAAGTATTAATTCACTATTAGTTTTAATTCACTCGCTACTGTGACTATAATGATGAATACACTGTGAATTGTTTAACATGACATATGACATAAAAACAATTGAAATGTTTAGATGTTCTTAAAATAGAGCACCAATATTTTCTTATCAATATCAATTTCTATTGTATAGGAAAATTATAAGAAATATCTGAGAAAATTAAACTATATGAGCTATGTAAACAATAAAGAATTGAGGAATAGTCACTTATTAAATAATTCATTTGATCAAATTTGTACTTTGACAAAGTTTAGGTTTTTGAAACCAGTTTAGGTAAATAGTCATAGGTAAAGGAGGACAATGAACACATGATTTTCAACATGAACACTGATAAAGAGTTCACTGAAGGATCACTGCCATGATTAAAACTAGAGTTTGGGTCAATCAGTGAACAAATAGGAAGACTTCTGCTTTCATAGAAGTTAAATCAAATACTGAAAAAGAAATTCCCAAGTTCTTTCTAGTTTTACCATTCATGATTTAATGAGTAGTCTGCCCAGGTGCTTCTCTCTTCTTTCCTTGTTAATGTGTCAATGGATATGACTAGCTTTGTTCTCTATATACCTGGGCATTCCCTATTTCTCCTTCTCACAACTTGATTATGAAATTGCTTTCTAGTTCTTGATTTGAGACTTTGTGAAGGAGGGTTCTAGTCACCTGCAGTGAGCTCCAAAATGTTTAATAACTACCTTTTCTCAAAAAGCTAACTTGGTCATTTCTGTGGTATAAATACTCACAGCTTGATTTATTCTAATCTATCAATGTAACATTTATGAAAGTGGAAATGGGAGATAAGGGTGTTAGATCTTCACTGTAGAGAACGCCCACATATAGCTATCATCTGTAGTACACACAAAAGGCCAGACAATACAAAGTGGCAAACTAATTAAAAAGTGATACGTTTTGAGTTTTTAATGTGGCTTACTTCAGGTTAAATTGTTTACTTTAATTTTTAATGCTGGCTGTCTTGAAAAATCAACTTGCTAAATTTGTGACAATTTATCAGTTGGTTCTTGTGAGCTAGTATGGGCTGATTCTATCACAATGCAAGCATTTAGGTTTGACATGTATCTTTAAAAAACTGTGTCACTGGAAGATGTGGAATGTTAGAGTTTCCAGCTACTAGAAAGGTTGGCTCAGCCTTTGAAGGACTGGCTGAACTTCAAGAGGTCATGGCTGCAACTTCAGGGAAGAAAACAAAGAATTAACAGATTATACAGAATTTGGTTAATTGTTTACAATCATAAATGTGCTAGATACTATTGATGACTATTTTATCTTTTATTGTAAATATCTGTGTCAACATGTATGCATATGTTGTTTACCATAAGTACTTTATGAAATAAAAATGTTCTTATTGTCCATACATTTTAATTTCTTAAAAATCTAAAAAGAATTACAGAACTGAGAGCTCTCTTTCTCTCAATGAAATAGAAATATTTATATGCATTTTCAAAGTGACTGATAATTACTAAAAGGAATTTTGGTTTTTTCATATCTCTATAAACTGTCAGGAAAATGACTATAATTAGGACAATGGCCAAAATGATGACATTCCCTTTGATAAATTATTAGTGATAAACACCTACTTCTGATGACACTGCTTCACCTGTTATGAGATACCTGCAAAGGTACAGATGGGCACTTTGAAGAACAAAAACAAACTATAAAACATTCAAATTCTCAGTGTCAGATCTAAAGGCAAGGATAAAATTTACATGTAGTTTGCATATCAGTAGAAGGTAAAAAGAGCAAGGTTGGTCTGAAGTAAATCAAAGGAATAATACCAATATTATCATAAAATTTGGTTTTTGAAAATGTGTACAAAGATACATAGCTATGAAATTGAAAAAAACCCTTGCTCAATCTCACATTCAGAATGAAACTGAGGCACACTCCTGTGGTCATCTTATTTCTAAGTAAAACGGATCCACGTGGGCATGAACATCCTCAAGAGCAATGTTCATTGTAATGAACATCAAGGTAGATTAGGCACAAGAGAAGGGGTTTCAGATCAGCAAAACTGAGAACTGTTTAAAAGGACTAAAAGGAACAGATTCTTAAGGGTGTCTTACAATATATACAAAGGGAAACATCAGTAATAGATCACCAGAAAGTTAGGGGTAGCTGCCTAATTTAAAAAAAAAAAAAAGTCAAAATTCTATGTCTCTTTCTGAACTTGCCTCATTTCAGGCATAGAACATATTGATTGAAAAGTTGGACATTCAGGGCCCTGTGATATCATATGTAGTAATGATTCTCCTGGTTTCTACTAAAAAAAAAAATTATGTCCATTTGATTAAGTAACCATATGCATTGGTTTGGGGGATATTTTGCAAGGGAAAACAATATTATACAGGGCACATATTTTATAAGATTTTTTTATAATACTCAACCAAAGAATCATACACAAAAGAGTGCAGGAAATCTGTCCACACACGAAGACCAAGGAAACTAGCCGAGGGCCTGGATCCCACAGCAATGTCCTGCAGAGTCCAGCTGAAGATCTAGAGCTCATAACAGTGCCTCCCATGAATCCAGCTAAAGGCCTAGAGCCCACGACATATCTCATGCAAACCTGTTTCACAGATCTGCACTGGGAAGGCCCAAAGGTCAGTGGTGGAGTCTAGGAATTCTGTGCCAGCGGGATGAAGGATCTGTGCTAGCAGGCTGAGGGATCTGCACTGGAGCCAGGAAGCAATACTCAGAAGAACCAGAGCTCCCCCGAAAGGTACTACAGCCATCCTCAGCAACAGTGGAGTCCCAAGCTCCTCTGATGATCAAGATGGCAGAGTTTCCATCAGGGAAGCCAACGCAGTAAGCTTTTCTGGAAAACCAGCAGTGCACCATCTTCCCCTCCAGAGCCAGGAAGTGATGCTCAATGAGGACCAGAGCTCCCCCAGAGTGAACCAGAGCCATTCTCAGTGCCAATGAGATCCTGAGCTCCTGAGAGGATGAAAACAGCACAGTTCATCAACAAGCAGCTCTTTATAGCTTCTACCATCTCCCTATAGCCTTTTCCCACTCCCAACAGCCTCCTTCTCCTTCTCCAGTAATGCCTCTTATGCTTCTGGCAACAGTCCCCAGGTGGGCCTCCCACACCCAGTGCCATGCTTACTCAGTTCAGCTGGGAGTTACAAGTTGACCACCATTTATCAATCCACTATACCATACATTTGTCAAAGAGGAAAACCTAAATATTTTCAAGATTGCTTCTTATAAGCTATAATCTGTCATTAATACCTAGATTCTCAAAGCCTTATCATAACCCACTGGACCATAACAATCAGGTTAATGGGACCATATAAAATAATAGGAGAATATTTGACTCACAGTGAATTTGCAAAGTTCACGAAAAAGAAAAACAATTATCAGTTTTCTTGTCCTTAAATGCTTATTTAAAATATACATGGTTTTTGGAAGAGCAACCATATTATTTCCTGAGCCTGTGGGATAAAAGCTATAATAGTAGTGAAGCTCATAAGAAAATTTCCAATATTGTCTTGCCCTAAAGCAATAATAATATTAGTAATATTGTTGTAAAAAGTAATATTATTATGATAAAAAGTAATACATCATTGTGGAAGAGATTATTGTCACCTTAAAGATTTAAATATGCAGAGTTGTGGTCCCTGTATCTTTATTAATTGCACAGACTTAGTCCTGCAGAAGCCAGAAATATTCATAAGAAGGATAATAAACTACCCTAAAGTCAATAAATTAGTATTCTCATATATTGCTTCTGTGGTTATGGGTCATCTTTTTGGATATATATATATATATATATATGTGTGTGTTATTTAACTGGTGATATATATGTCAACTATTATTTAATTTGTGCATTCATTTTTTTCTATTCTTTTTGGAAAGAGAATCAGAAACATTTGATATTTATTCATATGTGACAGAGAGCAGATTCCTTTAAAAATTCTATTTACAAAAACATATCAGGTAAGATATAGTTACAGTTTTCTGATTCCCTATTAGAGACTAAGAAGGGAGGAGAGGTGTATCCTGATGATTTTTGAGCTTCATATGATAGTTTTTAAGGAAATGAATGGAATGGAGTGGAGAGAATACTAACTTTTAGCAAGAACAGCTAGCCCATCCTTGCAGAGCAGGAGGACGCACAGAATCTGGAGATTTGTAAGTGTGTGCCTCTGTCAACACAGATGCAGAGTCCTCTTCTGATGTCTCCTCCATTAAGACTCTCACTTTGGCAAATCATATTTTCATAGATTATTATAGAGACTATCAGTGCTCTGTCTCATTAGTTATCAGGTCCGCTTGAGCAGCTGGTTAGTGGATAATTCTAGTATAGAATTTATACTCTGTTTTCTTGGACATGGCGATGGGGATTCCCTAGCAGACACAGAGATAAAAATTAGCATATTGGATATTTTCTGAGGACATTCTCTTCATCTATTTCTGTGGGAGATTCAAAAGCATGATAGGAAGAAGAATAAACTGGATGGTATTTAATTCCCATCAAAGGCCTTTAACTTACAGGAAGCATGGAGTGGGATGTACCCTTCAGGTTTTCCTTCATTAGAGAAAGAGAGCCAAAGTCTAAAATTCCCAACAGGAGATATGTTGGAATTGAATAAGTGAGACTCAAAATAAGATGACTGTTCTGTCCAAAGGAAATCTGTGGAAATGAACTTCCTTCTTTAAGAAATCACTTGTCAACTCTCCCAGTATCTGGGACAACAAATCCTGAAAGTGAAAGTGAAGGGTGGGAATTGGGTGAACAATGAATGTAATGTCTATGACAGGGGAGAAACCATAGGAAAAGCAGCAGAAAAGGAGGCATTTCCTCTCCGAACAAACAAGGTTTCCAAGGTCAGGAAGAGAAAGCTTACAAACCAAAGTCAAGGGACAACCTAGAAAATGTCATGTTCAAAATGTGGTCAGCCGTTTTTCTGAACCACAGTAAACACTCAGTTGAGGACATGGGAAACACATTCACATATCCATGGAGTTCTCTGTGACAAGGCTGGGTAAGTGGTTTGAAATATTTAATCTGCCTTCCTTTTTTATTTTTATGGCTATTTATTTCTATTTTTCACTTTTAATTGGCTATATGGATTAATGGATTTCATTTTGCCAGATTCATACCTGTATATAACATGCTTCATTCATTTCACTCCCTGCCAACCCCACGGCCTACATTGTTCCTTAGTTTCAAACTTTTTGGACTGTTCAATATAGGTTATATATATATATATATATATATATATACACACACATATATATATATATGATACATACCCATCCTCCCTTTACCCACCGTCATTGTACCAGTATTTCTAGGTGGCAAGTTTCTTGGGACCAGGATTTGTTTATGGTGAGGCAAGTAAACCACCTAAGGTACAAGCTTTACAGCCATACTCACACCACTGAGAATAGCAACCTGCTTAGTCATGTTACCTTGCCTTTGGTGTCCAATCACCCATCATCAACCTAGAGATGCCTTCTGCAGAAGACTCATGGGGGATCATTACCTCTTCTATCAGAACAACACAGTTCATACTTCCTAGATGACACAACCCAGGAAGACAATCACTGTAGTAAGGAGTTGTCCTTTCCTGCTTTCCCTGTTATTCCCTTTGCTTTGCATATCATTCAAAATGACAATCTTAGAGTATGGTTAAGGCCAGCATAGTAGAAAATGATATGTGTCTTCTTACCAATTCAGGATGCTAAAACATGTTCATAAAACATGTTTAACTTTCCTGGTGGAAAGCAGATTCTTTAACGTCTTAACACTGAAAACATTTGAAAATTAAAAACTACTCATAGTTATGGAATTGTTCTTGATTTTCATAATAGCGTTTCCTGATTTGAATGGAGAATGTCTCTCAAGAAAGTAAAGAAAGGCAAATTGTCTTAGTTACTTTCTTCATGCTGGGAGAAAATACTGAATACCCACAAGTTAAAGGAGTGGGATTAAAGGAGTTAAAAGTTAAAGTTAAAAGAGAAGAAGCTTATTTTTTGGCTTAGAGTTTGTAGAGGTTTGAATTCAGTCCATTGTTAGCTGCCTGCAATGTAGTGTGGCACAGCAGAGGGGCGCTGCAGAGGAGGCCTGCTCAGAGCAAGGCAGTCAGGAAGCATAGAATGATCAGAGAGGAGAAGCACATAGTCTTCCAGGCCACACCCCAAGTGACCCACCTCCAACAACTAGGATTTAGCTCCCAACAACACATTTAGATCTAAACTGATGAACGGACTAGTCCAGTGATGTGTAATACACCCCCATAATTCCATCTCCTCCCCAAAGCCCCAACAATGAGCATGTGAGGTTTGCGAGAGACATCTACAGGTAAACCAGAACACAAATAATTAAAACTGATTTTAATCTAAGCTACTCAATAAAATAAATTCATTAATGTATGTATGTAATATCTGAATTCAGATTTCCAGAAAAATAGCATATGATAAATTCAATATACATCATAAGATTATGAACTGGGGTTAGGACTTTTGGTACAATAAAGTTATTTGTATCCATTGCATTGTACATATAGGCATATTAGCCATGCTAAGGAACTTCACTAATACTTTTGTTTGAAGACAATCAACTTATTGCTAATATGGACATAGGAAATGAAGTTCAAGTGACAAATATGACAAGGTAAACTCTCATCATGTCAACTAATTAAGACATCCTTAAATGAATTTTGTGATACATGTGCACTTATAATACATGCGAGGGGGCTCAAAGGGCCTGGAAGGCAGATCCTAGAGGTCTAGTTTATGTCCTTGTACTCAACCAGGGAGAAATGGTAACTCTGGCCAAGTTTAAACATCTCCAACTGCTGTACACAAACAGGTATGTCAAGGCGGATCTGTGAATCCATGGAGAATACATACCCCAAATTCCTGGGGTTTTCAACTCAGCACAAATCTGAAAGAAAGTGAACTACGAAGTAATTCAACCATTTCTATATTACAACAAATCAATATATGATGGAATAAAATGCAAGATATGCATGAATTTATGAGATAAAACAGGAAATTTCAAAGAAATTTCACATTTGCTATGGGCCAATTCTGTCTAAATTCTAGAGTCTTGGGCACATACTTTATTTACTCTGTGTTAATAGGAAAAATTGAAGAAAGATTTGTCTCAAACAGACTAAGTTGGTAAAATTTTTTTCTTAGTCCGTTATCACTTGAAGGGTTGAAATTAAATTTTCTTATTAAAATGAATAGTCTAAATAGTGCAGTAAACTCAGGCTAAGTATCACTATTTAATATAAAATATAATGTTCTAGTGTCTCTGCATTTGGATGGGGAAGTAAGTTTTAGTTTCGGCGTGAGGTTAGTCAAGCCTAAGAAATGCAGCTTCTAAATAAGCAAGTGGTTTTGCTCATTCTGCCTCTGTAACAGAGATGAGGGTAATCCTAGCTTTAGGGTGGCACACTCAGGACTGAGGGTATTAATTAGAGTCCTCTCATTTAGGAAGAGCACAAACTTCCTTACAAATTTGTGGCTTTCTAAACCAGGCAATGAGGTGTGTTGTTAATAGACAAAGTGTTAAATCCTGGGTAAAGGGGAAGTTTCCATCTAGATCAGATACTGACAAACTTAGCTCTCAGGCTATTTCTGATCCATTGCCTATTTTTGTATGGTGACAACCTAAATGCTTTTTACATTTTTAAGTGGTTGGGAAAAAATTTGAGGAAAAAGTATTATTTATTGACAGGTGAAAATTAGTGAAATTGAAATCGTAGCATCAACTTTTCATTGAAACGAGCCACACCTGTTTGTTTATGTATTGCCTATGAATGCTTTTGGGTATAAGCAGCAGAGTTAAGTCATTCAAGTAAAGCCTAAAATATTCGCTATCTTACCCTTTCTAGAAAGTATTTGTCAACTCCTGATTTAGAATCTTAAAACTTAATTTGGTGTCAGGACCAGCAGCCTTAGTAGCCCCTGAGAGACAGTAAGGCAAATTATCAGTCACAACATCCTCATCCCTTCTAGAGGTGGCTTTATGGCTTAGCATGTCACACCACCGATTCTTATGTAATATGTGTAGTCATAGGAAAGATTTTTAAAATGAAATGTACTTTCTGTGTTCTGTGCTGCATCTGTAGAAATGAGTGGTTAGGAAACAGCAAAACTAAGGGAGATTGTTGAAAACATGCATGGTCCGAAGTTCATCATATGTGAGAAAAAACTGTACCCTGGTACTGAATCTCCCGATGTACTCTAAAGACTAACATATGTCTTGTCTCTGTAACTAAGTGTGAACAGATCCATGCAATGAGATACATATGCAGTAATTAATTTAACAGAACCAAAAACAGCACCACCTTCCTTGGGAAATTTTCAGACTAAGGGCAAAGTTCCCAAGTGATTAGGATTTCTGAGTGTTTTCCCTGCTTCACTACTGCTCTGGAAAGCTTCCAATAACGTTATGCTACTGATTGTTAAACAGAAGCCTGCTTACCCTCAGACCTACAATGGGCACTTTGCTGAATACATTGCAGTCATTAGTTCATTTAATTCCTACTATTCAGTGTCAGGTAGCGCAGGTATCACTTTCCTTGTTACAGAGAGGAAGGAACTGAGCCTCGGAAGAGTTCAACAACTTGCACAAGTCACACACTCTCTCCACTTCATTCTATTGCCAACTTTGGAGACTTTTTGCAGAGTCGTCACTTGAAGATTGAGAAGGATGATGTCCACTCTGTGCCCATCCTTTTAAATCAACTTACACGAAGGCTTTCTTAGCCTAAGGACTTCTCGGTGGGCACTATTATAATTTTTGAATTTCCAGCTTTTAAGATCAAATCAAGAATGGGAAGTTTTTGTCTACCCAGCTTGGGTGATTTTTCAGGTAAACATATGTCATTTTTCTGCTTCCTCAAACCTTACAAAATGTTTATACACACAAAAACATATGTAGTTATACACACACACATAGCCTTCAAAATAGAGATTTATTAAACATTGAATAAAGGTTGAAATAAAATTTTAGTAATGAAATATGAGACAAATCTGCTGAAGTTTTCCACTGACATAATGTAAGCCTACGTGTGCTCTCAACCTATATATCAGCTAAAACCTGAAAGAGCCATAATAGAAAGTGTCTTGACACTACAACTTTTAACAGTCTCACGTGTTTCCTGTTATATGAGCTACACATGACGATGTCCCTCATCACCCCATCTTTCACGCTGCAGCATAAATTGGCATCTTTCACTCTTCTGCAATCATTAGAATTACAGCTGAGAAGAAAATCTTTTCCACTTTTATATGATAAACTAATATCTTTTGTAAAACGTGATATTTTTAATGCCAGAAGAGAAAAAAGCTATCATCACATTTTGCCCGATCATATATCACCAAATAGACCTCTTTTCAAAACATGCATCAGTGGCTCCATGACCTGTAATAGTGTGTGCACCACATAATCCCAAATCTCTATATCCCCTTTCAAAATTCCATGGAGTAACTTTAAATGATAATTAATATGAGACATTGGTGGGAAAATTGCCATTAAGATGGTAGGCAGAAGTACACATTAAACTTACACTGTCTCTGACATCCTTTAAAATGAAAATTTGCCAGCAATATAAAAACAAAATAGACAAAGAAAATTTGTTTCAGCTTTCTAATGAAGCTGTTGTGAAGATTGAATAAGATAATACAAATGAAGCTTTTAAAGTGCCTCAGATACAATACATGCTTAGTAAATATTAGTAATGGTTTAATAATTACTAGTTGTACTTAAAGATTCACTACAGTTTGGCCAATAACTTTCCATCAAATATTAATGACCTTCAGCATAATACAGTGGCTTTTAAAAATGGTAATTGCAGTGCTGTAGGCTGACTAACATGGAAATGACAGGCAAATATATTCATATACTCAGATGTGAAAGTCATGGTCTCTCATGGGGCCTTTCATGGGACACCTACCCTGAGGGCACAGAGTCAGTTTGAATGTCCTTCCTTCCCAGAGGGAGTCCCATTTCCAGGACACAGTGGCTTTCAGAAGACCCACAGCAGGAAGCCTGATTGGGCTTAATGAACAGCCTATGGGGAATTTTACATAAGTGGTCATTAATGCTTTGCGTATTTGCAAGGTGAATCCATGTCGCTCTTCAGTAGGTCTTCCTCACACTGGCAGTGTAGTCATTCATCTCACAGCACAAAAGGGGAAGGGCACAAGTAACTGTGCTGTGCAACATGTAAAGAGTCAGATAGATACTCGCAACCCAGATTGTATTATAGGATGGTGTTGATTACAGTACAGGTGTGTTTTAAGGATGAGTTTAGGGTGGTATGCCTCCTTAATACAGATTTATAAATTTGTATTTCAAAAAAAATTAAAATTTTGGAATGCCTTACATTTCTTTCCTAATATATATGTTGTATTGAATGGCATCATTCTTAACCATAACATTCACTTGTCATTCACATATTGTATATTTTTCTAAGGAATTTTTGCATCTAGATTTTCAAAATTATTCCATGAGGCTTTTTAAGTGGAGTGTTTTATGATTCTTAAAATTCTCTTTGTTTCAAAGCTTCTTTCCCTATTCTCATTTTTTTTTTTTTTTTTTTTTCTTTTTGAGACAGAGTCTCCCTATGCAGTTCAGGCTGGTCTTGGCCTCACTTTGTAGCTCAGGCTGGTCTCGAACTTGCAACAATCCTCCTGCCTCAGCCTCCCGAGTGCTGAGTTTATAGGCGTGTGCTACTACACCCAGCACTATTCTGATATTTTAGTCTGAAAATTTTGGTGCTCTCCTTTATTTGTTTGGTTAAATTAGCCAGTTGTCTATTTTTAAAAGTTTTTCTAAGAATTGCAATTTTAGGTTATTCATTAGCTCTATTTCTGTATTCTTCCCCTTAATCTTTTATTTCTATTGTTCCTTCCTGTTTTTTTGAATTTCTTTCATTTTCTAGCTTTCTGAGTTAATTTGTTATTTTTTTTCTTCTTTAACATTTATTGATAAAAGGATTTAATGCTGTAAATTTTCCTCTGGCTCTAAATGCATCCATAATTTAGGATATGTAATGTTTTTATTGTTATTCTTTTTCACAATAACTTACAATTTTGTTTAATAGTTCTACTTTTGCTATAAAGTTCATAGAAAATATTTCAATTTTCCACACGAAAAGTCTATTCTGAGTTTGTGTTACTTTGAATTTGTATTGTAATGATTGATAAATTTCTCATTTTATTGCATTCTAAACAAACTTTCATATAGCTAGTTATTTTATTAAATTTGGTGTTTCCCTCATAATCTAGTCAGTATATGAACATTTGGTGTGCCACTTTAGAAACAGATGTACTTACTATTATGAAGATGTAAAGTTTAGTACATATCCATAATATTTATCCTATTGATTGCATCGTTTGATCTATTATTTACATTTGTACAGTTGATCTGGCTTATGCTAAAGTGATGCATAAAATTATCCTACTACTTGTGTGTTTACTGATGTGTCTATTTGCATCTTTTCTACATTTAAATTAAGAAAGTCATTGTCTTACTTGATAAATTACTATTAGTAAATATATTGTCAGTGTGAGTGAGGTTTTTAGCATTAAAACATGTTCTTTTTTACATTTAATTGTCAGAATTATTCTTTCTTTGTTCCATTCTCATCTCATATCTCTGTCTTATTCTTTGATTCTAGTATTTTTGGTTTTCTTTAATTTAGATATTCTTTTCCAATATACAGCATGAAGTCTTGTTTTGTGAACAGATAGCAAGATTTTATTTTTTATTAGTTCTTTCAAATCCACTCATTTATTGATCTGAAGGATAGATTTGATCAGTTATATCATTGTTGCCCTTTAAAAATATTTGTTGTGCTTCTTTCCTTACAGGATGCATATATTGTTTCATTTAAGAATGTTCCCAAGTGGTATTTATAAAGCTCTGTGTTTCTAATGTTAACTGCTGTGTTTCTACTTTATTAAGTGCGTGTCGTCTCATCTTTTCTTAGTCTTTTTCAATTCACTTTATCAGATTTTTTTCTTACTGTCCTTTAAAGCTAAACTTTCTTATACCACAATTGTTATAGGCTGCTAAGTTAGATAAAATGTTATAGGCGGTGAGATAGGGTTAGGCCCTAGAAGAAGCCAGAGCAGAAGACAAGACACCTTGCAACTGTGGAAGAGATAGGTACCTCCACTGTGGGCCAAACCTCAAGATAAAAGATAAAACAAATGCATCCACATACTTCCTAAGGATAAACACCAGGGTTTTATATTCTAAACGGGTATGTTGGTTTGGGGCTTATTTTGCAAGGGGGAACAATATAATGCAGGACAAATATTTTATAAGGTTATGTATAATAGTCACCCAAGGAATCATACAGAAAAGAGTGCAGAAGATCTGTCCACACACTAAGACCAAGGAATCCAGCTGTGGGCCTGGATCCCATGATAATGTCCTGTCTGAGTCCAGCTGAAAACCTACAGCTCATAGCAGTGCCTCCCACTAGTCCAACTGGAGGCATAGAGCCCACAACAATCTCTCATGCAGGCCTGGTTCATGGATCTGTGCTGGGAAGGCCCAAAGGTCAGTGGTGGAATCTAGGAAGTCTGCCAGTGGGATGGAGGATCTGTGTTAGCAGGCTGAGGGATTTTAACTGGAGCCAGGAAGCAATGCTCAAAATAAGAACCAGAGCTCCCTGCAAAGTACCACAGCCATTGTTAGCAACAATGAGGTCCCGAGCTCCTCTAATGATCAGGAGAGCTGAATTCCCATTAGGAAAGCCAATGCAGCAAGCTTCTCCCGGAGACTGGCAGTGCACCATCTTTTCCTCCTGAGCCAGGAAGTAATGTTCAAACTGAGAACCAGAGCTCCCCCAAAGTGAACTGAAGGTATTTTCAGTGCCAACAAGGTCCCAAGCTCCTTGGAGGATGAAAACAACTAAGTTCATCAGGAAAGCCAGCTCCCAACAGCCTTTCTCAGTTCCCAGCAGCCTAACTTCTTCTCCAGTTCTGCCTCTTATACTGCTGGCAACAATCCCCAGGTGGGCCTCCCACACCCAGCACCACACTTACTCAGATCAGCTGGGTGTTATAAGTTGACCACCATTTGTCAATCCACTACAATGGGTATCAATCACTACAATGGGTATCAATCAATCATCCTGGCCTTTAGAAAGCCAGGAAGAGCCACTAACCCAACGCCCTACAGGAAAAGCCCATGTTCTGCATTCATACCCTCTTTCTAGGTGACTTGCTTTAACATTTGATTCCAATTTAATCAATTTTACCTGAGTAATGATACTAATAATCTTACTGGTTGACCATAGTTTTGTCCCACCTCATACCCACCTACCAATTTCCCATTTTTTCCTTCCTTGGACTGTTCACCTCATGGTTTTGCTCTATAAAATCCTTAAGAAAGGCAGGATTCCTTGGCAACCCACTAGAGACCCCTTCTAAATTGGATTTAATGGCACTGGGATTTTGCTTTCAATTGAAGCACATTGAAAGCAATGTTTTTTGAAAGACAAATCCAACAAATGCAGGTTAATGTTTGTAGTGGTTGACTGATTATGTCAACTTGAGAAGTTTAGAAGCATAACTGAACATGGTTCAGCATTTGGCTCAGCAATTCTACACCCTACAGTGTAGAGGATCCACCCTAAGGTGTAGAGGAGCCACCCTAGAGTGTAGAGGAGCCACCCTAGAGTGTAGAGGAGCCACCCTAGGGTGTAGAGGAGCCACCCGAGGGTGGATCATCACCTAGATAATATAAAAGGGAAATGAAGAAGGACAGAGATACTTCTATTCCTTTTGGAGGAGCTCCAGTCTTCACTTTCAGCTTGGACTTGTCTCCTGGCTTCTAGTGCAGACTCTTCGGCTTCCACCTTGGATCCTTCAGTTTTCCGTCGCAGACTCATCGGCCTCCTGGTATGGACTTGCACGGAACACTGCAGTGAACTCCAGACCCTGGACTGATTCCTTCGGTCTTCAGTGTGCAGACACCCTCTGCACACTTACCCATACAACTCTCTGGCTGACCGTTGTAAGCCAATCTTGTAATTTCTTGTAATTTGTATATCCTGTGTTATATCTGTTTCTCCAGTAAAACCCTGACTGATACAATGTTAATATTTTTATAGCTCTTTGAAATACTTTCTTGTGCTTCTTGAGGGGGAGGGGTTGTTTTATATGTTTATAATCACAAACTATATGAAATATTATTTATTTTTTTACCTTTCTATTATTAGTTTTAGTTTTAGATATTTTAATGAGGAGTCTACTATGACCATCAGTCATCATGTTCAAAATCCTCCTATTTGGTTTTCTCCAGTAATATCTATCTTTATACATTAAATCGTGTATACTTCAGTTAATTAAATTATAAAGATAATTTAATTATCCCTAATACTAACGTTATTCTTTTCCCAATTTTTACTGTTTATATATTTGTCTCATCACATGGTGATTATATTTGTTATAGTCACATTTAAATATAGAAGTCGCATCTGGCCAGTGCTTTAGCAGTATGATCCCACTCCAATCCTGATTGACTCTGATCTTCAGCTGGAATCTTTAACAAGTTCCCATAAGAAAATCTTTCCTGAATTCCTGTACGTTCAAGACCACTTGGCAGTTGATGTTATAATTGACTACACTGAACTAAAAGTAAAATACTTAGGTAACTTTCTGTGTTCAAGAGATTTGTAAATGTTGCCTGGCTGTCCTCTGCACAGGTTGTTGCTGTGGAGGAGTTGCACCTAGCCTTGCCTGTTTCTTTTTCTTTCTTTCTTCCTCCATCTGATATGTGAGTTGATTTTGGCTCATGGTTTCCTTAAAGATTTTTTTTTAAGTTTTAAAATATAGTGCCTTTATTATGAAGCATTTAAGATGATAATTTTGAGTGTTTCTGGTACAGGTTAATATGTAGAAAAAATTTTTTTAATTAAGGGAAAATTTTCTTGAGTTACATCTTTAAATATTTGATTCATATAATTTTTCTTTAAAGGTCCTGATTATAAAGGATTCCTCTCTATCTTTTCTTACTTCTTTAATCATTATTTACTTTTGAGACAGGGTCTCACGATATAGTTCTGGTTTGCCTCGAACTCATTATGTAGCCCAGGCTGGCCTCTAACTCATGTGCTCCTCCTGTCTCACTCTCCTGAGGGCTGGGATTTCAGGTTGTGCCTTTATGCTCAGATTATTTCTTTTTAATTTTGCACTTCAGTTTTATGTCCTATGAACTGTATTATAGTTTATTCATGGCCGTTTCTGTTTAACCTACATTTCTGTGATTATTTTTTATTCTATTTCCTTCCTGAGCTATTTTTAGCTAATTATGTACTCCTTATTCTTACCATCACTTATTTTAATGTATTTAGTTTAAGTTATTACTTCACAGAAGAGTCGGACACATTATCTTTCTTACATGATGGTGAAGTATTTGGTGTACACATTCATTTATATCTTAGTGATCTTTTTCTAATGTTATCTGTTTCCTTCTTTGCCTAAGTCTTTTGTGATTCTTGTATATTTCCCTTTGTATTTTACTTTCATGGAAGATGAATTTATTCCCGTGCTGCATACTTTGAGTTTGAGTTTGGGACAATGGAGGGGGGCAAACTTTTGTCTGACAGATTTGTGATTTTTCACAATACTGGAGTTTTGCAATCAGCAGGTTCAGAAGCTGGTTCTTCATGTGGATGGACACATGTCAATGAGAACAGCAAAGGGTTTGTGTGTAAGGATTTTTTATTCAGCACCATGGAAATTATTTTATAAAAACGTGACTCACCTGTGTATTTCTTCATTTAGCTTCTTCAGCTCTGCTTTCTAGCTAATTCCATGGTGTGTACCTGCTACCACAGAAAGCTACACTCTATTCTTTGATCATCTAACACCTTCAGAATACTGTTTTACCTCATCTATTAAATTAATGAACTGATATTTCTGTTCCCTAAAAGAGTATATAACCTGTCCAATATCACCGCACAATGAAAGTAAATTAAACATCCAACAAAAATGTAATAGGATGAAAAAAGCAATAGGATTCCAAAGAAGAAAAGGTTTCTCTTTTACGTTAGGCCCAAAGCAGCTGAAAATAAGATTATATTTAAGTATAAAGGAAAAAGTACTACAATTTAAAATAGCAAGTGGTTAATAAGCCATTCCTTCTTGCATATCTATTAATATTATATTACATCAAAATCACATGTGAGCTTAGTTTCAATTTGATAGTCTGTGATTAGTGCCTAATTCAACTTACCAATACACTTTATTTATTTTGTTGCTAAGACTTATTTCTTAAACTCCATTTCCTTTTCTAGGATTTATTTATGTAACTTCAAGTAAGGTATGCTCTAGCAATCCTTTCAGACTCCATGATGCATAATAAAATAGTCATGTACTAAAAAATGTGAAAATATTTTTATTTTCCCTAAAAATTAATGCCGTTCAGTGTAATTTTCCATAAGGAATTTGAGGAAGGTAAGATTCTTACTTCTAAGGATACTGATGAGAATCTGAGGTTGACTAGCTGGTGGTGTAGGTGATCCTATATATTGGTGATCCTACTTATACCCTTTCACTCCCATGAAATAGTCCAAGAAGGTGCTCCTTCACAGTTTTAAAATTCTATCATGATATTTCTTTGCATAGTTTTTATTTAAATTACATTTAACTTTGGTAAGGTCTTTTATTCTAGAAATATATCATTGTTCAGTTCTGCAAAGTTTTGAAATGTTATTTCTCCATTTTCCCTTCAAATTTTCTAGCACATTATCTGACATATATCCAAATCTCTGCACATATTTTGCATGTCTTTGTTCTTTTATACTCCAGGAGGATAAGAACAACTCAAATCTACACAGTTGTTATATTTGATTTTTAAATCTTTGTCATTTGAACAGTACAATATTCAATTTCCTCATTCACTTTTAAAATAATCATAATACCCTCTTGTATTTCTCAATGGATATGTACAATATTTATTCTAAAACCTTATATGCTCCATTTATTATTTGTGTGTGAGGGCATATTTTACATGCCGAGTTTTCTGTCTCTTGTTCATAGCATGTCTCTCTTATACTGAAAGAGTGGCAAAATGTCTACCTACTGCATTGTTGGTAAGTTTATCTTCTAGATGTGGAGTTACCCTGTTCACCTTGAGCCTTATCAGTCATTCAAGTCTTTAGCTGCTGCTTACTGTAAGCACTCACATTCATTTTGGCTGCCTGTGCTCAGGCATTACTGTCATTCATGAGTTGGCCCAAGGTTTGAGTGGAAGAAGAGATGCAGAAATTCCAAACTGTGACACTCAGACTAATTCACCTGTGGGTGCCAGAGCTTCCTCAATGCTCTGCTTCTGATACAGTAACATTTATAAGGTACGTTGACATTTTATAGCTGTGTATATTCTCTTTCAAGTTGACTTTCATATTTCATATATCAGGGATGTTTCTTCATCCATTGAAGGTAATTGTCCAAAGGTGGTATCAATTCATTTTCTTTTAAATATATAGTCATTTCTCTACTCATGTTAGTTAAAGTTATGATTGCTTTTACTTCACAACAGAAAGTATTATGCACTCAGTAGACATTATAGCTTTAACTCTGGTCATTGTCTAGGTGAGCAATATGCATTAAGATTTTCTATATGCTATAGCTGTGAACCATACCTGTGAGTCAGGCCCATGATTATGAGGATGAACAACAGATACTCAACAATGTACTATGTGGCTAAGCTGAGATGATCTGTAGGTTAGGTGTATTAAATCCATTTTCAATTTTGATATTTTCATATTTTGATGATTTTTTTGACATATAGCCCCATTGTAAATGAAGAAGTATGTGTATTTTTGTAGTATATTTTAAAGGTGGAAGACAAAGGTTTGGTTTGTGTGCTATCTGCTTTCCGGAATCTGTAAAGGAGTAATTAAACCCAGTACTGTACATACTGACATTTCAGATACATTCATATCCGTGTAACTTACTGATATACTGGTTCCACCTAATCATCAGTTGAAAACAGCCTTTAATCTTTACAAGCTTGATGTCTGTATCTTCTAATCTGAGAATTATTAGACTTTCAATGTCATCATTCCTGTTGCCAAATCCAGTTGGGGATCTTTTCAGAAAACCAAGAAGCATTTTCTGCTGGATCAATCATCTTCTTTCCTTCTTATTTAAATCTTAAATTACTAATGCAAATCCTTTCTAAAAAATCTAATAAGAAATGAGTAAATAGTGATAAATGTGCACTAAATTCTCTGTTCTATTCCACTTATTCGTTACAAAATTTATTCTAACCCAGAAGTCTACTTCCAGGTGACACATTCTTTTCCATGAGGGTTTCAGGGTCAGCAACAAGGGAAACATAATCATGTTTATTGGTGTAAAATCTAAGAGATTTGCTTCTGTTCATGGTTGGTGATGCTGCTGCTGGTGGTGGTGGTAGTTGTGGTGATACAGGGGACTGAACACAGAGTTTTCATATTGAACTATCTAAATCCCCGGTCCTTTTTATGTTTCTTTTCATTTTGAGAAAGGATGTTGTTAAATTGTCCAGACTGGGCTCAAACTGGTGATCCTCCTCTCTCAGCTTCCCAGAATGTACTGCAAATGTGCTGCCATGCCTGAATAAGACTTTGCTTCAGAAAAATGGCACTGTCATAGATTAAACATTTGGTAATAAATGTAGTGGGGAAAATGTTTGCACAAGCCATCAAGTTCACAGAAACTGGAGTAGCAATCCCTATTTGTCCCTACTCTGTCTTCCTTGTAAAGTCTACCCTACTAATTTTTTACTCTACCTGCTCTTTGATCATCTTCAGCGACTCTTACAAACCATTTCTGTGCCCTCTCATTCCTATGGCTATAGACATTTCTTATGATAAGTTCCAAGACCTTCCCTCTTCTTCAGGCTAGTGCATCTACTCTGGCCATCGTCTGAGACTATTACATCCACCCTTCATCTGTAATTCCATCTTCAGGGTATTTGTAATTGCTGATCATGTCTCTCTTAAGTTTACCTTTGCTGTGTCTCCACCTTTTCAAAATTCTCCTGCTCATTTGTGGAGATTTGTTTCTCTTTATATATTTCTATAAGTTTCTTACTTCCTTCTAAGGAAATTCAAATAGTGCAGGTGCTGTGCATGCAGGAGGGGAAGCGTGCAACTGTCATGCCTCCTCACTGTGTGTGTTCTCCTTAGAGTAGAGCCTCAGAACTGATAATAGTGCCACACATAAAAATATCACAATCCCAGTCAACTAGCCCTGTTAATAAATCAGAGAAATCCGCCATTCACCGGCTGCTTCCACAGCTCCCAGGGTCTCTGCAATATAATAGGGCATAATTCACTCCTCACAAACACTTAATACCGCATTTCCGCCATTTACAATCTGATAATATTCAAATACTATTGCTGTATTATGCAGCTCACAATTGCAGATGCGATTCCATAACAGCCTCACACTTTGGCATGCATTATGTAAGTTGGTATAAAATTGCCTGTCTTAAAACTCTTCTTCAATTGCAACCCAATATCATCGTTTCACACACAGAGCTTCGGGAACATTAAAAATTTAGCTTCTTCCCTATTTAACAGGTTTAGCAAAAGGGAGCAAAATAGACAAACAGATGTTCCCTCTTCGGAGTCCCCAGGAGGTCTGAAGGAAAATAGAGAGACCCCATAATGGAGACAACAGCAATGACTCTGAAGATGCATTTATTGAGATTTTCAAAGAAAGGGAAAGAATAGGACCTTTCTGCTATCTTCTCTGGAAAAGCAGGAGTCATCTGCATTTATGCAGGTGAATGGTCTTTGGCACTGGAGTGATTTTCCAGGAGGTTATCACTTTAGGAAATGGCACTTAACTCTTCTTACAATTATTCACATATCCCCTGCGTGGTTTTCTGGAAAATGAGGTGATATGTGCATTTTTTAATCAATAGTAGGTCATAGCTCAGAGACTAGGATGTCAAAAAGTATCCCCTTTCTATGCCCCAAATGCACGGATGCCAAATGCTTCAACGGGGACCCATCTTCCATTCCACTGCTCAGAATCTGTGATCGAACATGCATAAATCCTCAGGGAAAGTGGTGCAAGGATCCTCATTCATCTTAAGTGGTAAAAGACAGGTATAAAACATTTTCCAATTGCAAGTTTTGATAGAAGGGGATAAAAACCAAGGCTCCTGGTCTCAAGCTAGGAGAGGAGGAAAGGTAGCTATCAAAAGATTAAAATAGGGTACCATAGAGTACAACAATTTTTTTTAAAAGTAAGATTTTTATCCTGGTAAGGGACTAAAAAACGAAAGATTCAGAATATCGAGTTTCTATCTTTGGCTCTTTTTTGAAGAAGGTGTATGATTCTGGCCAAGTTGCCTAAATTGGGGCCCTCAGTTGTCTTGATTGATCAGTTAAGGGTTTGAGCTACAGGCCCATCCAGCCCTGATCCACTTCGCTGTGGAATAGATGAGAATAAATTACGCACTTTAATGTCTTTGGGCTTAGATCAATGAGGACTTTAAAAGGGAAATAGTGAAGGTAACATAGGGAGATAACACACATAGACAGATGGTTTGCCAATTAGTCATTAAGATTTTCCCCTCTTGCTTTGCTGTCCTTTGCCTTTGAAGATGACTGTGCTAATGCAGCTGACGCCACGTGTAGGTGTGGCCGGGAAGATGAAAGAAGGGCTGCAAGATACATTTCCCTTTCCAGCATGGTCGTGTTAGGGAGGATCTGTCTTTTCTGCTCCTACTTTGATTTATGTGTCTGATTATTCGGAGACCAGTTAATCCTTAGTGACAGCAGCTGACCAGTTCCACAAAACTTCAGAGAAATACACCCAGCACCCGTTTCTGGGAGGAGGCATTTCTCTGACAGTTTGGGAATGATGACCTTGGTGCGACTGCAGCTGCAACTGGAACTGGAGAGACCCTGCTGCTGCATGGACTGTCACTCGACAGACCCAATAAGGGCAGGAGAACCCATCAGGCTGAAGCCGAATAAAACCCAGCACATCACATGTAAACCAAAATCAAAAACCAAAGAAAGGCATGAAGAAACAAACAAAAATAAACCATTAACTGGAGTGAAAATTTTCACTGGAGTGAAAAATTACTTTGTCTGATTTTTACTTGAAATTATCAAGCTGTATAGTACCAAAAGGTTTTTATAATTGGATACTTCCCCATTTTCAGTCCTCACTCTGCTTTTGCCTATACAGTTGTAAAGTTGTCAACTTAGTGATATTTGAGCAACCATATACTAAAATTGTCCAAGTCAATTTATTTTAATCTGCAGTGTATTTAAACAACAACTACAATACATTATTTCTAGAAATCTTTACTCATTGTGCTCATGGATGAGGGCTCAATGAGTGTCTTGGTTACTTTTTTTCTCGCTGCTGGGACAAAATACCTGACGCCCAAAATTAAGGAAGGAAAGGTTTATTTCGCTTACAGTTTGTGGAAGTTTCAGCCCGTACTTGGCAGATTATAAGGCAGAGTGGCACATGGCAACAGCTCAGGTGGCAGAACACAACTAAGTAACAACCACACACCAGGGCAGAATGGGGGAGGAATGTCCCCAAGCAGCTTCTTCCTCTCCCTTACATATGCAAACTATCCACCCCAGGGAGGGTGTAGCTCTCACACCCACAATCATTCAACTCTAATATCCTGCCCCATGTCTGCATGAGGCATTGGGGGGACACACAGACATAAACCATAACAATGAGCCCTGAGCCAGGTTTGAAGGGCCCTGTATTTGTGTTTTGCCATTTTTCCCCTGGCCCTGAACTATAGGTGAATTTCATTGCCTTGGGAATCTTAGAGCTCTGCTCTACATGTAGAATAGATAGGACGATGTATCTGGTATTTGAGTTTCCTTAGTGGTAGGGTTTTACCTTTGTCATTAAAATAATGATTTGCAAAATATCCAGAAGAGGATACAAAGCAGGGGAATTAGGATGTTGTGAGAACAGGAAACCCCTGGCAAACCCTGAGAGTGATTACTTCAGTGTGCCAGGTACAGAGTGCAGGGTGCATGGGATGGAGCCAGAAAGAAGATGGTGGGCTTTGCAAGTACTACTTTCTGCACAGATCTGCTCTGGTCATTATTTTCCACCAATTCACTGCTTCAATATATTAAAAAACTCAACTGTTTTTTTGAACTAGTCAGAACCAAGCATATATATGAAAAAAATCTTAACACCTAGTGTTATATTTAGAGATCATGATGGATGTTGGATTTGGTCATGTAAACTGTCCTGAGTAGACCACTTAAGAAGGAAATGACAGAAAGATCAAAATTAAAGTGCAGAAAATATTAGGAGAGCAACGTAACAATTTTTTTTTTTATTTCAAAGACTCTAAAGCTTAAAACGTTGGAAAATCACTTTGCTGATTTTCAAAATGTGAATTTCACCAAATATTTTCAGTGTAGATAGAGGTGAAGACACACTGCCAGTCTTAAGCTAATTCTGATATGGAGAGAAACCAAGACTGTGCAGAGAAATCAATAGAGGTGGAGAGGGAAGGAGTCGATCAAGTTCTTCATAGCCCCAAGGGAAGATTCAAAGAAAGGATGAGCAGTCATTTGCTAAATCTAATAAAAATTAATGACAGCATTTTCATTCTTGTATATTTATCAATTCACTTAATAAATTAGTAATTATTAGGGAAATCCATTAGATACTAAGTATATATCAATGAACTAGATATATCCTGGATATTGACCCCTGTACTCAAAACCAAATAATTGAAAAGAGACCATAGTCAGTGAACAAGTAATTTCAATTATAATGAGAGTTATGAGAGGGTACATGGGTAAACCAACTTCATCAGAAAGATAGAGAAGCACCTTAATAAATGTCCATTACAAGATGCCCTTTAACCTGATTAAAAACTTGCAAATGGCTAGGAGTAAGGCAAGCGCTAGTCAATAATCTCTAGCTGTTTAGGAATATGTTACCTTAGCTGCAGATAGAGGATGTTTCAATTATGGCTTAAATCTAAAATGTCCCCCAAATGTATCAAGTGTTCAAAGTTGGAGATTTTTGATGTTAGGGGCATGGTATTCACCCATGGATTAATCTATTAATGAGATCAGAGATGTGTCATTGGGACTTAGGGCTCAATTGGAAAGGACTGGTGACAGGATGAGTGACCTAGAAGGGTGTTGTCATGGTTCTTCCCACCTCTCTCTGCCTTCTGACTACCATAGTTTGGTCAGCTTTCCTCTGCCATGCCTTTGTACAGGGCTGTTTCTGCCTTGAATCCAGTGGACCATGGACTTAACCTTTTAAAATTGTGAGTCAAAATAATCCTCTCTTCCTTTAATGTGTGGGATTAGGTATTTTCTCCCTATTACTATAAAGTGACTGGCATAGTGGCTGAGAAGAAACGTTGGTGACAGTAAGTAGAGGTGCCTGGGAGACTGTGGCAGTGGGTGAGACTGAGGCATGAACCAGTGGGTGAGACTGAGGCCAGTGGGTGAGACTGAGGCATGAACTCACACTTCACACTGGGCACAGATGATCATGACAGTAATTCAAGCATTGTGGGATGGGAAACTGAGGACTGCACATTCAAGTTACCCCTTGGCAACTTAGCAAGAACGCTGTGTCAAAAACAAAATTACAAAGGGATTTGAAATGTAGCCCTTTGTGTGATTCCTAGGACAATACAAACACAAACACACACTATGACACACACACGCATATGGAGAGAGAGAAAGAAAAACAGAGAGATGGAGAGAGACAGAAACAGATGAAAAGAGAGCACAATATATGAGATAAACAAATTTAAAAAAAATTTTTTTCTACTCTGTCTGACCTGAAGTGGGATAAAAAGAATAACTCAAGTAATATTCATTCCCTAGAGAAGTAGGAAGAGTTCTTCAGTTTTGCAAAGCTTGACAGTAGAATTTATTGGATTTTCTGTAGATCTGTGGAACTTGGATTAGTGAAGAGGCAAGAGGTATTAGAATGTAGAATTAAAGAATTTATGTGAGATATCATTGTGCATCTGAAAGGAATGTGAGTAGTGCCACTAAATTTTCAGGAGGCAACCTTTCCAGCATTTATTGCAGTTTAGCACAACTGAGTCTAGTTAAACATAATCCACCCTAGAGCTTCCTCCCTCACAGTCATGTGGACTGTAAAGTGAGCACTGTGATGCGGAAGAGCCATTGATGTGTGTAGCATGCCTTGCTCACATGTAGAAGCCCACGAAATCTCTGATGATAATAGCAGTGCTAGTAAAAGGGACACTGGACATTATTTCCTGGTTGGATATCTGCCTGGGTTATCAAATTGCTAATCTCTCTATGGTACTGGTGGTAGTGGGACAAAGGGTAAACTTTGAAGAGGCAGGTGGTGAAAGCAAAGGAGAATAGTTGCTCATACTAACTGACTTGACAGAGATGAGCTAACCTTAGATCAGCTGGACATTGGCACACTGCACAAGCCAGACTTGAATATTTTTGTGTGAAGCCTACACAGCAGAACTTTCCACCTGATGAATGATTCTGCATTGCAAGAAACAAATATAAACATTAGACTTACCTCTAGTAAAACAGAGATATTTGCTCTTTTCATTTACCCCTCCGCTTCATTCCTAATTCTTAGGGAGCTAACATGAAGCTTAAAAGAAGGCCAACCAGGGAAAGAATGTGGCCTCTTATGTCCTTAAACTCACAGTGATGGAGAAGATTTAGAATCAAATATAACATACAGCTTTCCATGTAGACTCACCAATTTTAATATCTGAAATAGCTGGGAAGCTATAGAATTTTCTCAGAATGTTATTCAAAGCCAGGAAAAGAGAGGAGGGGGTTATCAGAGCACAGTTTGAGGCAGTGTTTAGAAGACATAAAATCGTCTCATCTTATATCCCAGTAGAGTGAAACTTCTTGGCAAACAGGTTGGATTTAATTGCGTGTAGTGGCTTTCTCGTTTCCAGTCCAAACTCTATCCTACCTCCTGCTTGCCTCATGCTGTAGTTCTGAAGTCAATTATTTTCCTCAAGACAGGTGGGTTTTTGAGTACATCTTCACTCCACAGCATCTGGGACCATAGAATAAACAATCTTCTTAGGTAAAAAGCAAATGTTTGGCAATACTGCCGAGCACAGAATCCAGGCACTATTTCACAATAAACCCAGAACAAATTCTGTTCCATTTTTCCTTTGAAAATAGGATATTTGCTTTACCTTAATGGTACCCGAAGTCTTCTCATCCTGAGCCTCTCCCATGAATTAGATTATCTTTAAAGATGATGTCAAATCTTTGCCTCTAGAGTATAATAAAATAAAATAAAGTGAATAAAATAAAATTCTGCTTGGTATTTACAATGATAACTCTCCCCTGCAGTCACATCTTTGCTCTTACACGTGAGTGAGAATTGCAGAGTCCTGGTAATTTGAAAGAACTGGGTAAATGCAAGGTTGAGAACACTGAAATTGAGATGAGCTCCAAACACAGGACAAATGTGTCTAAAGGGAGGTTTGTGTTGGAAAATACCTCAGGAATTCTTAGTATATTTCAATCACTGAATACATGGGCATGGATATCTTTGCATGGGAAACAGAAGAGAAATAACAAAAAGAAGCTCGAATTACATCTAAGGAAAATTTCATATTGAACAATCTCTTTCTGCTTTTTTTTGTTCTTTCACATTATTTGCATAATTCAAATATCTCAGGTGAAGTAAATATTGTTCTACTTTTTACATATTAGAGAATCTATGGGGCAAATCCAGAAAGGGAACTCAAGTGTCATTTCCTAGTAATATATCTGGTGCACTACAGTGTAATTTCTCAATCTTATCTCAGATGGACCAAGAATTTTCAAATTCTAATCTGTGGATACTAATTCTGCTTACTTAAATGTGGAACAATATCTCTAAGAAGTAGATGATTTTTTAAAAGGGAAAAATTTGAAAATCTGAAAATATATTTATAAGGATGATGATCTTCAATATATTGTCATTATGTATTTAGCAAACTTGAAGCATTACTTCTTTGCTTTTATGCACACTTCAGGTGGTAATTTTAATGATATTTAGGACATCTGTCATGCACCAAAAAATTCATGGTTATTCTACATATTATCCCCTATTTACTTTCTCAATGAAAGTAGATGGAAGATAAAACACTGCCTCTACTGATCCTCAACTCTGTGATCCATTTAGACTATTCAGTTGAGCTTTCCTTATTACCAACAGATGTTTCACACTCTGGGTGAACAGGCTGTCCTATCTCTTCAATCTTGGTGGAAATCGGTAGGTATGTATTTACACTCAGGTTCTTGGAAGAACCCTATGCTCATCTTAAGGTCTCTGTTTCATTTTAGAATGAATAATGAAATGCCTTTTTTTCTATCAACTGTCAAATTGTCAAAACACACTAAAATTGCTTGAAGTTGAGGTACTGGACTGGTGGTAAGATTATCTGCTCTTTCTGACATAATGACTCCCCATATTTCACAAGAAGCAATTATTTAGTCTCTTGTACCCATACTCTTTCTTGGTTGAGGCAGTCAAAATATCTATTATTAAAGGCTTTTCAAATGGAAAACAGCATTTAATGTCCTTGCAACTTCAGGATCAGTGGTTTTAGCCTTTGTTTTAATGTATATACCTTCCTCTTTGCAGTTTATGCTGTGGTTGGTGTTGATTCAGTAAACAAGTTTTTTTTCATCTAACCATATATTCTGCCTATGGAAGACAGACTGATTTTCTTGATAAAGCTTCTTGGTCACTTCACTAAACTAGCACTTATTTGTACTTTTCAGTATAAAATAAGGAAGCTGACTCTGAGAGAATCTTCAAGAATAAAGAGAGAGGAAGCAGAGGGCAGCATACATTCATACAGCAACTGAGAAATGGGAGCCTTAATAAAGTAGTATATGTAATAAAATATTAGATATCATATCTATGTATTATATATTATATATATTATACACATTACATATATATAATATATGTAAAATGTTTCTCCTATACCATAGATAACAGGCCAGTTTATGGAATAGATTTTAATAAAACATGATATTACCAAAGTAAACTTTCTAGAAGATAGAAACTTATAAATTTCTCCTCAGCCAGTTTTCCAGTTAAGAGGCTCACATAACCTTTTTTGACCTTTAGAAAAATCTGTCAGCCTGGTGTGCCTGATTGTTTGTAATGCTTTGTATCAGGCAATGTATCTTTAAGGGCAGTACCTGTGTCCTCTCAATCTCTGTAACAGAGATCCCGGTTATAATGAGAACGCCTTGAAATTGTTCATCTGTGCCATTGTTGTGTCTGGCCCATTAAACCTTGAGCTCATGAAAGAAAGGAGTTCCATCTAGTTTCTCGCAGGTCAGGGGCACACACTTCCCAAAGAAAAGTGCTGGCTAGAAAGAGGTGATTGATTGGGTATTTTGAAGTGTTTATACAAACACGTGAACTGGTTACCTAGATATACTGTACCTGTGGCCTGAAAAGGCAGTAATAGAAGTGGCCATCTGTCAGTCTGTGCCCTGCCTCAAATTTGGCTCTTTCAGATGCAAATGACAGAAGTAGAGGTGACTTTCCTACTAAATAAAGTCCAGATATTCAAGTTTATTTATATCTAACACAAAGTAACCAGTACCAGGATTAGTCTACAAACTATCATATATTGCCTTGTTATCTTTTTCTCTGCTTAGCCAGTGATGTTGGGATACAGCCTCCAAATGCGAATATTATTGTCTGATCATGTGATAATTTTAAATTGGTAGTTGCGACTGGGAGGTGAGCCTGAAACCTTTGCAGTCTACTCTGCTCTCAGAGAAACATAAAATTGTTTTTACAAACTAACTAACATGGCTTGTTACATGGGGGTGGGGGAGCAGGAGGAATCATTGTTCAGCTGGGACAGAGTCAAGGGATGATTTTTTTCCAAGTACAATTCTCTTTATGGCTATAACACAGCAGAGAAATCAGGCATGACCAAAAACATTCACACAAAGTCTCTGAGATGAGAGAGTAGTTATACTCAGATACACAAATGAAGAAGGTATTTGGAGGTGAATAATGCAGTCACGGAAGCTGAGACTGAAAATAAGTCAGGAGAAGTAATAATGTTCTTTTATTTATTTATTTATTTATTTATTTATTTATTTATTGTCTTTTTGAGACAGGATCTTGCTTTGCATTTCAGGCTGGCCCTTGAGATCACTTTGTAGCCCAGGCTGGTCTTGAACTCGCAACAATCCTCCTGCCTCAGCCTCCCGAGTACTGGGATTACAGGGATGTGCCACCACGCCTGGCTAGTAATAATGTTCTTGAAGCAAGGTGCTAGCTATCCAAGAAAACACACATGGAACAGATGCTGTGTAATATGTGAGAGCTGGAAGATCTTGAAAGACAGTATTTCTAAATTGTGCTAGAGAAGCCTCACTATTATTGTCATATGGGCAAGTTTTCTCTTGCCTCTTCAGCGAGTATGAAAAATGCCATTCGATCAGACCCTTCATGCATGTCATATGTTTTGTGCATAATGGTAAATATAGAGAAAATGTTTAATGGAATGTAAGTGTTCTATGGAAAACTGTGACTTAAACATAAATGATTCTTAGTCCATCATTAAACTATTCCTCCTGCTAAGGAGGATAGTCTTTAACTGTAATCTGAAAAATTTTTAGTACAAAATGATTTCTAGTGTGAAATTTGTTATGAAACTTGAGAATAAGGATTAGAGTTACTTTTTCTTCATATACTGAGGTGGACACAGATGACAACTTTAAAAAATAAATGATCTTAATTAAGTTGTCTTTTGGTCTATGCCTGTACATGTATAAAAGGATCATTTATTCATTAAAACAGTATTCTGCAACCTTTTTTATTCTTTGAGAAAATATTAACTCTATAGTTTCATTTCTTGTTGGCTAAATTTTAGTACACATTTTACACATAAATTTAGCATTATATTTGGTAAGTACCTGTGAAGATAGAAGTGTCTATGACTTTCTGGCTATCATTGCTGATCCCCTCATGCATATTAAAATCACCTAAATGCCAACCAGATCTCACATACTACACACACACACACACACACACACACACACAACACAAATTTTTAAAAAAAAAAAAAATCTGGTTTTCTACACAGGTGGGACTCAACATTGGTATTTAAAATTAGCTCCCAGTGGGATTTTCATTTGCAGCTGGGGTTGCAACTCACTGGTCTATAGCGTGTAGTAATCTGCAGTTTTGCTGAGGCACAAAATTGAATCACTTGTGCTTGGAGTCAGTGATTTAGTCAGCGAAAGAGGCCAGCCTGGCATTTTGCTTCTGCACCTCTGGACAGCCTGGTTTTACTGTATCCCGGCTTGTACACATTCTGACTCTTAGGAAGCAAACAAGAAATTCGAAGAAAGCAAGCAAACAAAAGCAAGCCAAAATAACACTGTGCTTCCCCTTCATTGAGAAAACTGGCTGAACAAAAATAAACAGTCTCTCATGTCTCAGACACAAGCGAAGCAGTTGTCAAGAATTCTAAGTAAGCCCAATAGTAGCATATTGGCTAAATGGATTCTAATTAAACAATCTTAAATTACTGGCTTCTCTTTTATCTGCATTGCTGATCATTTAAGGGTTCTAAATTGATATTAAAAAGAGAAGGCCTTGGTCTGTAAGTTAGAAGTTAGATTTTATTGATTTTATCACGTCCAGGATACATTACCATGGTAGCCAAGAATGGTTCCATATTAGCTTACTACTAACACTTCAAACAGGCTAGAATCACCTGGGATTTTACTTCATCAATGTGCACGCAAGTGTATGCATGTGTGCACATCAGCAAAATATGAGAAAACAGGTAAAATCATCTCCTTTATATCAAAACTTTTGCTGCCAGGATTGTAGAAACACACAATCATGACTGCTATTAATTTTCTCCTAATTCAACATTAAATGCTGGTCTTACAAATCTCTCCTTTATTATTCCTAGCCCTTGGTTCCTGGAGACATTCACTACCCATGGACTCAAAAAGATTTGAATTACAATTTCTATTTTAATCAGTGTTATGAGATATTATTTTAGTAAATGTGAATAGGCATTTATTAGAGTTATTCACAATATTATAATGTCTAGAGACAGATAATTGTGAACTCATTTTCAATTTTCCTTCTCGTTCATTAGTTTTTAAGGAATCCAAAGTCTGTATTTTATACACTAAAGAGCCATTTGTAAATATTCAATCCACACTTTTGTGGGATCTCATTCAAGCTCTGACACCTTCTCTCGTATTACCAGTTATTTATTCAATAAATTCTTATTGGAACTTCCCTTCATGTATGTGCCATTGGAAAGCTGTGAGACTAAGGATGCACTGACCCAAACTTCATGTTTCCTTATGTTTTCTTATCGTCTAGATATTGTTTTGTTTTAAAGTTTTGTGCCCCTCAGAGGGCCAAGTGAGTAGATAGCCGATGCAATGTAAATATTTCGTAGATGGAATAATTCTTTTCCCTTCTTCTTGTCTTTAGATTCAATCTTTCATTACTCCTACTGTTTTCAATATAATGGACAAGTGACACTGGAGTCAAAGTTTTGTTTTAAAAAATGTTACTTGGTTAATAGCCTACCCAGTGTTTGCATAGATAACCATTACAATTACTATTCCTTTCTTCCAAATGGCATTCATATATGCAGTGTTCATACTGAAGAAACAGAAACTCTACAAAAAAACCACTTTGCTCACTGAGTGTCAGAAATAAAGTGATGCAAGACCTCCAGTAAAAGTATACTACATTAACATCTTTTGGCCACTCCCATCAGTATGAGTCCAGAACAATGAGCAACAATTTGAAAGTCTTTCACAACACGCCTGTGAGCAACACAACTCTCTTTTGCCCTGCTTTTCTAGTATTAATCTTAACGTGTCATGTTTAAATTGTCAGATTACAGAAAGCAATGAAAATACCTCCATCTCCTTTCCCATACACAGTATATCATTAATTTTCCTATTGCCAGATCCAGTTAGAGACCTATTGCTGTCTCTGGTTATGAGAATGACCCAACTATAAAGCTTATGCCTTAGGAACCACAAGTGCGATTGCATCAGCATTCCAAATGTGTGTCCACACTCAGCATGCCTACAAAGCCATTACTGCATGTGTACTGTGTCAAGCTTTATCATCCAGTTACATTTCTGTGGTAAATGGATCATGGCTTTTTACTACTTGTATTTTCTCATAATGCCTTTTGTATACTTTGCATGTTATAGAAAATTTATTTATACTAATAAATAAATCCACGATACAAAATCACAGTTTATTAAATTTCATAGTTCTCCCTGCTGCAGATAATTTTTTTAGCCTCCTCCCAAATCTTCCTTCTTTTTATTCCTGTATTACTAGTTATATCTCATTTTTTTTCGGAAATTTTCTCATTTTTAAAAGTATAAATTACTAAATATAAAACAGATAATTAAAATTTGTCAGAATTTGTGTGAGGTTACATGAGCTCTCAGAAAAAGGGGAAAGATTTATCCAATCTGAAGAGAAACCAGAGTATGAGACACTCAGAGTTTGTGGGATTTTTTCCATATGTTAGGAAAGCATTGCTTTAATTGCTGAACTTTTGCCTAAGGCTCTTAACTCTTCAGAAAGATTTTTCTTTTTTCTGTTTTCTCACTTTCTTTCATTTTTATATTCCTTTGTTTTTTTGTTTCTTCCTTTCTTTTTCCTTCTCCTCTTCCCTTTCTTGGGCCACTTCAAATCAGACTGCTATGCTGTAAGTAAATAAAGCAAATTAGAATTTGTACCTCTGAAATATATATTTCTACCGTATTGATCATTCAACTCAATAGGAACAATAACATCACTGACCTGAAACAGACTGAAGACTCAGGTTGAAAGTGTAGCTCAGGGGTAGAATTTGTGCTGAGTATGACTGAGGCCCTGGGTTTGATCCCCCGCACCACAACAAAGATAAAACAAAGCGTCAGGAATTGCATAAGAATGTAGTGACTTTCTCATGTAATCTTGTAAAGAAATGTATTCAATATAAGGGAGAAAAGTCAAGCTTTTATTTGAGATGTGTATATAAAAATCTGGTCCGTATTCCTTCATACAGGAATAAAGGAAAATGATAAAATATTCTGAAATGATACTCGCTTAAGGTATTTTAATAAGAGTTTCATTACATCTAACCATTGAAAAGGGCAGAAACTGTCCCAGGGGCTGTAATGCCTTGATAAAGTTCATTTTAACAACAAATGACATAGAAAGGGGGGCATTCACAGTCCTTACCTCCAACCTTATCCCAGCACACTAACATTGAACTCTCCCCTGGTGCTGTCATATATATTTATGTTATTTTTGACCACAAAACAATATTTAGGTGTCTTAATTTACATTTTAAAAGTACAGACTCTTCTATGTTCAAATGAAGGGATCTACAATACCTGAGAAACACAAATATTAATGAAACTGAACCTTCTGTTGTAGAGACATGCATAGATGCCTAAAAATTATATTCCTGGTTTGCCCTACTAAATTTAAAGTTCTGCTACTTTGGTCTTAGCAGATGTCCATAGATTCCAGATTAAAATAACATGACAAAAAGGAAAAAGAGAAGGCAGGAGAGGGGAAAATAAAAATGAAGATAGAAAGAAGAAAGAGAGAAAGAAAGAATGCAAGGAAAGTAGAAAAAGAGGAAATAAAACGCTTATAGTATTTACTGTCTTCCATTAGGAACACAGCATAAAAATGATTCAATTTAAAACTATTCTGACTACTCACTGTTCAACAGCAAATATCAAGATAAAAAGGATTTTCAACCTTATCTTTCTGTGTGTAAGCCTGCAAGGTGCTCAGAGCATAGTCTATAAGGAAAATGAAAGGCCAGATGTTACCTAGATACCTGGTTGTCACATGGTGTGATGCCAACCTGCTTGTCCCTCTGATAATATTTTTTTCACATTTTGCTGTTATTCTTTGAAGTTTCAAAAATCTCCATTTAAAAATAAGTGGTTTTGTTCCACTAAAATGTGTAACACATTCAACCTCAATGTGTCATTTTTATTTAATACCTGTCACCTTACTCGAAAATCTTTGGCCAATTAAAACCCAGAATTTGACATAAATTAGCTCATAAGGAAAGACGTTTGTCTGGTATGAACTCAGTTTGTAATCAGTGCCCATTATGGAAAAGGCCTTAGCTGTAGGAAAACAACTGATGTCTCACTGGACAAAACAAGCAAATGAAAGATCTGGCGCACAAGGTAGTTGACAGAAGTTTCAAGTTCCTGCCTAGAGACCTTTGAGGTTTCTGTCAGCCAGCTTGCCCACTCTTGCAGGTGCTCTTTCTGGTGGTACAGGAACTTCCTGCTGGGGCCTTCCTGGAATGGCAAAACATGGTCCTTCGGTCTGCTTGCAAGAATCCACTTAAAGAGATTTCCCATGATTTGTTCTAGAGTTAACTATAACAAAATAAAACAGTGTCTTCTTCAGTAAAACACTACTCATAGGGAGTCGTAGATTAAAACTGGCAACCATGACACATTTTTACTTCTTTTTCAGTATAGGGATTCAATTTATTTAATTCTCTTGTGTATCTCCTGAACAATTTTCTGTTTTTAGAAATGGGTCTAATTTTCTCACATTTTTCTAAGTAACTATAATTACAAAGATCAAATGTAAAATACTACAGTAAATGAAGAGAAGAAAAATACCAGATTTATTATATTGTATGTCACATTTCTTTTTGATACCCTGAATTATTACTGATCTATCTCAAAATGACATTATATTCCCAAATATAATTTATTTTGAGGGCATCTAGAATCACAAAAGAAATGTACAATAAAATTTATCTCACCACCAGAGATCTTAAAATGTGCATCTTTATTAGTCAGTTCTACACATGTAATCCATCAAGCCATCAAACCACAAGATGTATCAAGCACCACAGTGTTCTATAGCACTGAAATATGAATAAGCAAAGGAGGAATTTTCAGATATCAAAGCACTCTACTTTGGTCATATGTGTTGTTACTCATGATCTTCTTGGTCTCTCCCTTGTGAGCCACAGAGGAATTGCTCTTTTTGGAATCTTGTTATTGGGAGAGATTATTTTACTGTGTATATTTCTTTATCAAAAGACTTTTAATATCTGAACCTGTTTTAGACCCTGTGGACTGCTTTTCCTCTCCTTCCACAATGACATTGACAATTTTATAGACAGTAGCTGATCAATAGACAAGGTTCCAGAGTGAAGATAAAGCAGAGAAGTGTTCTTATACACCTGACATGAATAACACCTGACATGAATAACTGCTTTAAAACACTGAGATTTTTGTTATTGTAGCATATTGCAGGCAATGCTGATTAATAAATATGATAAACATCTAAACCTCTATAAACAGATAAAGTAATTGTGCTCACAATAAAACTATTACATATATACAGATGCATGTAAGTTTGTTTTGCTAGTCATATATTAGACAAATGAAAACCCTGTGAATCCTATGATTTTGTACCAACTATTTGATCAGTAAGGTTGTATATTATTTATTTATCAAAGATAAACATATTAACTATATTAATTATCTAAGGCTATAATAGAAATTACAATTAATGATTTTAGACAACACAAATTTATTCTACCACAGTTCTAGAGGGTAAACAATCATACATTTTAGCTGGCCCCACCTCTCGGATGGTCCTAGAAATATAGTCTTCCTTACCACTTTTTAGTTTCTGTTGTCTCCTAAACCTTTGATGATTCTTTTCTCATAGTGGCATTTTTCCAATTTCCATCACATTTTCACATAGTTGTTTATTCTTCACAACTTTTCTATGGTCTACTTTCAAAGACAGCAGCTATTAAATTTGGACCAACCACATTTTGAGGTTTTGGGATAAATGAATTTTATTAGTATTGCCTTCAGTATGAATTCCAGTTTAAATAATCTTTATATAGTTATAAAGTCAATGCAAAAAACACATGTCAACTTTGCCATCAATGGTATCTTCTGTTCATTTTTACTGTTGATACTTTATGTAGCTTAGCAAAATAAATGAGGAATAATACAAATTCTTATTCATCCCTAGCTTTTCCATAGACAGACAGATTTGAAATAGTCAAACTGACTGGGTACATAAAATTATTCTTTATGAAATGATAACTAAATTTCTAAGAGTCAATTTGTAGAATTACTTTTTTTCCCCTAGTTCTACTGTTGTCTTGATAGTTACCATGTGTGGAACTGAAACGCAACACTGCTTTTCCGGTTTAATTTTCTAAAAGTTTTCTCTGTATATGTCTTAGTTACTCTTCTCATTGCTTAGACAAAATACACAACACCTAAAGTTAAACCATGAAAGGTTTATTTTGGCTCACAGTTTGTAGGGGTTCAGTCCATAATCAGCTAGCTCTCAGGCAGGGTGTTGTGGAAGAGGGGGCATCACAGTGCAAGCAGGAGGCAGTGGAAAACAAGCAGAAGCAACAGAAGTGGTGGTAGCAAACAATGGCAGCAGACTTCTTTCTGTCCCTTATATTCCATCCAGACTACTGATACCCATGGTGGGGCACCTTTAGTCCTAAAACTGAGTCCTTAATTCCAGCATCACATCCTGAATTCCAGTTTCACACACCCTAGATCCTTCCACCTCTAAAAATCCCCACCTGTGAACACATGAGGCTTTAGAGAAGTACCTAGGTAGAAGCTATAACAGTATGTCTTATTTTTTTTTTAAGTGGGAAATAGTCGTACAGTTTAAAAATCTATAAAATCCTGTATGGAGGACTTTAAGCAGCCACTGCATCAGCAGCACTATTAAATAGGCATTATACATCTACTCAGTGTTGGTGATAAAAAAAAAAATAGGAAAATGAGCAATTTGAATCCAGTTTGGGAAAATTAACATATAGGTTGCTTTAGGTCAATCAGAATTACACAAGAGGTAGTCTTGATTGTAATGTCTCCTAGAGTAAAACCCTACTAGAATACCATTTCTCTGAAATTGATTTCAAGGATTACCATCACCAAACAATCTTTACAACAAATAACTTTAATCAGGGCCTGAGGTAGGCCACTGCATTTTCTGAGGAAGGTTAAGTCTTTATGGCATTAATGAGTTAGCTCATTTTGTTTATTTGACTCAACTGAGTCAAATTGAAACTGAAATATTGAAAAAAATAATGAATGAATGTTTTAGAGAAGAAATCTGAGAACGTAATGCACTTTCTGTTTATCATAACTCTGCAATTTACATACTTTCATTTCCCATAGATATAAGTATAGAGACAAAAAGAAGTTAGTGAAAGGAAAAGTTCTATGTTCCAGAATAAAATTTCATTTTCTTTTTAGTTTTGATATGGTGGCCCTTAAAAGCTTCATAAGTACTGGGTTCCTTGGACCTTATTTATTGCCTGGAATAGTACCATGTTGCTCTTTTATTTAGTATGGCACATCAGAGTATATGATGGATCTGCTTCTACTTTAAATCCCTGCAGAGGCACAATGATAGAGACATAATGTATCTGCATACACATACAAGGTAGTTTGAATTTAATGCATTTCATATCATTAAAGTTAACATTTCGTGTATTATATTTCCTTTTAGAATACACTTGCATACATCCATATCCATATAGATATATGCATGCACACACACAAAATCCCATTATGTAGATCAATTTACATGATCACAATGTTCATATCCATAAAGCAGTGAACTTCCCAAATCAGATGCATGCATAAAAGCATTGATGCATAAAATTTCCATCTTGCAAGTACAGAGAAAGTTCTAGTAGGCATTTAGTGCCATGACAGGTCACTTAGGTTACAACTAGCTATATAGGACATGCTAATAAGATTTAACCTTCTTTTTCCATTGCTGAAGAGGGGAAAGAAGGGAGGGGCGAGACCTTCTTATCTTTGAAGATATCAAAGAAAATTAAAAACAACCACTTTCCTTCTGATCCCTGTGGCTGAGTGTTTCTGAGCTGCATAAATGAGATACACACAAAGACTATATTTTTAGGAAGACAATGTCTTAATCCATTTTCTACTGATCACAGTTTAAGTAAAATTGATAAAACAGAATTTGATGGAGAGTGCATATGAACTTATTTCTATCTCCATACTTAATATGGCTCTTCATCTAAGGTAAACTCCACTGGGATTAATATTTAAAATGGAAAGCTAAAATCTCAAAGTGCTATATGACAACACTGAAGTGAAAATTTATTAGACTTGTCATTTCTGTTAATTATTGTCATTTCAGCTAATTACTAGCCATTCCTGTTGGTTATTAGATGTGTCATTTCCCTTTCCAAGCTGCCATCTAGCACTGTCTCTTACTCTGGTTTCATTGCACACCCTCAGGCAAGGGGTCACCGACAACAGAGAACCAAAGGAACGATTCTTCAATTTGTTGAAACACAGAATGGTTATTGAAGAATTCGGGGCTTTACTAGGCAGAATGAGAGTGAAGGAGATGGTAAGAGTTTATTATAAATAAAAACAAAAAGAGCAAAAAGGGATTGTCTATAGGTTAAAGGTAATCTACGAAGAGTTTGTCTATAGCTTAAACAAACTCCTGAAATCTCATGATCTCAACAACATTCTGTTCCCCAGGTCTTTTCTATATTAGACGATTGTAGAATAATGTTGGCTGAAGGGTAGTTGATGGAGGGCAGTACGAGGCTGATTTTCTATAAAAATCCTCTGTTGGAAATTCTATCAGTGGATGTTGGAGCACTGTGTGTACATATGCATATGAAGGTGTTTATTTTCCCCTCAAAGTGTCCCAAAGTATAATCTGATGAAGGTAATAGAGAGATTAATCTAGGAAGTGCATCAGTAAAATGGAGTTCAGGTGTCATGACCAAGAAAACAAGAAAATGCAGACACTGTGTTTAAAGGAAATGTCAACAGTCTTAAAAATCCCTACAAGAAATATGGATATTTGATTTTGCTTTCTTTAGGGTTTGATAGGGAACTATGGCACAGTCAGCACAAATAAGATGAGCTGTGCTAATTATGAAGAATATTAATGGCAACTATATTGGATAGGGGGATAAGTGCCCTCTCATTACAATTTGATTTTATATGAAATCAAAATAAAATAGAAAAGTGAAAGATTATTTTGAAATCTATTCAGTAGAAGAAGCCAAATTCATCTAATAAATTACTCCTGCTATAGATGTTTTCCTCCAAGATAATCCAAATACAAAATTATTCACTTACTAAATTTGCCATTTTAGCCTCAAAAATGCACCCTTCCCCTAAAACCTTTGTCTAAATTCATAACTCAATGGTTTTTAAATGTTTGTTTATATTAATATTATATCATTGTATTCCCTTCCATATGCTGGCCTGAAGCAGTCACTCCTCTCACATCTAGGAAACAGTCCCTCAGTGTTGGTGATATTTTATTCTGATCAAGGTTACTCTTGTTAGTTAGGGTTCAAAATTATCTACCATATGTAGTAAAAGGAGAGAAGGGAGAGTAAGATAGTATCTGAGATCTGACACAGCCCAAGAAGCACTTCTGTGTTCTAAATACATGTACAAAATTCTTAGATTTTATGTTTCTAAAATAGCCGTGGTACTGTAATCAAACTGCAGGTCCTTTGACCACCTCAAAATCCAGTTATTCATTGGCCTAAAACCAGATGTATGTTAAGTACTGATGAAATACATGAAAGGTGAAAGAGAGCCTCTTATAGACAGCACAACATACTGAATTAGTGATGAAATAAGCAGCATAAAGCCCAGTTAGACGTTAGTGTGGTCATCATAATGCACAAATTTTCTGTTATGCTCAGTAAAGACAAAACAAAGTGAATAGGAAAGGATGGGAGCCAGTCCTACAAATCACTTTCTGAAACACCGTTCTCACATGCTGAGTAGACTTTCTTTCTTATTTTCTCTAGAAAGCAGAATAAACATCATGGCAACAATGAAAGAAATTCCTACGTCTATGAAAACAGCCACTGGGTACTATGAGTTGTTTGTTACCTATATAGCACTACTCCCTCAAGCTTGAGAACTTTGTTTCTATTTTCCTACCAAAAATAGCCAAGAGGATACAGGTATTGGCCTAGAGCAACTCTGGGACAAATTGAGAATGGAATGGAAAAATAACTTATTGCAAGTGTGTGTGTGTGCATGTGTGTGTGTGGTGTGGTGTGGTGTTTTGCCACAATCAATCACATCTTCTCTGACATTGCTTCATTTATGGATTATTACAAAAACACAGGAAGAATGTGAAAAGATAATGCTGTAAAGCCACCGGAATGAAATTGGTGGGAGGAACCCGTTTCTCATTGTGTTCCCAAGCACCTCTGCACTCAGAATCCCAGCATTGTTTAAACCTCTTTTCTATATAAGAAAGCTAATCAAATGACACTCAGGAAAATTGACTTGGGTTTTCAATCTAGTTTCAGATCTCTAGTGTACTTCTTTCAAATGGCATTTGTTATTCTCTGCATATCCTTAGGAACATGCCCTGTCAAGAAATGCCATACAACTTCAAACCGTGTTTTTTCCCACCTCTATAACTTTTTATGTATTCCCTTTTTACATTTTATTACAGCATAACATCTAAAAATGAAATAAAGATTATAGGCAATGCTTCAGGACCTAGAGTTCTATGCCTTGCCCTGAATGTAAAACTGCGTTGATAGAAACCACTGTTATACCTCTGTAAATTGCTCAAATCTCCCCACTGACCATCACTGTAATTATTTCTGCTTGAAAATGAAAGGTTTGATCAGCAGAGATTTTTTTATGTCTATCTTTTCTTCCGTTCACCTGAACTGCTAGTTTTCCCTTGGTGGAAGAGTCTAGAGATTAAATCTATATTTATTTATAATACTTATCTCTGTGATGCATGGGTAATCAAACAGAAAGGAAACCAAAAACAATTCATTCTTGTACACTCTTAAGTTATTTTAAGAATTTGTTCTTTGTTCTCATCGTTTTTATAAAATTAAAGTAATTGTTTATTCCCAAGTTATGTAACCTGGGGAACTGGAAGCAGGAACAGAAAGGCAATAAGGAGGAAGAGACAGAAAAGTGAGAAAGACAAAACACAGAATCCAAAGTAGAAAAGAAACATTCAAGAGGCAAGTTAAATTCACTCAAACCCCCAGCATCAGTACAAAAGCCACTGTGGTCAACTGGCCTTAAAGCTATTGAATTTGTAATCACTTTGAAGAAAACGCCTAAAGCTCATTTCCAATAAGTTCCAAAGGTTTATGCCTTATACTTCCTCCATTCTTGCATCCCTACTATAACTTGACTCAAAACTAGTTGAGCTAGTGAGCAGCTTCTTCTTTCATCTGAATAGCATTCTATCCAACAGGACATACCTATGGCCTGACTTTCCCTAAAGTTTATAGGAAATCAGGAAACATTCAAAGATGGGACAGTGGACCACGGATGTGGGGTTGGAGTATAGGCATGTGAGGGACCAGGAACTGAGTGTGACTGCCAGAGCCATATTGCTTTGATTTCCTTGTCTCCCATTGTGGCGAGGTGTGGCTGTCTTAAGGGCTCTTTTGTGGCTCAAAATAAGCCAGAATTCTCTTTCTTTTTTTTTTTTTTTTGTTTGTTTTTTGGTACCAGGAATCAAACTCAGGACCTTGTGCTTGCCAGGCAGATGCTTATGCCACGGAGCTACATCCCCAGCCCCAGAATTTTCTTTCTTTCTTAATACTAAAGTACTCAAGATATACTAAGGAAAAATACTTTTCAGTAATAGTGTGATAAAAGTTATGGTTAAACTAGGGCAAGAAGATATAAAGAAGGGATTGAGATCACATGCAAACTTGTTTAGTTCTATTTGTTTATTTTCTATAATTGTGACTGTAGAATCTGTTAGCTCATATAACATAACTTCCTCAAAATCTCTGATATCAGTTTCTCCCTTCTTTTTCTTTTGCATCTTTCCTTTTACCTTTCTAGTTTCAATTCTCTGTCTCTGTCACTATCTCTGTCACTATCTCTGTGCCTTTCTCCCCACCCCCACCTTCCTCATTTAATGATTTCTGTTAAACACGGGTAACTTCCACAGGCATTTCCTAGAAAGAAGAACCTTCTAATTATGTCATGCAGCACAGGAGAAATTCTTGCCTATGTAAAAATAGTCACAATGCATCAGTGAATTGCTGTTACCTATTTCTCCCCCATCTAATCTTAGGGGTCAGAAGAATAAAGGTTTAATAATACTGTTCCTGGCTTCTATAGAAAATATCAATGGAAAGGCTCAAATATGGTTACACGTGAAGTGTTTGCCTTGGAACTGAGGAAAACTACTACCTTGCACACATATGTTATTTTAATATAGGACCACTGAATTTTTAGATTGAATCTTTTACACACATATGACAATGACTTAAGCTGTGATAAAAACAAAAGATCTCAACTACTCCTTAGGATCACAGGATTTCGATGCCATCCTGCCCTATATTTCAGACAGACTAAGGCTGTGAGAAGGGAGGAAACTTTTCAAAGCTACAAACCCAGATGTTTTTAAAGAGAAAAAAATAATAACAAAATAATAACAACAAAGACCAAGACAAAATAACCTAGTTTTGAAGGCAGAACTGACCCTGGAATCTTCTTGTCCTTATACCAGAATGAGGAACACTGCAGTTATGCAAGTACACCTAATCTCATTGGACACACACTTCAAGTGGATCCTTTAATGGGCTTTTATGAAACACCATTAATCACTAGTGAGAGGACCCTGAGTTCATTAGTCCAATACAATGTCCCAGTTTAATCTTACTGTGGTCATACAAAAACATCCTTGGTTTTGGAAACTCAGAATGTTTTAGCAATGACCAGAGTTCTAAGAGCATCCAAGATAAAAGTAAACGTGTTTGCTTGAAAGGAGGGGAAGGGCACAATGGAAACAGTAACTGTGAAATTCAGAAAGAATACCTGCCAGCTCACTGATTTCCCCATGCTTTAGTTGACTTCAGGTTTAAGAATTGTTTTTGATATGCATATCACTGCTTCTTGTTCGAGTTAATTTGTTTAAACATTCATGAAGGGGAAGGTTTTTAATAGAAATGTGCCAAATGTTTTTTTCAATTACAGACAAACTGAGGTGTTTGCTCATCCATGAACAACGTGAATATTCAGTTGTGGAGAGTTTTACTGCCTACTCACAAAGTTTTTTCTTTTTACCTTCCTTGTTAAGTGCCAAAATCTGTATGGAAAATGATGGGAAACACTTTTGCATCAACTCCATTACAAATGACTTGTTTTGAATACGGCAGAGGTTTGACTGGGGCTTTGTTAGGTTTTTAGAAAACAAAAACAAATCAAATGTGAGACAATAAAAAAATTACTATGGGCTGACAAAATCAGCAAGGAAGAAGTAAGATCAGCAGGAAGTTAGGGAGGATTTTGTTCAGTCTACCATCTCACATGTTTAGTGCTATGTTGAGGGCAGTAATGTGGGAAACTAGGTCAGGTTTCAGATTCCAAGGAAGGTGATCAACAGAGGTATTGTGACTGGTCTACCAAGAACAATGAGATTTACAGTAACCAGGTGTTGGAGATCAAAAAAGGTAAAGAGAGAAGGTAACGTTACAATGTGAAAATAGTCCCAATCCTGCTTTACTGTTATCTTCTCCCTCCCAGGATCCAATAGAGTATCAGAAAATAGCAGGAGCTCAATTGATAGGTTTGAATGAATGAATGAATGAATGAATGAATGAATGAATGAATGAGTGATCTAAAGAAGGAAGCAAAGATTTTGCTGTGAAACTGTGATTTAATGTCGTAATTTTCTTATAGTGTAAGAATGAAGTTCTTCTGGATAAGAATGATCACTAAAAAGGTGCACTTGCTTATGGGCTGCTAAACTCATAAGCCACTCACTCTAACTTTCTTAGACTTCTTTGCTCCAAAATTAGATCATGTGCAGAAGCCAAAGCAAAACTGCAGAAGTAAAAATCATAGAATAATAACATAGATGGTTTCAGTTCTCATATATGAAGCTTCGGGATTAAAAAAATTTTAAAATGTTTCCTCCCAATTTCTGTCACATAAAAATTGCTCATTCAAAATTCTTCCTACCTTGTAATCTACATAGATTTCACTTACTAGCACAAATACTGTCCAGTGGAGTCTGATACTCCAATCTGTACATTCACTTAAAGTTTTCTGTATTGCCATGGCCTCTTTCTGGATGCTGCCATCCCTGACTCTACTAATACGTAAGTCAATGTCCCTTAAGATTTTGCAACCACTGGGACTCATACAGAGGTAAAGAAAACAAATGAACATTCTAAGGAGGAACATCATGACCTCTAATTTCTTTATTCAAAGTAGTTTCACTGTATTTATTTTAAATAACAGCATGTTGCATAATATTTTATTTCCTTAAAAATACTGTTCTTTTTCCAATTTAAATGTCTTAGAGTGGGGGGTCAGGGATTTAGCTAAGTGGCACAACACCCACCTGGCAAATGTGAGGTCCTGAGTTTGATTCCCAGTACCCCCTACCAAAAAAAACAAAGTCTCAGAGAAAAAAGCAGAAATTTATATATGGGAAAGTTCTTAGTGTTTTTAAGGAAAGGATGGACTTGGTGACTTCTAAAGACTTTCTTTCTAGTTTATCCATCTTCACTCCAGACCTGAGATTCAAACAGGCTTGACTCAATCTGCTGACCTGGTGAATGTACCTTCTCTTTAAGTTCGAAGGGAATCAGAACTCAGTCTGTCATGTTCCACCACAAATTTTCATCAACTCTGCACTGGAAAACCTTTGAACTAAATCAAGCACATCAACTCTAATGCACCAACCCTTTTGATCAGCTTTATTCATTTCCTCTTCTATTTTTCTTAAAATAAAAATATCACCAGTCCTAGAAGTTCCTAAAAATTCAGCAGAATTACCACTACAAAATATTAAATACCCAACTTGATCCCAGTCTTTGGATTAAAATTTTAGATGTGATTTGAACAGAAAAATTTAGTTGGCTATTTTAATATTAAAAAATATTTAATGTGCTGGTTTTCAGTTTGAGAAGACAAATATCCTTTTTGTTCTTCAAAACCAACTCCTGTATGTCTTTAATTGATCTCATTCTCACAGATTTTCTCTAAGAAATTACCAAAAAAAAATATTTCCTGTATCTCCCATTTTCCCAAACCTTCCTCCTCTGAATATCTGCTCAAGTACCCATCTTTGTATATCCAAGTTATTTCTCTTATCACTATGTTCTCAAGTTGTACCCATTTGCCTACAAATGCCTCAAGTTTACACTTCTTTACAGCAGTGTAGTGTGGCTTTGTGTATTTTCCTTATCGATTCATCAGCTAATGGATATACACATTGTTTCCAAAATTTCTAAGAATCTATTTAGTTTATGTCACGTGTTCTCAGAAACTACTTTGAAGATAATGATACAGCGTGTATGAACTATTGTTATTCTATTATTGTTTTGCTATGAAACTTTTTTTTTCACAAAATACAAAAATACACAATAAAATCCATATTTGTGGTATAAAAGTTCATTCATCCTCATTTTTCCTTGACTCGCACGTTCCTTTGAGGCTACCAGTTAACTCAGAGCAGCAATGTGTGTGTGCGCGTGCATGCAAGCACGTGTGCATGTGCACATGTGTATGCATGTGTGTAAGAAATGGAAGGATATTTCATTATGTTTATGCCAAGAATTATGGAAGCTATGAAGTTGGGTGTTTTGCAGCTAACCATCAAACATTCACAGTCTTTCTTCTTTTGTCTTCTGGATGTCAGTTATAGTCCTTCAGTTTGCCTCATCATTGCCTTAGACAAGTACATTCAGAGGCTTTAAGAAGAGAAAAGAGCATGACCCTTTCTATGTCCCTTAACTACAAACTCTTACTGTAACCCATAAGCATGTTTCTCCTCATCCATTGTCCAGGACTGCTACTGTGAAAGATTCACCTGCTGGGACTATGAAAGGATGCAGATGCCCCAAAACATACAGCACTTGATAACCAAACAAAATTATAGTACTATCAGTAGGGAAGGAGCCAGGTTGACGAAGGTGTCATAATGTCCTTTACAAATTTAATTCATCAGAGTGCCAGACCTGCACATCATTGTTTCATACAGTGTTGCCTGCTGCTTACTGCCTTGGCTACATCAATGCTTCCAGTAGGATAATGTGTTATTTTATATTTATTAACCCTGGGACTAATGATAATATGGAAATGTATTGGGCAGTGTGTGTGTGTGTGTGTGTGTGTGTGTATGTGTGTATGGTTGGAGGGAAAGCAAAAAGAGTGAAGAAAATCCAATAAAAGTTATAAATTCATGACTAGGTTACTGGACAGAATTCTTAATCATTTATAACACTTGACTGCTTCTTATACTTGTTGGGAAATCTACCATTTAAATAGCCAAAGGTCTATTGGCTTAGAAATAGAGGAAATTAGAACAAAAGATCAAGCTGGAATTCAGGCTTGAAGAAGCATCCTGCATTACTTTAAATCCTAGTTCCACTGCATCATACACTGCTGCGACTATAGAGAAATGATTTTGACAAAGTACAGAGATGGATCCCTCCTTGTACCTATGCTCCTTCAGGCTAAGAACCCATAATGGTGTTTCAGTGACAATATGGAGTATTGGAAATTTGAAGCGGGATTTCATAGTGAGTGGTGATTTCTGTCACATGTGAACTTGAATATAAGTCAAGTTCACTGCTTAAATATCTGAGAACATGCTTATGTGGGACAGCTGAATAAATATCTCATTTTTCGTTCCCTCTTTTATAATCTCTGTGCTTATTGTAAAAAGAGCCTCATGTTTCTGATCACAGTGACCTCTCCTTTGGCTTCTTCCTCTTTCTTTTTTATCCTCATATAAAATTTCTTTTATCTGCCTTACTTCTCCTTCTGGACTCCTGCTCTCTTCCTGTGATTCTTTCCTTTCTGTTCTTCTTAACCTCAGGAGTCCACTGGGATAAACACTTACCCCCCTGGACACAATTAGCCTCTCTGCCTGTGTCTACTCATCTCAGCTTCCAGAAGCATCAGGATAATCTGCAATGAGCAGAGCCGTTGTTTGGCCAGATTTGACTATGTAGACAAACAATCTAGATAAATAATTCCCAGCCTCAGCTCACAAAAACACCCTTTTCCTCTTTTGTAGTGTGTTTTCAGGCCTTAAATTTTTTATGTTCCTGCTTTAACACTTCACTTCAAAATACCTCCATAAAAAAGTAATGTCTTTTCTCTTTTGTTAAAAGAGGAATATCCTCACAAGGAGCTATCTCTCAAGATATGTTGAAATCCCAAGAGAGATAGTGTTTTACATTTTAAAAAATGCTTTCCCGGGTATTATCTTGTTAGATACTCCTCCAGATCATGGGAAGTTGGCAGGGAGGTAAAACGGCTTCAAAGATGTTTTGCAGTGGTATTTATTACAGACTAATTAAGTGGACAATGAAGATTGCTCCTGTTCTCCATGTAATACTGCCACCTGTGCGTTAACTTTATGTAAAATAAGCAGATATAAAGACAGGGAAAGTTTAAGAAATATACATGTATGTTTTTCCTCCCCTTTATTTTCAAGGGAAAGTAACATTTGCAATTATCCACTCCATGGAAACTGGAATTGCTTCCCCTGGGTGACAGACACACCCTTATCTCCACAGGCACAGCTGTGTGCTTTTCCTTTAGTCCATTTTACTCAGATGTGTGACACGGCACGGTACCCACCCTAAAATGAGCACTGGTCTTTTCCTCTCCCCTTTCTTTCCTTTCCTTCCTATGTCTTTCTACTTACTCTCCCTCTCTCCCCCTGCTTCCCCCCTTCCCTCCCACCTCTCTCCCCTCTTTTTTATTCTCTTTGTTTCTATATTTTCCTCCCTTGTTTCCACCCCTACTCCTGAGATGAGAAATCTTCGACTCCCTGCATTCGCATTCTCTTTGCTTTCATCCTCTCTCCCCTCCACAGTCCTATAGTGTAATGCCAATTATTAGAAAATATAATTCACTGTGTCTCACACTATTATTTATAATCTACTCGAGCATTTTCTTCACATTCTTAATATCCCTGGTGTCGAAGAGAATTACAGCTGGGAAGCTGACTGCAGGCCTGTGTGTAACAAGAGCAGAGAAGAGCATTGTTTTCACAGGCAGATTTTTTGTTGTTGTTGTGTCTGAGGGTTCATGATTTTTCTAGAATGGCTAGATATTTGGTTATGCATTTTAAATTATTTTTGAAAAAAACCACACACTTTCTGATTACTTTTTTTCTTTTCTTACTTCATAGGAATGAAGAAATAATTTCTTTTCAGAAAGATCAGTTTACGGGGGAAATCTCTTCCCATGCATTTAAAGGTATCTAGTAGGGGACAACTCCCAAGCAGTTTCCCCTGGTAACATGGCTCTGAGCACGAAGGGCTTGCTGGATAGCACGGACTGTCTTTCTCCATCTCCTGCATTCACTCTCAGTCTTTCAACTCTCTCTCTGTCTCTCAATCTGTTTCTCTCTCTCTCTCTCTCTCTCTCTCTCTCTCTCTCTCTCTCTCTCACACACACACACACACACACACACACACCATTGTGTGTTATTTGAGCATAAGAATATGAAGATCTGATCTTTTCCACAAATTTGAAATTTAGCAAGTGACAGTCTCTGTCCTGGGAAACCTGGTATGTGCTATAGCTTCCTTTCTTCTGTTTTCTTTTCTTTTCTTTTCTTTCTTTTAACCAAGAAAGATAAGATTGATGAATTTAAGTGGAGTCATGACAGACCTAGAAAGTATAGCAAAAAGAGAAAAAAATAGATGAGTGTGTGTGGTGTATGTGTGTGCATGCAAATGATAGTGCATAAAGAAAGCAGTGACAGAACAAAAGATAGCGATAATGTTGCAAGAAAAAGAATAACTCCTTCAAGGCAGGCATTGTGCTGTCTAGTTCCCCAGATTTGTGAGAAACCCATTGTAATGTAATATACAGACATGAAACCCACTGTAATTTAATAATCAGACCATGGTTCCTTTGTCAGCCCACACAACATGCACATGCATGTACACACACACATGCACACAGGCACACACAGATTTTGTTTTTGAGTCACTAGCCCAAAGACTTTGTCTCTGTACCTTCCTGGTCATTGGGAGCACTGATTAGCCCTGTTGAGTTACTTGGTCTTGACTAATTCAGGGGTGGACAGCAATCAGTGGCTTCCACCCCAGCTCATGCCCCCTTGTCCTACTCTTCTTGAAACAAGTATAAAGATGTTTTACATTTGAGAATTTCAGTTCTGATAATGATAGGAAAATAGACATATAACAAGCAGTTTAGAGTTTTATGTATTGTCAAGCTCTCTGGTGTACATTTTTAAAAATCCTCTGAAATTCATTCATCCATGCAGTTAAATGATACTCTTGCATACTATTTTTATAAAATGGATCATAGTCTGGGTAGACTAATTTTTATTTTTCTTATATGTGCATATTTTCTTGCATTAGTCTCTAGAGTTCAATGAACGAATTAATCCATCATTTCAAATTTTGTTTTGCTTTGCTTTATTTACTTGTCATTTTAATTCTAACAGGGCACACTCTGATTTTTCTATTAAATAAACCACAGAAAATGCAACTAGCCATTGATTGCATGAAATATACTTAAACAGGCAGGGGGGATAAGAATTCAAGTACAAGGTAAGGTGTTACCACTATGAGTCAGTGAGTAGGGCCATGTTTTCCCCAAAAGGCCACCTTTTCCACTGAACCTGAATTGGCTTTGAATTCAGTAGGAAGACAATAGTAGTCTAAAAAGAGTCAACAACTGAAGATTCTTACATATCCTTCTTCACTGAAGTTACTCCCCTGTAGATCACCTAAGCACTTACTGTGACAATAATGCCTTAAAATGAAAGAGAATGAAAGGGTAACACACACTTCTTTTCTTTTTGATTCTTACTATCATCTCAGAGGTGGAGAGCATTGGCAGAATACATGAGTATCAGAAAATGTGGTCAATCAGCAAATAGTTGAGTTTTATATATATCTCCAGTCTTGATTAAAAAAAAACCAAAAACAAAAAAACAAAAAACAAGTTTAGCCAAGTGTAGTGGCACACACCTGTAATCCTAGCATTCGGGAGGCTGAGGCAGGAGGATTGTTGTGAGTTTGAGACCAGCTTGGGCTATAAAGTGAGCTCAAAACCAGCCTGAACTGCATAGCGAGAACCTGTCTAAAAAAAAAAAAAACAAGTTTATATACATATAGGAGCTTAAAATGTGAACATGTGATTTTGTTGATCCCAATGCAATTTAAATGTTTTCATATTTGAATTTAAAACAGTGCACAATGTAAAGATAAACACTAAAGTTCATGCTAATTATTTAAATTTAATTGCTCACATCTGACATTAAATTACAAATAAAAAAAGAAAATGCTCTATAGTTCAATATTTTAAATGGGCACATTTTCAACACTTCTAATGAGCTTTCTAAATGGGGAACTTGGAGTCCCCGTAGTTGAGTGGTTAGTCCTACCATCAGAATTATAGTTATTATCAACTGCTTTGAGTAGTGTCTCTATGGTTGAAAATCACTAGAGAAACTAAAAATAATTGTGCAAAATTACTTTTCTGATCAGGGAACTGTTCCTTATCTACTCAATGCAATTCCCATCCTATAATTTATTGCTAAAACTAAGAATTTTTTTTTTTAAATTGCACAAATACGGGATTCAGAAAATTCCAGGCTACTTTTTTTCAGGCTAATTGTTTTATATTTTGTTCAGATTCCTCTCTGGAAAGAAACTGATAGCGTAGCATTTACTCTGCCTTGCTCCAGTGTCTCCTCTGTGTGCACGCATTAGTTCAGTCGGACCACACTGCGGCACACAGCTTGTTCTCACTTGCATTGCGATCATCCATGGTTCCCCAGCTGCCCAACTATGCTGGCTCAAATGGTGCTGTCCTTATAGCACCCTTCACCCAATGTAATCTAGTCTTCCCTTGAGGAGTGAATAAATGATGACAGTGAGGAATCAGACTTCGGACCTCTTAGAATAATTACTATGGTAAAAAAGGGGTCAGATTCTGAGGTATCACGTTAAATTCGGGTTCTGACTGCTTTTATGTTTTCAGCAGAGAGAAAGCAGCAGTGTGTCAGTTATTATATAATGCTGCCTTCATCTTACTAGAATAGGGCTATTTGATGCCACTATTTCAATTTATTATTGGGAGATAAATAATAGTTCTTATAATTGAAAGTGAGCAGAAAGACATTGGGCACAATTTCTAAAGGTAAGGATTGCCTAAATCTATCTTCAACTAATGAAGTCTCTGCCTGGTTTAGACATCTTGAAATCCTGGTTCCCTTCATCCAGTCCCATCCTGAGCAGCGAAGGCTTGCACCCCATATATTGCACTGCACAATTGGCTCGCTGCCTTATGGGGACGGGGAGAGTTCGCACTCCTCCGGTGCTTCATGTATCATCTGATGCCAGAGGCAGTGAGAACACAACATTGATGGACCAATGAACTGATCCAATATGGCAAATCCTATATTCCTGTTTGGGTACAAATGAATAACCTCATAGAGTTCTGCACACATTCAACACATGATGAAAAGGAGGGAAAAAAAACAAATGGAATTTCCTGCTCATTGCATTCCATTTTATTTCTCTGTTTTAACTTTGTAAGTGAATTCAATGTCTGTAGAAGGCAATTGATTGCTCTAAAAGAAAATGAAAAAAAATATTAAAGCCCCAAACTACAATCTCAACACATTTAGACTTGGTTCTTTTCCTTTGCTGAAATTCTCAGCTGGGCTCTTCACCTCACAGCCTTCAAAGGCCATCTAAGCATTTCAGAACAGAGATTTTGGACTCTGCAGTGCAGGGCTGCCCTCCTCCCCTATCCAGTAACTTTTATTCATCAACAGAGTGGGAAAAGAGGGGTAAAGACAAAGGTGAAAGGAATGCACAAGGTGTATGGGTGAAAGAAAAAGTGCTGTTCCAGTTTGCCTTAAACCTCCCAATGTCTTGTGTTTCATCTGAGGGACACTGTTTCACTCTAATCTTTCACATGCTGCATAGTCCCCCTGACCTATTTTCAAATTCTAGTTTTCTAGAATGTCCTACAACATCCTGTGCATGTATTTCTCATTCTTGCACTGTATAATTTTTATGTCCTGCTTCCTGTATGAAATTTTTCCTAATTAATCCACATGATAATATTCCTCAATCTCCATGAGTTTCTAAAAAATTTATTGTGTGTTACTTGTTCACCATAGTGTTACTCTGTATCTTAAAATTGTTTCTCACCAATAAATGGCTCTCACTAAATGAATTCATTAAGAAAAAGTCTAGTTTAAATCACCTGCAATATTGCAGTCTTTTATGTAAATTCATAATTAGTGTTTACTATTAAAAATTATTGTTATCCCTAAAGTAAATATATATAATCAATATAAACTATTTATTGTGTCATCTATTATTATAATATATCTATCCATACAATGTATTTAAATTTCCTACGTGTTTTCATGTGTCTAAGGAATTTTCTCCATGTATGTATAGTTCAAATATTCAATAAAAGTATAGGAACAAAAATGAGTTGATTACCCTATTCTGATACTTCTATACTGGTTAACGCAGCTAGTAGATACAGTGTACTTTTCTAACTGCCAAAGTCCTCTAAGCACTATCCTGTCTTTTTTTTTTTTTTGTACTGAGCACCAAGGAGTAGGAAGTCTAATTCCAACTTCATTATTTCTAGATGGAGAAAGGAGAAAGGGAGACAAACCTATCCATCATAACCCAATCAGCCAATTTAAAAGATCAGGTCATATGCCCTACAACTCAGGCAAGAAAGTACAGGACAAATGTGCAAAAGGTCCAATGGGTGTAAACAGTATGTGCAAAGCAAGGAGGCAATTCCACAAAAAAGCTCAAAAATAATTGCATGTGAGCACTATACATAAATCCCGACGAGGTGCAGGCTGTGACCTTGAGGTGAAAAGTCTCCTTAAACTGCAACCAAAGCTTTCTATTCTAAAGGGAATAAATTGCTGAAAATCATTCTCCTTCTTTGCATTCTTATTTCATACTTTGTATTGCTCACATTAAAAGACAGGCACACCAGCAGTCTGGTGTTTACTTTATTCTTTTTCTTTTCTTCTCAGAAAGCCAGTATTGGCTTTCCTGTAGATCAGAGTGGGTGAGCCCTTTTCACCTTCAGACTATGGTTTGTACTCATCAATACCAGGTTATCAAGCTTTCTAATGGAAATTACCAGTGCATGAAGGAATGATAAAGCAATCTGCGTAAGGGGGAGACGTATAGGCACTGAAGCTTGAGACATCTTTTCTAGGGCTCACAATAATTATGAGAGCAAATTTAATAAACTTTACATGAAACTTGTGACGGATATTCTTCGATCCTACGACTGCTATTGCATTGTAAACTAGACAACGGTAGCAGAGAACTAAAATGTTCAGGAAGGTTGGGCAAGTCTTAATCCTGACTTAGGCCTCAGAGTTTAGTTTGAAACCAACTTCTGAGACAAGGTTGCCTGTGGCATTCACCAGATTGATTGATTCTTTCTTTCTTACCAGGCAGGTGGCACTGATCACAAAGCCCACACTTATTTGGAATATCAGCTATCACAACATACCGTGATTTCTCAGCTCAGAGCTTTGAAGGATTAAAACTGGATTAGGAGGAAGAAAGATGCTTCCCCAATGAGCAATATTTACAGCAAGGAAAAGGCTTTTTTCCCACCCCCTTTACAAGAATAACAAAGAGAAAAAATGAATCTGAGCAATGATTCTTAAAATGGCAATATGTGGGCAGGACTTAAGAAATACACCTTTCTAATTCCCAGGCAATTTATGTGTGTGTGCCTAAGTATCCAATTAGCAGGCACAGATGCCATTTTGCATTAAAAAATACAGGGTTTTACAACTGCAAACCAGCTGTGCCCATAAATTTCACCAATCACTTTGCAGAGGTCTACCAAGAATTTGGATCTGAATATTATGGAATCTATTATCCTCAGCATTTAAATAAACAAAGATTGATTGACATATTTTGTTTAGTAAAATATTTTTCTCAGAGAAGAGGAGAAAAGCATAATAAATATACAGCAATGGGCCTCAGGAAAACCAGTGGAAATAGATTAATCCTGGTCTGTTAAAATTCTATATCTTACTTCAAATATTTTACAATGGTGGGACATTCTGTAGCCCACATTCCATTTTAGTAGCCACTTCGTAAGTGTAGAAATCAAGTACTTTAAAATGGAAAGTGCAATTACTAATTAAAGAAACATATTCTTGATTTTATTTAATTTGACTCAGTTTACACTTTGATAACTGTGCTGGACATATTAATAGCATAATTAAAAGCACTCATGACATTAACATGTCAATAAGTTAGTGATGAAAATCTTAAAGAGACATTCACTTCTTATTAGACATGCAACTTTATATAATTAGCTCTGGGGGCTGGCGATTTAGTTCAGCTGCAAAAGCGCCTGCCTGGCAAGTGCAAGGTCGTGAGTTCGGTTCCCGGTACCGGAGAAAAACCAAAAAATAAAAAATAAATAAATATAATTAGCTCTGTACAGCCACTTTTTCATTATGTCAGTCCAATAATAATGGCTACATACAGTGCTAAATGGTTAAATACAGAATGTATTTAAGTTATTTGACTTATTGTCTTAAACACAATAAGTCCTTAACCAAAGTTTTAGTATCTACTTTACTTGTGCCTTTCTTTCTTTCTTTCTTTTTTTAAAATTTATTTAAAAAATAAAATAAGGAAAACATATTAACAAACAGGCATCCATTTACAAAATAGCGTAAGAACAATACAAACAATACAGAGCTACAGACAAAATGGTAGGAAATGAACAATGGTTGTTGTATCATGTATTAATATCTTCAAAGTGGTTTCTCAGGGAAACAAATAGATACATGTAAGATTGATCAAATAGGTAACCATTAACTGTTCCTTTCAGTAAAGTGATAGAAGTCAGTAGTACATCTATGTTAGCTATCCTGTATATACATACATACATACATACATAATTTCCCCTTCTTTCTTCTCTCTTTTCCCTCACCCCAGTTGCTCTTTACTTTTGAGCATTTTCCTTTATTTCCTTCTTTCTTTTCTACTATCTTCCCTTTCTTCTTTTGTTTAGTAGGTAGTGACAAGAACCAAAAAAGTAGCCAGGCGTGGTGGTGCATGTCTGTAATCCCAGCACTGAGGAGGCCGAGGCAGGAGGATCCTTGTGAGTTTGAGACCAGCCTAGGCTAAAAAGTGAGCTCAAGGCCGGCCTAAACTGCACAGTGAGACCCTGTCTCAAAAAAAAAAAAAAAAAAAAAAGAAAGAGAGAGAACCAAAATAGTAGAAATTGGACAAAGTGGTGAATAAGGCACACTGCCACACCCAACACTTCACCAGGTACATTGTTCTAAATCAGGATTTCACCTGAAAGTTCTAACAATGCAGCCTAACCCCAGGCACCATTAGGAGACAATATACAATGTAGCCAAGGTAAGCTGCATGTACATATTTTATTGTTCTTTTAAAATGCAGTGAAATGAGAAAGAAAGATAAATTACTTAAAGGCTTCATGAGAGAAAAATTATTGTCACTAGACAAGGAATAATAGGATTAAACAAAAAGAAGGGTGAAGGAAAAAGGAACAAAAGGGAGAACAATTTCAAGTGGCAAAGTACAAAAGATAATACCCATTTTATATCTTTAGTCTTGTTATATTTAATAAATTATAGGAAAATTTAATGTTCAACGGGAACTTATTTGTTCAAATGAACACACCAAGTCCTGTGTCAAAAAGTGATTAAAAAGAAACAATAAAAGCTGCACAACTCTCTCTTCCAACTCCAGTTCTGCTTCTTCCTGTTTCCGGGCTGCTTTGAAGGGAGACGTATCACCTGAGACTAGTTTTATGTGTTCATTATAACCTCTGCCCCTAGAGGGTCCTTCTTTTTCTTTCTCTGTCCTGTCCTCTTTTCTTGTAAATCTCATGCTTCTTTATTTTCTTGTTTGACTGTTCCATTTTTTCATGCATCTTCCCTGAGTATGAACAACATCACTTAATGGTACATGGTGCAAAAGGTCTTATTTTGTTCTTGGTAGGCAGTGGAAAAGAGCCTTAAGTAGTGGTTTGTACATAAAGTGAACACTTTCAGTAAGAAACTATAGGAAAGGTAACAATAGAAATTAGCCATGTAACTAAAAGCCACCAGAAAACCATTGATCCGTTTGGCTGCAAATAACTCTCAACAATGTAAGAATACTTGTTGTTGCTCAATTTCAGGAATGTAATGGATAATTTACTCTGTGCAGGTATAGAGAGAGAAAAGGAAACACAACACAGGAAGCAACAAGCACAGATAAATGTGGAAGCTTTTCAAAAGTGGATCACAATTTGAAGAACTAAATGGATAATGGTAGAGACCTTGATGGGGGAGATGGTTTCTCTTTACAGAAGGAAATCCTGTGAAAAAAGTAAGAAATAACAGAACAAATAAGGCTAGAAGCTCAACACCAAGAAAAACTAGGCTGGATCAAAGAAAAAAGTGTTTTCCACATCTTGTAATCTAAAGATTCTCTCAAAGTTTCTAATAATGTATAAAGAACACCCTCCCATGTACTACTCTGTAAAGTTTGTACATTTACATAAACATGCTTACTGCTTTCAGACATTCCATTTAATTCTTAGCTATTGGCTTCAGTGGTTCTGAATTTTGTATCATCTGCATCAGTTCCAGGTTAGAGACATTTGAATGGATTGAGAGGCTCTTTCTTGACCACCACTGTCAAGTAGAAACCTGGGTGAAGATCATCTCCCTAGGACAGGGTTGCAGGAGGGTGTTCTTTACCCGCCTTTCCTTGTTACTCTGAACATACCTTTGTAGAAGATAAGGCAATCGTACTGCAGAGCAGTGACTGCAATCAGACACAGAAAAATAAACAAAGTTTATCACAAGCTAACAAAAAATATTTCACTGATGATTCCTGATATTTGTATAAAAATTTTGATATATTTATATGAATTTTATATTGCTTACTCTGTCAATTTCTTTCACTGGCTTTTGGAAAAAGATTACACATTTTCCATATTTACTAATGAATATATAATCTACAGAAAAATCCAATGTGTTGCTAAGGTCCTGCATACACAGTGGTGGGCAGAAAGCTTGAGTTCAGTTGCCTTTTTCCTAATGTAGTGCCCTCCCCACCAGGTGTGCCCTAGCATTTAATTGTGCATGTAATACAAAGGACAGAATCCAATTAGATTTTAGGTAGATGGGCACTCTTTACTAGGATCACATTAAAGAGTAGTCTTACACCAGAAAACACTCTTGTTTTTAAAATATGTATTTTTTTCAGTTTTCAATGCAGCAATTATTAAAATGTGCCACTGGTACCCTGTATACAGACTATTTAGAGCTTTCCAAGAAAGGCATTGCTATTTGTTGATTTCAGGAGGGCTGATGGAGGAATAAATTGTACGCATATAGTGTGGTAGCAGCTGGCAGTCAACTGAAACTGGTGTTGTGCACTTCACAACGTGTTTTATGTGGCTGGGAACATTTACATTAAGGTCAATTAGGTTGCCAAAATAGAGACTCACAGCTGAGAGATGCTTAGTGAAGTGCATTGGTGTTTGGCAGGGGAAATGGAACTGATAAACCTGCATGAGCTTGGTCTGCCAGCTGGTGGGTGGTCCCAGCCATGCTGCTGGAACACCATTCAATTCAATTCACAAATATTTATTGAGTAAGTAGATTGTGCAGAGCACCAGGCAAAGTGCTGAGAGGGCAGCAAGACCACACACACTGTGATTCAGGTCTTAGAAGGGTTTCAAATAACAAAGGATCTCAATATTTATCAGTGATTGTGTAAGGACCATATGCTAGGCACTGTCCTAAATGTTCTGTGTGTTATACACTGGATGTTCACACAACAATATAAGACACATGCTCTTACTTTGTCAATGAGAAAATTTTGATAGTAAGGTGGAAGAGTCAGTCATGCTTTTGATAATTTCCATAATTTCCCTTTTCTAGGGGAAAGTACACGTGAAAGAACTGCATCTCACTGCCACCATGAAATCTGATTATGGCCACGCGTCTTCCTTTGGCCAAGAAAATGTGAGCAGTCCTGATGCGTATCATTTCTTGTGGAAGTGTTCCACATCTGGTGACAATTTCTCATTTCCATGCTACCCACTGGTCCTGTAAATGATGGAGAGACCCTCAATCTGGGTCCCGGAGCAAAGATGAATTAACATAGAGACTTTGCTGGTATAAAGAACACATGAAGTAGAGTGACCTTTCATACCCTGAAATTTAAAAGTTGATTGTTAAAGAAATTTAAAGTGTCATAGACTGGCCGATATAAGTTAAGAAGGTAAGAGTAGTAATAATAGATTTAAAGTGCATTGGCAAAAATATAACACATAATTATGTACCAATGAAATATAGCAATAATAAAAGCAGCTAAATTGTGAAGCTCTTGGTTAGTTGTGGAACTTATTACATGTGTTTTCTCTGTTGCTTAAAGACTACAAAATTATAGTTTCAATTTTACTGATCAAAAGTGGACACACACAAAATCTAACTAATGACGATACAAAGCTATGTACAAAACAAGGAAATATGGTCTCCAAAGCTCACCCTGCTTACAGAACAAACTAGAAAGGACCTCAAATGAGGTAATGTTACTTTCCCATTCTCCATTACAGACTGGGACAAATTAAAAAGTTGTTTCCTTTCTTTCCTCACCATTCTTTCCTTCCCTATGCTTTTCCCTCCTCATTTCTACTTTCTTTCCATCTTACCCCCTTCACTCTCCTTTTTAAACCAAATATTAAACATTTATTGAGTGTGTGTTATGTTCAAGAGTTTTTTAGGTTCCTGAGTAATATCCACATGAAGCTTACAGTTTCATAAAGGAAATACATCTGAACACGCATAGAGATGGTTGGTAAATCTCTAGTACATGTGTGTGGTATATAATATTTATATTCCTTGTGGCAATCAGTATATGTACCTCGCATGTGTATACCCCTAATCCTTTCCCGGCCTCTCCCCTCCATTTCTTGCTCCCCTCCCCCCTCTGAGAAAGATCAGTGTCCCTACTTCCTATTATCTACGTTTTATTTTGCCTTTTTATTTTTACTCTCGGTTTCTCATATGAGGGGAACAATGCGATGTTTAGGCCCTGTGCTCCATTTATTTTCCTTAATATTGTGGTCTCAAGATGCATCCATACCATCCAGTACTACTCATCCATAAAGAAAGATTAGCAAGTCATTTGTAAGAAAATGGTTTCACTTTCCTTTTGTTCACACCCTCCTTCCATTTTTCTTTTCCTGTTTTCTGCCTTGTCATTTTTTCAGATATTTATTGTGGATCTTCTTCATTCTTGTGTAGTGGACAAGAAATTCTCAAGTTTTCCTGCCACACAAGTATTAGTTGACCCCTTAAATAATTTAGTGTCTCTCCCTAAACTCTGACTTTATTTTGCTTTGTTTTCTCTCTAGTTACCACCACCTAAAAGAATTGGTACCAATTGTCTGTCAAAGAATTAATACTCATTGTATTAGTTTTCTTTCTAGCTTGGTTTACTTTGCACATGGCTACTTCAAAGAATCAACAACTGTATCTCAACTTATTAAAAAGCTTCTGCACATCAAAAGAAATCACCAGATGTAAGAATGCAAGACTGATCAAACCATTACAGAGAATAAAAAATAAAAACAAAACAAAAAAAAAACCCATTAGAAACAATATAGAGTTTCACTAGACAGGATGGTAGGAGTTCACTAATGGTTGTTATATTGCATATTGTCTTCAAATTAGTTGTTCAAATTACCAGATATAAGCATGCAAAATTGGTCAAAAAGAAAAAAAAAGGCATTAATCTGACCAACTTCGTTGACGATAATGGTATGTAATACAACCACTGTTAATTCCTACATTTTTTTCTAAAACCCTGTATCATTTTTAGTTTTTCTTTGTTTTGTTTTTTTTCTATGTTGTTGGTATTTTGCTGTGGTTCTATTTTGTTATTATTCTTGCTAAAATAAAATAAAAATAAAGAAAAAGAAATCATTAACAGAGTAAAAAGGTAACCCACAGAGTAGGAAAAAATGTTAGCCAATTGCCTCTCAGACAAAGGACTTCTATCTAGAACATATAAAGAATTGAAAAAAATAAGACCCCTCAATTAAGACTCAATTGAAAAAAGAGTATCTGAGATGACTACAAACTTCTCAGATAAAGAAACACAAATGGTAGTTAAATATATGAATGAATGTTTAACACCACTGATCATTCAAGAAATTAAAACAACACTGAGATTCCATCTCACCCTAAGAAGGGCTATCATTAAGAAATCAATCAATAACAAATGCTGCAGGGGCTGTGGGGAAAAAGGAACCCTTCTCCACTGTAGGTAAGAGTGTAGACTGGTGCAACCATTGTGGAAATCAGGGTGGCAATTCCTTCAGAAAACTAGGATTAGAGATCATATTACATCTAGCTATTCCCCTTCAGGGTATTTTCCCAGATCTGAAAACATCATATCACAGTAATATATGTGCACTTATGTTTATAACAGCACAATTTGTAATAGCTATCCCTTGGAAATAATTCAAATGCCCATCATTCGAGGAATGGATAAAAAAGATGTGATATTTTGTACAATACAGTGTTGCTCTGCCATAAAACAGGATAAACTTGAGACTTTTATAGGTAAATGGATGCAACTGGAAATCATACTCTTAAGTGAAATAAAGCAGATTCACATGTGTAAATACCCTATTGTCTCCTTGGCGTAAGAAAGTGAAAGAGTAAATAAGGTCTAAAATGCACAGTAGATATTGTGAGATGGGAAGGAAGAAATTGTTCAAAAGGTAAAAGCAACTAGGAGGGAGAAAAGGGAAAGAATAGAAAGGAAAAGAGGAAAAAATGCAAGTCAGTTATGCTGTTAGTGTCTCAGTTCATTGAAAAGGAAGGTTTGTGCTAATTTTGATTGGAGAGCTTCTTATGCCCATATCTTGTTCTTTGAGCTACTATTTTAAAGATAATAACATGCAATGTATTAACTGTTGTTATTCTTCTATTATTTTGTTATGAATTTTTATTTTACCTTTTTTCTATAAAATAAAAAAGGAAAGTTAAACATAACCTTCATGTTAAGACCTATGAGTAATAATAAAAGTAAATTTATAAAAGATTGATAAACATATTACTGTAGAAGATATTGTAAAAGTTGAGCAATAATAATAATAATAAATTACTTGATTTCTTCTCACTCTTCTCAAGTATTATCTCATTGTTTAGTTTGGTTATAATTTGTGAAGCTTTTCCCCCTTTTATCTCATCTCAGTAGAATCAACTCTTACTGCTCTACCCTGGCAAGCAATACTAAGTGAAGATGTCCAGCATTAAGACCAAATTTGACTTCAAATATATGGCACTGTAGTCTGAAAAATATTTCTTTTTTTTCCCCATAGGAAATGTTTGAATAGGAATTTTCTTCATCCATACAGTATACCATATACTCTAAAACTTCACTAAAATTGTGACATTTGTAGGGAAACTGTAACACAAACTTGTTAAATGTGTTAATTTTTAAATCTAGTATATCATAGTATTTGTCTCATTATGTTGAAAATGGTGTGGCTTTTCACTTTTTCCCACTAAAATGTGAGTATATTGATAGTAGCCATAATCATATGTTTATTTTGTCTCTTTCTGCCTTAGTCATTCAGCTGGCACAAAGGACACCCTCAGAATGATAAGTAATCCATAAAGAACAACAAAGGTTTGTTATCTTGATTTCAGCTCATCCCACTGGCCCTTTGCTTCTACTGGGGATTTCAGAAGCCGTCCGCTTTAGCTTCTGCAAAATTGTCTCCTTTATCTAGCCAATTTCTACCTGTTGAGTCTGATGTTTACAAGCTATTTACTCAGTAATTATTAAAATAATATTCCAAGTTCACTGTTTGCTATTGCATTTTTCAATACACCCCAAAACAGCTACATTCTTTTCAGTTTTTTCTAAGGTAAGTTCTTATAGAGATATCGTTAGCTTCTCGCAGTTGACACTAGTACCTGGAACCCTACTGTTACTCTTTCCCATCTTTTCAAGACTCCTAATGTTCTCAGAAAAAATCACGCTGAGTTCTGAAAAGATCTCAGTGCTTTCATTCAAAAGCCAACAACAACAAAACCAAAAAAGAAAGAAAGAGAAAAAAAAGAGGTTGAGACAGCCCTAATTTATCTGGTGTCTAATGTTGACAGAATTCTTCCTTCTTTAGGTCTTGTGACAGATCACTCTACCAGATTTTCCTATACTTGTTCATCTTTTTGGGAAGATATATTTTCTAAAATTTCTCATTGTAGTTTGTTGATACAGGTTCATTCAAAACATATTTATTACAGGCACAGTGAAGATGCAAAAAAAAAAAACTGTTTTAAAAGATGATTATAGACATAGTTGAACAGAGAGCAAGTTTTGGGAATGGAAACTTAGGTTAAAATCCTGGCTGAGCCCTCCATTAGACGTATGTTCCAGTTACTTTATCTTTCTGAGTCTCCAGTTTTTCATCTACAAAATTGTGATAATAAAACACAAGTCACAGGATTCCTATAGTGATTAAATGCAATAACACCTGGCACATAAACCTTGAATAATAAATAGTAGCTCTTGCTCTTACAACATAATTCCTGAAAGCAAACTTTGAAAGATGAGAGACAGTGAAAAATAAGAACGGGGAAGCTAAAGAAGTGAAAGCATCGAAAGACATTAAGTTCCCTTAGTTCTTTCCAAGGACCTGTTTTTTTACTTCTCCTGCTTGGGAGATATAGAATGATTCATCTCCCAGGATGCAACATGATGACAAAGAATGTCCTTTTATTTCCTCTTCACAAATTTTGGTGTGCTTCTGTTCAAATAACAATGAAGACTTCCATCCTTCTTACAGAAGTCTCCTCACACAGTAGCCTCCAGAATTTCCATAGTACAGTGCATTCAAATGGGTGGGCCTCTTGCAGTGCTAGATAATCAATAAGAAATGGAGTCAGCAACTTTGCCCTCTGCCTCAGGTACACTGTTTCAGTAGCTTCTGTGAGAACAAAATTCTGCCGCACAGTTCGAAGCCCTTTCCTAACAACTTAATGTTATCATGAGAAATAGATTATAAAATGGTATAGTATGTGTCTGGATGTCCCCGCAAAGCCTCATGCAGTGATGGGGGGAAGGCTTTTTGCAGGTGGCTGAATCTAGAGTTTGCTATTGGTCATTGTCTAGTGGTGGGATGGAAAGTATAAGGGCTATACCTTCCCTAGGAAAGGTAGTCTGCATACAATATAAGGGAAAAAATAGGATTGCTCTCCCCTTTTTGCTCTTGTTGCTTTTTGGCATCTTCCCCCACCATAAACAGTTGCTTCTCAGCCATGCCACCCTCCCTTGGAGCCAGCTGATTGTGGAAATGAAACCTCCACAAACTGTGAGCTAACTAAATCTTTCCTCCCTCAATACTGGGTATCAGATATTTTGTCTCAGCAATCAGAAAAATAACCAAGACATAACATAAAGCTATAAAGTCAAAGTTTTTGATAAATTATCACTGCAGTCTTTGGACTCAACCAAAGGAAAATAGTTTCAAATTTCAGATTGGGGAGGTGTCCATCAAAGGACACTTGACAATTCCTCAAGAAATACTTTTTTCATGACTAAGAAGATGCTACTCACATCCAGTAGATAAAAGACAGGAATGCTGCTAAGAATCTCAAAATACCAGGGACAGCCTCCCTATCAAAGGGCCCTATCTAGTCCCACTGTATTAATAGTCTTGAAGATAAGCAGTTCTGCATCAAGTGACTTAGACACTTACGACTAGCTCTTCTCCTACAGGTTAGAACTTGGGACTCCTGTCACACTTTACTTCTTGGACCAACTGAAATTGAGTTCATATGTTCATCAAGAGAGGCTGATACTGTTTTATTCCTCCCTTCCTGAGTCCTCAATCTTGTGGGGTCCCTTACTCCTTTCTGTCTACCCGGTTCTAAAGGAGGAGGCTAACAGTAATGGAAATAAAAGCTTTTAATTTCTGGTCAGTCCCCCTAGTATAGTCCATGCTATACAGTGTAATTCTAGAACTTCATGGATAAAATAATATACATTTGTGTCTAATGTTTAAGTCCACAGAAAATTATGTTTTTATAATTTTCATGTTCAAGGCAGTGGCAAATTTCAAACTGTCTTAAATTATGGGAAAAAAGCTACAGTGAAACTGAACAGATTTCTCTATGATAGCTTCTTCTTTAGCTTTCAGTATACCATTATATCTTGAGAATTCACAAACTGGACATGATATATGAATGTTCATAAAATATACCTTTTCTTGTACTGTTTTCCAATGAGAAACTTTCTAGAATCTTCTTCTGAAGTACGCTAGGTGCAAACTGTGTCTTATCCAAATCGTTCACTTGACTGAAGTCCAGAAAGTCAAAGGACTAATCTGAGCTTATGTGGCTGACTGGAATCTGAATCTAAGACTGCAGACCCTAATTCACTCTTCCTTTCATTACACATTGGATATCAAAATGACATATTGATTCCAGCACATACTAATATTCCAGTTTTTACATTTATTGAACTGCTTCTTTAAAATTTATTTTGTGACATGCATACACTGACACAAGAATAGCTATATACTAGTATATCATACCCTGTTCTCTTCACCTGTATTTTTTCTTGTGTAATATTTATATTTACAACTAGGCTTACATATATCTGCTAGCACATGTGTACATGTCTAGAACATGTATGGTTTTGTTAAGACTGCACTATATGATATTAGCTGACAGAATTATGTTTATGGAACTACCTGGTTTTATGAATCTACAATATTTTATGTGGCTATAAGAGTGCTTTGGAACTTTTATAGTGGAATATACTTTATTTTACTAAAATACATTTATTCTCATAGTTTTTCCTATATGATGTTCTGGATCATTAAACATAGACTATTATTGTCTTACCTTGGGTCCATTGAAAATAGAACTTAAGACAAAGGATAAAAATGGAGAAAAAAGAGAAAGAGAGGTAAAGACATATGTGAAAACTGTGATATAATGTGGGTACTACTTTCTGAGGAGCTGCACAAGGTTCAAATTTTTTATGCATATCTAGTTTTTTGCATTTATCAACATGAATTACTTAATTTGGACGATTTTTAATTTTTAAAACTCCAAAGGTGATCCACTTTGTTTCCAACCTTAGACACAAAAATCTCAAAATTCCTTGACCTACCCAGAGGAACTTGCTTTGATTCTTTTGTGGAATTTCTATTTGTCATATTTATATATCTTTGAAACCAGTCATTACATTTTGTGTTTTATATGAGGGTTTCCTTTGGGCATGTTTGATATTCTTATTAAATGATAGACACCTTACATGGACAAATATGTTGCCTTTTAAAAATCTCTGTACCTCATCCTCATGTGATAGTACATGCCTACAATCCCCACTTTCAGAGAGACTAAGGCAGGAAAATCACAAGTTAAAATCCAGCCAGGAAAACCAAGTGATTTAGCAAAAACTCACCTTTAAAGGAAAAGAAAAGGAGGTAGAATATTGGTTAGTACAAAGGCTCTGGGTCCAATCTCCAGTAACGCTAAAAAGTAAAATACCAAAAACCACTGCATACCTCCCAAAACATCTAGAAGAGGAACTTTTCCAATATACAAATATACAGGGCTTCTTTTTATGCATTCCTAACTTTTTCTATATTTTCTAAGCTTTAATTCCTACTGCTATAAAGCAATTAGAGAATTACACAAAAATGTGGATTTTTATATGAAATTTTTAAAAAGTTTTGCTGAAAGGAATAAGGTGATGTACTTACAAGTACAGCAGACCCATGTCTCTTGTCTTGGCTCTGATACTAATTAGCTAAACAACCTTGAGAAAGTCATCTTCCCTTTCTAGGCCTTCATTTTCTTATCTTTAAAATGAGCTATAGTGCTTTCTGTGTAAGCTACCACACAGGACTGTTTGAAAGAACAAACATTATCACATAAATACATTTTGGAGGTGCAGAGCACCATATAATTGGGAATGCTATCACGAATAGAAAATAATAGTGTCTCTGAGTAAGGCAGTACTTTGAAAATGTTTAGTCTAGTCCTCTTATGTTAGTGATGAGGAGACTGGATACTAGAAGGTTATAGAACTTATTCAAAGTCACAGAACTGGCTGAGGCCATAGCCAGAAAAAACACCAAGACTGAATCCTCTAGCTCTCCTTCTACTACACTTCTGTTCACTTAATCTCTCCAGATTATTAAATCGTTTATACTTAGTCATCCGCAATGCACTTACTTCACGATTCTTCTCTGATTCCCTGCAGAAGTCAGAGTCCCTGTCGTCGGCATTCATGTGGATCTTTTCTACCCTTCAATGACTGTAACCTTTTCGAGATTTCCCTTTAGGGTGATGATCTGGCCAAACCTTGAGGGACTGTGGGCCCATTTTGGCTAGCATCTTCTTCTCTGGCCTCTACTAAGCTAAACTACCTTGAAAATCATAAACAGGCATCTTTGTTTGTCTTATTGAAAAATCAAACAGAAGGTACCTGGGGACTGTTTGTGTGTGTGCCTTGCAGAGGATTCTTCTGCCCTGCAGTTCCCGCTGCCTAAGTTAGCCCAGGTCCTAGGCCCTGCTCGACTGTCTAGTGATTGTTGTTAACTTACCACACAGGTTTTCCTAGAATTGGAAGATGGGTTCCCATTTCTCCCCGTTGTGCATTCATAGTACATGATATTAGAAGCAGTAAAATTAAGTACAGATTTTATCAATAAATTTCTGGCCTCTGACTCCTTCAGAAGTGTTTCCCCATTTTGGTGACCATAACACTGTCCTTTATTATCTCTCCTCATAGGTGTAATTATTATTTTCAACACGATGAAGAATGGAACTGCTTTATTAATACAGCTCAATTTGTATCTTTCTCATTCTCAAAGAGGATGCTTTAGTAGTTGCTTTTGAATCTTATCAACCTATTATTTTTTTTGACAGGGGAAAAATGTCAAAAGACTCCAAGCACTTTCCATTGACAGTAGTCAGATGAAACCCATATATACAAAATGGAATGAAAAACTGCGTGCGGAGATAGACTTGAGGCAGGAGGACAGGCATCGTATATCTCATTGTTTTATTTGCCTTCCTCAGTGCTCCAATAACTATTCCCAATTTTGTTTTGCATCATCTATTCCCCCAAAATATACTCCTTAGGCTTTTATATTTATAGGCTCTGCTTTCCTTTTCATTCCTTTTATGTTCTTTTTTCCCCCTTTTTCTTTCCTCCCCAATTATTCTATGGAGGTTTTTATTGACTTTAGCCTTTGATAGCTCTATGTATTTGAAAGCAGTCATTCACCACCTCCTCTGGAGAAGCACCAATAAAGTGCAAAACCATTATCACAAAACTGTTTCTCAAAGTTTTGTCACATCCCAGACAGTTTCATGAAGATATGCTGAAAGGATTTGTTTGGTTTGGTTTTGCTTTAGGGATTGCTAAGGGAAACTAGCAGTCCTGAAAGAGATTGTAAATCATGAGTTATTGTGACATCTCTTCCTTGTTTCTGGGGGTGTTTGCTTTTTGTGGGCCCAAAATTCAAAGTTTTGTTCCAAACTATTTTCTAATGCCCCCTGCCATCTCAGAAAAAAAGTGTACATTTTCTTGCTTGAAATCTAAAAGCTCTCTAAACTAGTTTTTAAACGATTGCTAAGTCTAATGGCACTGCATTACACAGTAAGAGATGCAGAAAGAAATAAAAACAGAGACTTTGTGGATTATTTTCAAAACAACTTCCTTATGCCTATGGTCAAACGGAGGGAGGCACTAGAATTGGCTAAATTGGATCACTAAAAATACTGACTCTGAAAGGAATATTTCCTGGGTCAGAGCTGCTCTTAGGAGAGTACCACAGCCAAGGTAGGCTGCTGGGTTTCTATTTGCAGTATTTTCTTGTGAGGAGATGGATCTGTGGGCAAAAAATATCAATAACCTAGAGATTCAGTTACACTTGCAGTGGTGGAAGATATTCGCGTTTCTTCTGACAGCAAGATGGTTAATTTTTGTTTCTTTAATTGCTTACCTCTATTTTAGAAATCCTGAACTAGAATTATGGAATAAGCATACCAAGAATTGATCTATGATCAGAAATTCTGGAACCTGAGAGAAATAAGGAGTAGAAACACCATTTTCAATACAGTTAACAAAAATGTGCCTATCATGGTCTTGCAGGAAGGGCACCTGGTGGTAGGCTCAGAAAACATCACAGTAAAAATAAATAAATAAGAAAAGACAGCTTTTTTTGTTTTTTTTTTTTTGTTTGTTTGTTTGTTTGTTTTTTGGTTTTTCTTCGGTACCGGGAACCAAACTCACTACCTTGCGCTTGCCAGGCAGGCGCTTTTGCCACTGAGCTAAATCCCCAGCCCCGAAAAGACAGTTTTTTATCTCGGGGAGTTCAGATGTGCCAACACAGATAAGACAATTGTGAAGATGAGCTAAAGAGGAAAAAGCAGGAAGACTTAAAAAACATTCAAGCGATATGGAATTAATGAAAAGGAGTATTATTAAGTGAGTGTTTCAGTAAGAAAATAGTAAAAGGAAAATACGGGGTTCACAGAAGTTAATAATACACTTCTTTATGGAAATAGCATTTTGTCCCAACTAGTACACCATAAACAGTAAAAGCAGCCATATATAAAATGTAAAGATTCTCTAAATTATACATTTTTTCTGACTATGCAGATTGTTTTTTCCTAATTTTCTTAGTATTTAAGTATGAGTGCACTTTTTATTCCATACAATGTTGCACTTTTTAAAAAGCTCATTGAATATACAAGTTTACTAATTGAGTGGTAAAAACAAAATAAGTAACTATTTCTTTATTTTTTCCAGGAAGACTGTCTATTTATTGCCATGGCTTGGATGGTGGTCCTCCAGACTGTACGTTTGGTCTCAAACCAGTCTCAGAACCCCAGCTGAATGTGAAGTACCAAAGTCCTCCTTCCTCAGGGCTTTCTGGACCTTGGGGAGGGTTTGTAGGAAGGAAGAGAGCAGCCATGATGGGAAACGGATGGAGGACTGCAGTGGTGATCCTGAGCAGAGGTAGCTGGACACCTCAATCAGGTTGCTGTGTGGGTCTCAGAAGTAGATGGACATAATAGGCCCTTTTGCCCCTGTTCTGAGTACTGGGCACTTCTCAGTGGTGACACCATAAGCAGGGAGGTGCTGGATGGTCTCCAAAGGTGCCTCTGTGATCAGACATACATCTGAGGATCCGGGAGTGCTTGAATGGCTTTGGGTTCAAATTTCTTTCCCATCTTGTGGAGGTTAAATTTCTGGTCTCCAAGACACAGAGCTTTTCACTTTCCCTTGAAAACTGAGATCTCCATATCCATGATCTTGGAGTGAAACATGGTGGTGTCTTTGATGCTTTTCTGTCTTTACCAGGGGTTTGAGTCTATGGATAAGACATGGGGAAGGGGTGTGAGTGCTGCAACTTCATGACTGATTCTCTGGAGTTCCACTCCACAGCCCGCCAAGCAGCCTGGCAGGCAGCAAGAACAGCACAGCAGGGTAGGTGGCTTGTCCTGGGCCCTCCAAGCCCGCTCCAGCTCTTGGGCTCTCCTGCTCTCAAGGGGTAGAAGCAGGAGAGTGGGCCCCATTTTCTCTGTGACAAAAAACTTCTTAGAGCACAAATTTCATGAAGATATAACAAAACATTTTAACTACATTACATACACAAGACAATGGTTTGAATTCCACAGTCTGATTGGTCTCTTTGTCTTTAATATGCCTGAGCAGAGTCGATTATGATTGAACAGACTGCTACACATCATCGTGAATCTGGTCCAATTACATTCAAATCACATGGGCATTTGATATTTAATTTAGTTAGTGGGCATTTCTGCCTGTTAAACATTTTACTACTTATTTTATAAGCACCACTCTGCAGATAGGACAAGTTTCTAAAGAAGGAGATACTGGGGTAGAGTTCAGCTGATTATAAATTTGAATATGCCTGAAACATCCCCAGATTTCATCTGCTGGTCTCTTCTCCCTGGTACCTAGCACACTAATCCCTTCTCAAGCTGGTAATGCAGATACTCTGTCCTTTGTGTCATTGAATGCCATCTTCCTACATATATAGTTTCAAGGATACACCTGTCTAAAATGATCCATGATAACAAACCTAAACACAATTATTGCTTTCCAACTGGGAGGCAATTGAAAGCCATCTCTGGTTAGTATATCCACAGAGACTATCACAGGCTCCTTTAAATACTGTTTGTCTTGGAATTCACCATCTCCATATGTTGTATATTTCTTTGCTAATTCTATCATAATCCCACCCAGATGTTACCAGATCATTTATAAGCTATGGACTCCATAGTGAATTTAGCTACCAGTGCAGCATCTTTTATGTAGGAGAGAGAAAAATTAGAACAGTGCAAACACACAAACATTGATAATAATAACTGAACATGAATAAAAGCAACAGCCTTCATTTCTACTGCACATCACTTCACCTTTACTGATATGTTCTTTTATATTTTCTAAATCACATTATACAATTTTAGATTTTTACACAAAACCTTAATTGCCCAAATCTTTGTATTATGGTGTCCGACAAATTTTAGGTTGTCAGGGATTGATGCTGTCTGTATTTTTGCCTGTGCAATGTGGTGGTAGAATATTGGTAAATTTTATCATTGATTATGGCTATATAAGAACCTAAATGGGGGATTCTCTAAGTCCCAAAATTTATCTAGTACTAAAATTTATTCCTAAGATTTCTGCACAGTACCGGAGCACCACTGTTCACCTTTTTGTATAAAGTGATAAAGTTTTTAGGTAACTAATATGTAGTAGCAATTTCCAATTTAATAAAACACATATCTTTTCTTCTGGATTGAATTATTCTTCCTTGGGCTTTGCACACTTCAGAGCATCAGAAAACAAAGATTTTGAGAGTTATCCATTAAGAATAATTATTCACCCCACAACTCTAAGTCAAGGTCTCAAGATTCAAGTATTTATATAAGAAAATTAACAGATGATGTTATACAGTGTAGATGACACCTTGGAAGAAAATTTCACGTAAAAGACTAGATATTTGGATAAAGATATTTCAATCTTGAACACAAATTATTGGTTACTAATTGTAATGATCCTCTTTCTCTTCAACTTCTTCAAAAGACTTTCACTTTTATTCAGCTATCTGACCCTCACAGAAGAAAGCATTGTACAGAGTTCTTTAACTTGGTGTGGTAATTCCACGTTAAATGTTTATTATCATGGGATGAAAGGAATGTATGATGTCACCACAGCAATCCTTTGAAACTTAAAAGAAGGTTCGGATTTCCCTCCAAGGCAATGACTGAGAGTGCACAGACCTTTAAGAAAATTGTACTGCTGTCCTGGCAAGGCACTCAAAGTCTAGAAAACTCCGACCACAGGGAAATGTGCCCCTTGGAGAGTTGTGAGATGTGCAACAGAGGTTAATTTCTTAAACTGAGCATTAAAGAGAAGTTGATGAAGGACAAGCATGACAAGGAGAAGAGGTTTATGTCTCAGGGATAGAATATACAAAACCTGAAAACAGCATAGCACATTAGGAAGAAATTGTTAGTGATTACTGGGACAGAGGCAGATGAAAGTAGAAAAGGTGATCAAGGCCTGAGTCTGGGAATCATTTTACAAATTGCTATGAGGAGATCCAAATAGAACTGATGAGGAACAGTTGAACACGCCTGAAAGCCACATGTTTATATGCAGCCGTATTAAGTGTTTTGTTAAGAAATTATAGATTTGGGAAGAAAAGAAAATCATCAGCAGGCAGTTACCATAACTAAATGATCAAAGGACTGAGGGAACTGACTAAAAACATTGGCTGCATTTCATTTACTGAGCTTTGACTTTCACAAAATCTGTTCCCTGCAGCAAGCCCAGGATGGATTTGAAATACTGCTTCATGTACCAGTGTCCATAGAAGTCTTCAAAAATCTTCATAAACATTTCATGACTTCAAAGTGGGACGAATAACAGGTCTAACTTTTGGTGTCCTTTCTCTGTTCTTAAGGAACAATCTTGGTTGTTTTTATGCTGTTTTCATCCCTCCTAAATTACACTGAAAACTTCTGCCAAAGCATAAAATCATCATTTAAAAAAATTCATCTGGCCCATCTGTTGCCAAAGTGCTACCTTCCCTGAAGACTGCTAACACGATTTTCTCCCTCTCCAGCAGTCAATGTTGCCTCTACATTCCCCGATAGAGTCTTTGAGAAATTTTCAAATCTTTCCCCAACCTTTACAATCTCATTCTATAAACACTCAGACAAAATGTAGGCTTGGTGGGTGGAAATGACTTCTTATCTTATCAACATTTCCCTCAAATTTGATATAACTTAATCTTTTATACTCTCAAAGTATTCATCATATCTTCCCCCAAATCTGGCATATTTACTCTCTGCATTAATTAACTTAACTGGTAATGATGAGAAGTAGCCCATTAGTCTCAGGCAAGAGGAGCCTCAGCCATGGATGTCACTTTTAGAAAGCACCTTCCCAGTCCTCTTCTGGCATGTGCCTGTGTGCAGTAGGAGTTATCCATGAAGCTGCAAAAATGTTCTCAATTGGAAGTCCTATTCCTCCGGATTGGGCTGCAGATGTCTCAACCTTGAAATCTTTTGTTCAAAAGGACTCAGTAGGCCTTTTCACTAAATCTTTCATCTGAACATGTTGCCAGTGTACTTATTTCTACATCTACATGCAAATACATGCCTTGGATTTCTATTCTTGTTAAAGACAGTTTGCAACAAGTAATCCCACAAACAAAGTGTTTATTTGCTGTAACGGGAATGGTTTTAGTCAAGAGGGCTCCATCATTCCCATCCCTGACGGAATAACACAGAAACAGTATCAAAAAATCAATCAAAAGCCAAGTCTCTGATCCTTCTCCCTGATAAGGTGGAGTTTGCATAGAACATGCAGGAAATGTGTGGCTTCAGGACCACTGCAAAAGTGAGAGTAGACTTTTATGGCAGAATTTCTCTTGAGTGGTTGAGAAATAAGCAGTGTTACCCATAAGATGATATTTGAGGTTGTGCCTTATGAACTCAAAATAAAATAGGTGATTGATCCAAATTACAGATGAAATAAATGTAATAGTAGCATATTTATCCTGTATACAAATAAGATTGCACATGTTAAGGGTTTACCACGTACCAGGCTTGTGTTAAGTAAGATAATGTCTTATTTTCACCCAACAGTTTTCCAAGGAATAGGTAAATTGTTTTCCTCTCATGTAATGGTAATGATCTAGCAGAAAAACGGATTTTAAGACAGAGAATCTTGAAGTGGAACAAGGAAGTAGAATGAGAAATAATGCTCAGATGAGACAACAAATGGCTGGGGAAGCTGTAGAGAAAGATGTCAGCAAAGTGACCTACTAAAGGCAAAGTTGGTTGTTTCAGTTACAAACATGAATCATAGATTCAAGTGAAACACAGGCAGAAACAGGCCATCCCTAATATCCCTAACATGTACCAAGACTAGTGGAACCTCAATAGGAGATCAAAATATGAAATAAACACAATTCATATTTTTCATGTAAAGCAAATATATTCTAACACAAATTCAGTGGTGTGCGCAACCTTGGCGTGTGCTACATTAGTGACAAGCAATTCAATGATGAGTAACTCTACACGAGATGGTTATCCTTCATAGGGGAGATAACAAAAGTTCTAATTTTTGAGGGTGTATAAGATTGTAATCATCCATCACAACTAAATTTTCAGAAAATATTGGTGAATAAATCATCCAAAAGATGGAAGAGTTTTGTATAATATGAAACCAAAGCAAGAAAGAAAAATGTACATTAGAAAAAGATCAGACAAAAATTAAACTGTTCTAACATGTATTAGTCAAATCAATTTTAATAGAATGAGTCATTATTCTTGAATCTATCAGATATAGTATTTAATGAGTGAAATTCTCATAGACTTACAGTGGAAAAGATTATAGGACAGAAAAAGCTTGATTTTATTTCTTCCAACTACCCCTTTAAATGCCCCTCCTTTACTTTTTATGAACCACTCTCCTCAGATTACATAACCCCAAGCAAGATGATGCAGTGTTTAGAAAAATAGCTCCTCCCTAACACTGAATAATATTTAATGTTTTTCCTTAGGTGATAGGGAAAAAAGTTGAGGTTCTGCTTGTCACTGTTCAGATGTGAACAGTCAAGGAAGCTATAGACACCCTGGAAAGATAAATGAGGTCAAAACAGCAGCTGGAAATAGCCAGAAGTTAAAAAGTCCCATAATAGGAAGCTGTAAAGTGCTACCCAAACAGATGAACAAGAGAAATCAAGCAGAGAGAGAAGCAGAAATGTTGCTGATTACTTTTCCCTAATATAAATCATTCTGCATGGAGCTTTGTTGGTGTTATAGTCTCTGATGTGTTTGCTATGCTGGGAACCTCTGGTAGCATCTGATTAGAAAGGTGCGGCTGTCAGTGCATTTCTACTCTTTGGAAATGTGAAGTGATGAAATATCAAAGTCAATATTTTTGCCAATCTTCCCTGCCCTTTGCAAATCTCGTATCTCTCCAGGGGCTCGAAATCTGCTGTCCTGGAGCGGATCCATGTGTGACTGCCAACAAAGCCTCTCAGAGGAGAAGCCGAGTGTTTGATTCCACATTGGGCAGACAAACATGAGCCCCTGTGTTCTCCCCAGTGAGCGTTGGAAACTCCAAAAGCAGACACCGTGATGGAGCAGCAGGTTCTGCGGCAATGAAGTAAAGGATTCTGTTGTGATTTTATTTACCCCTTTTGGTTTGTTTTCCCTTCTCCACTTTTTTGTTTTCCTTTATGAGAAAAAATTTTAACACAAATCCAGTATATGTTGCACACATTGATAAAACAATAAGGTTTTGCTTTGAGCATTGTTGTGGAAAAAATTCTTCAAAATCCTGTGCAGTGAAATTTGCACCGTTCCCCATAACCCTTTCAGCAGGGTTTTATCCCTTTTGCTTTTCTCTAAATCATGATACTGAAGCCTGGCTACCCTGTAAGTGATCTTTGATGAAAAATATGCTCAGGCATTTTGAGCTGATTTTATTGGTTGTATCTCTTTGTTAATTTTTCCACCATTTTATACCTTTGGTATTGAGTTTTATCAACTACATATGGAATATTCACTATTTTAAAAAATCTGATCCTGACCATTTTCTACACTAAGAGAGTCCTTACATGACCCGAAGGAGGTTGGCCTCCAGTAGCTGAGGTGCATATTTGAGTCCAGACCTGATAAGGATAAGCAATGAGCATGATTCTCATTGAGAAACTTGTTAATGATACTTGCTTCCAAGGCAGATCCCTGACATTCTGATCATCCATGCTTCTTTTGTAGCTCAAGAATACAATTTTTAAATGTACTCTAATTCTGATGCAAGTGATTTATGGGTCATAACCATGAATTCTAGCCTGGAGTATATTGTCCACATTTCTTAGCGAGTCTTTCAAGTGCTTAAAAATTGGCTGTCAAATGCATGAATACTTTTCAAACTTTCAAAAATTACCAAGTGGGGTTCAGCACCATTACCCCCCTCTTTCTTCTCATACACTCTTTACTTTCTTTACAAGATAATATCACATGCTATGGGATTTAGAACACAAGCTTTAATATAAAGCATTCTTTATAGTGTCAGAAATCATTTTCTCTTCACCTTAAATTTGAGTTTCATAAGCTACTGCAAGCTAATATACACTATATTTTCAATCTTCTCATTTGTATGAGGAATAATTTAGGCTACTATATTATTCAGCACTGGCTTCATGTACATGCAATCTGTACAGTCACATAGATCCCCACACTTTGAAAGGTCCACATCTAATTTAATGTGCTACATTTGCTGTCCCGAAATTTGTAATAATTTTTAAAGAGTCCTGCATTCCCATGTTGCACTCAGTCATGCAAATGATTCTGTGTGAGTTGAAAGGTAGCAGTACGATTCATAATAGGTAAATCTTATAGGTGGAGCATATGCCCACCAACAGCTGAATGGATAAAGAAAATGTGGTGATTGACATACATTGGAGTACTATTCTTCCATAAAGATAAACTTGAGTCATTCGTAGCAAAATGGTTGCTCATTCAGACCATAATGGTAAGTGAAAATAAATCAGACACACAAGTGTAACTATCACATAGTTTCTCTCCTATGAGAAAATAAAAACATAAAGAGCAAAATGAAATAAAGTAGGAAGTGGGGGAATAGATCTTTCTCAAGTGGGAAGGAAATCAAGGACAGAAGGAGGGATAAAGGGAAGAGGAGGGAAAGGGGCTGATAGAAATAATTAAACTAGCTTATGTACAAGTACCAGTGACACATAAGGAAGGGAAACATTGTATGCTGCAAACACATACTCATAAAAAATGATAATAATATTGAATACCACTGAGGCATATTCCATTTTTCTTCCTACGTAAAGAAAAGAAACCTTTAATTCAGATGAAATCGAATTTATTCACTTTTCTGTGGGTTCATGGTTTTCATCTCCTAAGAAATCTTTGCTTTTCCAAAGGTGACAACAATTTTCTCTTATGTTGTGCAGTCTTCCCTTCGCTCATGGCTTTATATTCAATTATTTCATTTGCCAGTTTCTGTTATACACAGCCAACTGCTGTCTGAAAACATTCAAGGTAAAATGATAAAAATGCGCAATTTGTAAGTTTTAAATTATATGTTGTTCTGAGTACAAAGATAAAATCTCAACCATCTTTTCCATCCTGCCTGCGATAAGAATCACCCTTTTGTCCAGCCTTACCTATTATGTGAATGCTACCAGCCTTTTAGTGAGCAGCTGTGTTGATTATTGTACACATAAGGCTCCAAAGTGTTTGTAGATTCAGGAATCTACTAACGGTATTAAAATATACCCTTTATTTCTTATCATCTATTGTATGTTTTGAGTTTTACCTAGTCTTCAGGATCATACACCAAGGAGACAATATGATGTTTACACATGTGGGTCCGATTTATTTCACTTATGAGTATGGTCTCTAGTTGCATCCATTTACCTACAAAAGCCTCAAGTTTACCTTTTTTAATAGCTGATTACTACTCCATTGTATAGAAATACCACAACTTCTTTATGCATTGCTAAGGGACAGTGGTGACATGTTATAGAAATTTTACAATTTTAGCTTTAAATATAGAATTTTTATTTTTTAAGTATTACATGTCATAAGAGATAATCATCAGGGTTAAGTTTCTTTAGAAATAGACAAATATTCTAGTATCATTTGTTTAAGAAACTATTATTTACTGATTGAGTTACTCTGTCTCACCTATCACAAAATACTTGATGCTATATGTGCTATTGTTGGTCCACTTACAGACTTTCCATTCTGTTCTCATTGCTATATGTGTTTTCGTATCAGTCTTTTCTTTGAAAACCCAGTTATTTAAAATGAAAAAGCATGCTAGGGGATTGTATCACTAACAATCCTAACCCAATAAAAAGACAAACATAAAATATTGGGCAGAACAAATATTCTATAAGGGAATATGTCCCAAAGTGATCAAGAAGCACTAAGATCTCATCATAATTACTCATCAGACAAATGCAAATTGAACAGTGGGTAGCACTATACAATTATCAGAATTGTTAAAATTCAAAACATTGATCATTTGATGGTCAAGATATGGGGAAAACATCTGCTATGTTTGCTAGTAGAAATATAAAATGGTAAAACCACTTAGAAAAACTCTTAAGAAGTTTCCCATTAAGTTGAATATACACGCTGTATAAACCAAAGATTCTTTTACATATCAACCTAAGAAAAATGTAAAATTCCTAGCAAAGATGTGATCTTACATATTAAAGGTAGTTTTATTTGTAATAGGCTCCTAACTCAAATAGCCATCAACACATAAATAAAATATTGCACCTGTTCAAACTGCAATTCCATTCTGCAAGAAGACGGCAAAGGAGGGATCCATGAAATGATGTGGCTGCATCTTGAAAACATCATAGTGACTTAAATACTAGATACAAAAAGTTATACATTACATAATTATACTTATGTAAAATTATAGAAAATTCAAAATGGCTATAATTACATTAATGTTTACCTCATGCCTACTGTACAGTGAGGAGAATTAAGTTAATTTGAATGTATTCAGTCAATTTTAGGGTTAATGAATATGCTTTATAAATGAATTACCAGGGTAGTTAAATACATATAGGGAGTTGTCAAAATTCACCATCATATCCTTCTCAGATAGATCAACTTCACTGTGTATACACTGTACCTCAGTTATGTTAAATTGCATATCCCATGATTGAGGAATGGTATTGAAATTAATTGAATTAATTAACAGTACAAAAATTTTATGTACTGCATACATTGTATCAGTTCAATCTTTAGCATAAAATCTTTAAGGGAAAGTTGAAACTATTTATCAATATAGTAAAAAAACAAGAAGAATGGTAAGATTTAAAGCATAGCACAACACGTTTATCAAAGTCAGGTGTTTGTATGTGCACGTGTATGTCTATATTCCTGTGCTAAGCATTTGGAAGTGGGGCAATGGAAGAGGGCACGAGAATTACAGACTAGAATGGCAACTCCCATGATAGCAATAGATAATTTTGTAACTTGATGAGGGGAGCAGATAGGACTAGAATAGACTTAAAATTTCCTGTGAGTGAAGGTCAAAGAGATATAGGCAGTAGGAGAAATGGGATCATCAATTTGTGAGTGTTCAATTTTGCTCATTAAAAATGTTTTTACATTCTCAAACTTTTCTGTTTAATTGACCTTTAACTAATTTTGGTCAAAACATATTTAAAACAGTACATGCAGAGAAGCACATGCTTTAAAAGATGCAATTCCAGAATTCCCCAAACAAATTGAACTAAAATCATCCCTAATATTCTTTTGAGGAGTCAATAAGCACCCCAGTTAATTGACTTGTGCGTACTTTAAGGTTTGAAAATCCCAATTAAGACTACATCCATTTAAGTACTGAGGTATTTTGTAAAGTTCTGTAGCCCCCATTCTAAAAGTTAAGTCCTAGTTCTGGTCATTTATTTCATCCAATTTCCAGTAAAAGGAGTATGAAAAAGAGATGAAGAAACCCCAGGAAGAACACCTGAGGAGCCCATGCAGCTGGAGAACAGCACAGTAATTGTGTAATCTGGAGGCATGAAGTGGTCTCAGAAAAGAGGTAACTGAGAACAATTACAGTTCCTAAAACTGCAAAACAGTGAAAAAGAGAAAGTAGATATTTATAACATATATTCATTAAAAGTTAAAAGTAAAACTTTTCTGACAATTAGTTAACAAACAACACTTCTAGTTAATTAATTCTCAGCTATCACTCATGTATGTATAACTTCCCCTGAGATTAGGATAATTAGCAATAAAAGAAATATATATTTTGTGTGCAAATACGTATTTAAAATGGCCATGTTTACACACATACACACACAGTGGCCAGTGTATATTTCTATAGATGAGATCAGTCTAATACATAGCCCTTAATAAACAGTAGACATTCCATGTAAAAGTTTGTGGAGCTTTCTATATCTTTTATACAAATAGGGAGGAGAAAACCAGAGGTCAAAATACCAGAGGAGAAAGTTTCATAGAGAAAATAAAAGATGAAGTGCTCTTTAAAATCATTTTAAGTTGGGGTAGAATTCAGATCAAGCTCTGTGTGGTGGCTACTCATTGGGAAATGACAATAGAAGAGGTCATATAATGTAGGACAAGGTATTTTGATGTTGATTTTTATGAGAGCAAAAGGTCAGGCAAGGGTCAACATGCGGGAGTTACTATCATACGAAACTTAGTTGCCTAATGTTTTAATTTATCAGAGAAAAAAGTCCAATACCTTCACTGGAATTATGAACAGTCAGCGACTATGTACAGAAGGCAAAAGTCATCTGGGAGAGAAAATCCTCAATTTAATGAGTCTGGAATTAAGCCTACATGGAGACATTACATGAATGAGAGTAAAACAATCAAAATTCATAGAACTGGAAGAAAAGCCAAATATAGGCATTGAAATAAAATAAATCCTGGAGATAAAGTCCCCCACCATAAGTTATCTCAGGGATTCTCTTGAGGAATTTTCACTTATCTCGAAAAGAAAAAAACACCTGAAAGTTTTTCATCAGAAGCCAAATGCAACAGACTATGGAATGACCAGCGTGGTAAATTATTCTGAAGCCCGAGTGAGGTAACTAATATGGCAGCCTAGTTCATATCAGAAAAGGCAGAATTTTCATCAGGGTGGGAATAAATAGGAAGGACAGTTGGAATTTACAGGAAGGGACAGGGGAGTCATAGGAAACAGCAGAGAGAGTGGGTAGAATTCACTGTCATTACCCTCTTTTCCCCTACTGAGGGTCATATAATCCTCACTCTCTTTTTTAAATAGCAATCTCTCTCTCTCTCTCTGTCTCTGTCTCTCTCTCTCTCTATATATATATCTATATATATATATACACACACACAAAGCAATGTCCATATATATATACATATATTTGTTCATTTATTTCATTTGTTTGTTCATCTCATTTGTTCATTTGTTTCCTGATGTATGGTACTTTTAATTCCCTGTTACCCATGTGCACATACAAGGGGGCGCAAGTGTATGAAAACTGGGGTGTGAGGAGAGAAAGACAGACAGACAGGGAGGGGAGGAGGGCAGGGTAGGTTAGGAGAGGAAGGGAAGAGAGTATCTGTTCCAAAGACAGAGGTGTTTTCTCGGATGTATGTTACATCTCGTTGGCTAAATGGAGGTACCTGTCATCCTTCATTAATAAAAATTAACTGTAAATCTCCCCACTTCCCACAGGAGGGCCTTTTAAAACATTCCATCAGGGCCCTGTGGAGGACGCCTGGCGGCGAGTCAATCAAGAAGCAGCAGGAGCTGGCAGCAGACTCTATGAGGATTAAAAATTACACACACACACACACACACACACACACATTTATATACATTCTTTGTGTACCTGCCAGTCCTAGGCAACCCTCATCTGAATTTGCTTCCGCGGTCTCTCCACAGATAGCCGCTTTTCCCACCTTCTCGCCTCTATCCGCTTATTTCTCCCTCACCAGCCCTACTCGCCCACCCCACCGTGCCCCAACTGCTGGAGACCTGTGCAATATCATTTTCCGCATAATGAAATCTGGAGTGACATTAATATAAGTGTAATTTTATAGAAGGGAACGGGCCTGGCTGATAGTTTCTACCTGCTGTGTTTTGATGATAGACATCGGGATGTCACCATCTGTGTAATGAAATTTCACCTCCGTAATGGTTCAGATTATCAAACGTTCTTCCAAGCTGGCTCTGGATGTTTATTTATTTATTTATTTGCTTATTTATTTATTTAGGAACCGGTGCTGTAGACCTGTTCATGATAGAATAGGTAAAGAGGGTATTAAGGGCTCATTAGAAAGTAAAGAACAAGTGAGTGTAAACATTTGCTATTATTCCACAGATCCATTGATGGTGAGGTGTAAATTGTTATTTTCAGTCTTGGACAGGAGTTTTTCTTCTTTATTAAACACCATAGCTCTCTAACTGCAGCATCTACTAATGGGTTAATTTCAGGTGAATATAAAGTTAAGGTAAGTAATTTGCATAAAGTAATAAAGCATCTATTCTATGGATTTTGTATGCATTATCTCATCTAATTATCAAATTATGCTGATGAGCTGCAATAAGACAGATAGATCTAAAGCTGAAGGTGACAACTATGAGAAAAATGTACCATATTCACCCAAAGTAGGTGCTATTTAACTTCTTAAAAAGTGAGACTAAGAGATGACAATTAACTTAGACCTGGAAAGTGTTTTAACTCAGAACTCTCTGTCTCAAAAATTCATGCTCTTTTCACCACTGCAAACTGCTTCCTAAGCATTGTTGCCAAATAGGGGCTGGTGAGTTAGACTCAACAAAGGGAATCTCAAATGTACCCAGCTGTTCCTCTGTGGCTCAATATATTCAGGTTAGAATGTCGGCGATTTGTGTGTCTATTTCCTAACAATGATCTAGAACTTGTTTGTTTTCTATTTCCCTAGCCTAGCTAAGATAATGACATTAAGAAGGTAAAGAAAATGTGACAATAAATATTGATAGGAAATTGCCTCAGTCAGAATGCAAACTGTTTATTCCATTGTATGACAAATCCATTTATGCATGAATACCTCGAATTACATTTCAGGTTATATCTAGTTGTAAAATGAACATTTCTGATAATCAATTTCTGAATGTAATGGTTGATTATATTTCTACTTACTATTTTAAAAATGCTAGTCATATTAAATCATGATTGCTCAGTATTTCACCATTTTTATTCAAGGATTTCATTTATAAACTAAAAATGCTTTAAAGATTCTAAACTTGGTTTTAAATTTTTTCAGCTGGTGGGAAGATTAATTAACCTTCAAATGCGGCACAAACGATAAACAATAATAATAGATCATCAAATTGTAAATTATTTACCGCTGATGCTAACACGTTCATACAGATCAGAGGGGATGCATTTTAGGATATAACTTGGGAATCTCAAGTGACTGGTTGATTATGTAAGAAAAGGACAGTGTTGGTATTGTTTGCCATATAAAATATAAAATCTTTCCTAGCCTAGCCAAGAACATGGAATCTACTTCAAAATTTTATGTGTCTTGATAAAGCATGGAACACTCATATTTATTTAGATCAGTGCAGCTGGCAATGGATCTTCTCCTCAGGTAAGATTTTTCTGTCCTCTTCTTTCCAAAATTTATGCATAAATCTCTTTTTGAGTTGACTTGGTTTATACACTATTTGGTGTAGTTTTGTTGCAACCACATTTCTATCAAAACCTCTGGTGTTATCTCTCCAACACTGGGACAAAATATCCAATATGAACAACTTCAAGGGGAAAGACATATTTTCAGAAGTTTCAGTCCATACAAGGATGGTTTCATCTACGGAGTTAGGTCTACAGTGAGGTAAAATGATGATGGCAGAAGAGGGAAGCAGAAGAAACCTGCTTACATCATGGTAGCCAGGAAACAGAGCCCAAGGACAGCCAGAGAGAGAGGAAGGGCAGAAGACGAGCCCTTTAACATGTCCCTGCAGTGGCCCTCCTCCAATGAGTCCAAACTCCCAGTACACGCACTGAGATGTGAGCTCACCAATGGATTGATTCATTGGCATCGTTAGCAACCTCATGGCCCTGTAACCTCTTTAAGAGCCATCTCCAACATTGCTGTATTGGGCATCGAGCCCTTCATACATGAGGAACACTTTGTATCTAAAACTATAATGTATTGTGTAGGAGGGTGACTAATTCTATTCACCTCTGTCTCCTGTGACACCTATCTTAGTGCACTGGAAAATCAGGTTCTCCATTTATGTGTGTTCAATGACTTCTTTTTAACTGATTTTAAAATGAAGAGAAATAGCTCAGTTTACATATTTGGGGAGTGCCTTTTCTCTTAAACTCAGATTTTCTGGCTTATGTCAGTCTAATTCCCAAGCATTACTGGTTCCTGTCTTCCCTAATATTCAGCTTCTACAGTATAAATCTTTGAGCTGTTCTATATCCCCTCAATCAGTAGTCTCTAAGAGTGGAAATTCCAAGAGGTCATCTTTGATTACAATTGTGTGTGGGCTGAGGGAAAAATCAAAATGCTTAATACCTGGACAGATGGCCCTAGCGTCAGTGGAGTGTGACATTGGCAATGTTTCATTGGTGGTGAGCACATGCTTATCTACTTCAGAATAAACAAACCCAGTGGTATAGGTTTGTTTATCAACAGGGGGTAAGGTAGAGGTGGGGGACAAGTTTATTTTCTTGACATCTTCCATCTGGGAGATGGGCAAAATCTCCACTAACTCAAGATCAGAATTTTTCTCCTAAGGTATGTTTTCCAAGGTCTTGAAATCTTTGCATGGACCAGAAAACAGAGAGACCTGGGGGCACTTAACCCTGAGTTAACTGATGCCCCTTGTTATATCTGAGTGCAGCTGCAGCCTTTTTCATACATTCTTTCACTTTAAATAATTCCATTTCCTTTCTTCTCTGAATCAAATCTAATTTCCAGTTTTCTCTCTCTATTTAAAAGGGATGATAGTTACACAGTGGATTATCATTTCCTTTGAATGGGAGAAATTTATTTTGGCCAATGCCCATACCTTAGCTACAGTCCTTGTCTTAGTCTTCAAATTCTTCAGATCCTCTCACCTTTCCTTTTTGTGAGGGTGACATACTTTAAGATTCAAGAGAAATAATTCACCAATAATTTAGCATAATGACTATGACTGCTTGGTTCACTGAGATTTTAACCCTGAATATTCAAATTTTCACCCTTCTATGTACATATACAAAATTCATTCATGAGCAAAATCTGTCCTTCATTATTTCTGACTACTTTTTGTTGAGTCTTGCTCCATGGTTTTAAAACTTCTTCAGTTGCATTGACATTTGCTCTCTCTTTACAGGCTAGAGGAGGAGAGATGAACAAGTCAGTGCACTCTCTTTCCCTGACACTTGGTCTGAAGTCACATCAGGAAGAAAATTCCAGATAAGGGTTGAGGTTCAATTAGTTAGAGCTTTGTGTCTGTAAGCTAAGGGATCAAGCTTTTAAGAAGCAAAAGGCCTCATGTTTCACAATAAACAAGAGGCCAGTAATTGAGGTACTATAGCATGACAATAAAAGGGAGGAAAAGGGTCAGAGAGAAGCCTTGTTAAAATGTTGCTCAGTTAGGATCAAAGGCATATTGTCACACATCTGAGGTCTCTGGGAGTCTTGGGTTTGTGAAAATTGTGGTAGTTTTGGGAAAGGTCTTTTCCTACTGCTCTAAATTGACAATCCAGGCAGAAGTATGCAGTCAGGTGTGCATGACTTCTTGTCAGTACCTCTTCCTGCTCAACTCCAACCCTTATCCTGTTTTTGTAAATGAAGTATTATTGGGATATAGCCAGGCTTATATTTTACATAGTATCTATGGTTGTGTGTGTGTTACTGCTGCAAAGCTGAGTACTTGTAACATTCGGCCTGCAGCACCTAAATTATTTGGCTTTTCACACACACAAAAAATTAGCTGAACCCTGCGTTGCTGAATATAAGCATTAAAACTATCATGTAAGCATACTTTCAGGGACTATACAAAATAAGAACAAATATCTTATACCATGTATATTATTTCATATACTCTAATAACTGATAAATTGTGCTATTTTATAAATAAAGTGACATTAATTCCAAAGAAGAGAGGAAGTGACACTAAAATCTTTAGTTTCAAGATACTTCAATACTAGAGACTTTTGGGAGTGTTTTTCTCAACTTACAGATGTAAAAATATTGCAACTTAATGGAAAAAAGAATTTGGAGTTACTTTAAAGAATGAAAAAGTGGTGAAATAAAAACATTTTCTCTTCAAAGTGATTAGAAGTTCATCCATGAAGAATGGAAGATACACTTAATACACATCAAAAGGTAACAAGAAAGGGATGATAATTAGGGACAATAATCTGTATGTGTTTGAGGACTTTTCAAATAATTTTTGGATTTTAGATGTTCAGAAAATAACTGTAAACAACCACACAACCACTCCTCAGATCCTTCTACAATAGTAAATAAATAAATGATTAAAAAAGAAATAGCTGTCAGGGTTACAAATAGTACTCAGTGCTATATTGAAAAGATGATTATTAAGATGGTCCACAAGGTAAACCAGCAACAAATTTCTGCTCAAGATCCTTATATAAGAAGCATGTGGCCAAACTAGGCATTAGGGGTTTCCTCTACTGGTAACAATTCAAGGGCTGGGGATTTAGCTTAGTGGCACAGTGCCTGCCTGGCAAGCACAAGGTTGTGAGTTCGATTCCCTGTACTGGAGAAAAACAAACAAACAGAACAAACAAACAAACAAAAAAAATCCAAAAAAAAAAAACAAAAAAAAACAATTTAGAGCACCTCCCCACTCAAAAAACTGGATATGGTTTTCAATGAGGGAATTTCTATTCCCATCTTCAGTTTTGGTCTACTTTTTCCTTTTAAGAGCAAGAAAGTCTTCCCAGAAACTGCCTACCAATATGCCCCTCTGTCTCACTAGCCAGAATTGCATCATGCTCTGATTTTTAAACAAATCCCTGGCATAGGAGCAGAAATATTATTTTTTTCCATTAATCACAATTCATAATTCAGCCTCTGCTCTAGGACCTGATGAGGAATCCATCTGTTCTGAAGCATGAGGTAGGAAGATGCCCCATTTGCAAATGAAGAAAACAAAGAGCATGCTTAGGTCTGACACCTCCTTGTGGTCTTCGGTACCTCCTATACAATAAAATGTGCTCCTATCAAAAGTGTGCTGTCATAGAGAAAGGCTGGGACTAGTTGTGACATTTGTCTGCTTTGCTTTTTATGTGGATAAAGTGTAACCCAAGATCACTTCATGTGAGATTTAGGATTTTGTAAATAATCCTTTAACAAGCAACACAGTACAGAAAGAAAGAAAAGTTAAAAAAATTAAAAGATAAAATTGTGGAAGGACATTTAATAAGGCAATAATAAAATAATTTGACATTGCGAATTTCTTTTCCAATTCCTGTGCTTTACTATTGCTCTCCTCAGGTACAATGTAGATGTTCAACATGTAGTTTTGTAGAATAAAAGAATGAATATTTTCTCAGCTATGATCTGATGATCTTACAAACTCACAACATGAAGAATTGGAATTCAATGTCTGAATTCTTACTTTTCAGATTTTGTGTACAGGTCTTATTGATTTTAACTATTCCTTCTTTTCTCAAGCTAAACAGGTCCATATTGTAACATTATTGCCCATTCTCTTCCTTATTTTGCTCTGTCCTCTGATGCACTCAAACATATCTCTATCTGCCAAGTAGCCTGAACTAAATACAGGAGTCAACCCTCTAGCATTCTGTCCATCCACGATCCATTTTCACCTCATGTAAATGCCCCTGTGAGGTAAGTCAAAGTCTTTTAGTTCTCTGCTTCACCAAGATTCACTTTGTTTGAATTCTCCCCTTCTCTTAACTGGTTGCCCACAACAGAATCCTAACAGATCTTACCTACTCCTCTTCTCCACAGAACTAACACAGCCTCCCTTCTACACAGAAATCTGATTTCACCATATTTCTGTTAAAATTTTTAAAAGATTTCCAATCACACTGAGAATAGCGTAAATGTCTCAACCTGACCTCTTAAGACTGTCTCTTCTCAAACTCATATCCTTGGTGTCCATACTGTCATCTCATAATTTCCACCATGGAAATAAACCACAATTTGCATTTTCTCAAACAGGTCACACTTTCAGTTTCTTCATGGCCTTTGCCTTTACCTGTTCTTCTGTGTGGAGTTCTAGTTCCCTAGTATTTTCTTAGGCCTAATTTCTAAAGAGCAGGACAGAGCTAGGTAGGAATTTTTCCATAAACTTTGTCAGTGGAAGCCTACTCAACTTTCCACATACACTCCTGAATCTACCCCAATTATTCAACTATCCCATTGAATTAATAGTTTCTGCAAACAACAAGCAGAATCAACTTGAGAACATCGGTCATGGGCTCCTTATTTTTCTTTTTTCTTTTTTTTTTTTTTTTTTTGGTTTTTCTCCGGTACCGGGAACCAAACTCACGACCTTGCGCATGCCAGGCAGGCGCTTTTGCCTCTGAGCTAAATCCCCAGCCCCTAGGCTCCTTATTTTTCTATCATTAGAGTTGAGAAAGCCTGAGTTAATTCTGATGCATCATAAATTGTTCCAAATCATAGAACAAATGAATAGATCAAAGGAATGAAAGACAGGAAGAAATGAAGTAAAGGAGAATAAAAGAAGGGAGAAAAATTCATGCTTTCAAGTTTAAGAATAATAAGAATAGTATACAAATAATACTGTTGGTTTTGGGGGTCAGGGTGGTGGGAACAGATATACATGCTACTATAAGATGCAAGTGTATTTTTAGAGAAAATAAATTATAGTGTTTCTTGCATAGAAAACTATAAACTTATCACCTCCTGCTGTAAATCTGACCCTCCATGAAATAAATCTGTCCTGTAATTCCAGTGCTTCTCCTATAACAGCATTCTATTGTTTAAAAATGCAAAATGATCTAATCTGCAGTTTCAAAACTTCACTTTTCCACAAAAAGGAAGATTATGGAAATTTACAGATTTGGCCATGGCAAAATGGCATTTATGTTTTTCACAGTGAAAATGAAATAAAATATATAACTTGTTGGGTTTTGCTTTCATGACAAATAGGCACTGACAAATACATACCACATTACCATCCTTGATTGCTCTGATGGAACCCATTTTCATCTTGTGTGCCTCTAATTACATGAAAATTGCATACTTTTTATGCATGACACATTTCGCACAGCTTTAGCAAAAGGTTGTGAAGAGAAGGGAAAAAAAAAAACATTTATCAGTTTTTTCCCCTTTCACAGCAGCCATTGATCATCTTCCCAGCAATCAATTTTGCTTTATAAGCCCACTTTTCTTGACTATTGTTGTAACCAAATGGCAGCAAAAAGGCACTGTACACAAAAAATATGGTGAGGTTTTTTAGGTGTTTTTCTCTGTTCCTAATAGATGAGATTTAGGGCGCCTTTACTTTCCAATGGTTGTTCCTATGTTTTTGCTACTCCTCACCCCATCCCCTTTTTTTTGGCCTAGACATCAAGATTTTCACCTTAAAAAGAATAAGACTTCTGTGTAGGAATCTTACCCAGCACTTTATTTCTCATTCAAATCACTTCACATCTATAGAAAATATTTAAAATTTTAAAACACTTTCTTATTCATTTTTTTGCATTTCAGCTTCAAAAGTAAATGGATCTATTTAGAGAAGGTACTTTAATCCACATTTTAAAGATGAGGTAATTGAATGATTATATGACTTGTAGCTTGTCTATATTGATATGATTTATTTATTTTGAATCTTAAATTTGACTCTCAAGTCCTGAGTCCCTGTTCTAGTTTTTCCAGAATTTGACTTTTCTTTACTAAAGACCTGGGAAAAATAGTTTTGCAGCTATCTATCCCTAAAACACATACAAAGAAGACATCGATAACAAATACAAGAGCAAATTACAGGCAATCATTTGGGTGTTTCTTTTTCCCATTCTTTATTTCAAGTCTTTCAGAGAAAGAAGACATTGGCATTCACAGGAAGCTCAGCGTCATTGTATTTAACTTGGAAGGGATTGTAGAAAGCACATCTCATTCCTTGAAAATAATGACAAATTATGCAATTTTTGTTTTACCCAACTAGATTGAAAATGCCTGGGGAATAGCCAAGCTGCCTGGCAAAGGAAGGCATTTGATGTTCAGGGCTTTGGAGCTGAGGGAGCTACATTGCTTTTTAAACAGGTGTGGACTCCTAAAGCTGTGCTTGCTTCCCTTTTTTGGACAGGCACAGCACCTGACCAACTTCGGGAGAACAAAGCCTCCATCTGGACCAAAGGGAAAGAAAGCGGGTCGCCTGTGGAGCAGAAAAGAACAAGGCTTTGCTTCCCTTTGAAGCACTGGAGTTCTTGTTAATCACCTGGCAAAGTCTTAATTTAAAGAGGGACTCTTAGAGAAGGGGGAATCTCAAGTATATTTGACTTTCATATCAAATCTACTTACCTTTCATCAGGTTTATTAAAATTGGCGATGCCTCATGTATTAATTGTGAGCTCCGTTTGTATCGGAATATGAAATATTGCCTTTAGGGCCTCCTTCATTTGGTCCTGGAATGTGCTCACATTACTGCCTGTGCATTGGAGTGATTATTTCTAGGGATAAGTACCATAGTGTCAGGCACGTGGAATGCAATTGTTGCAGAGTAAACACAAGGGGATTTTACATCTTCTTCATGTTAATTAGACAATAATAAATGAATTCTGGATAGCTGAAGGATCCAACCCTTAGAAATATTGCATTTTTCACAATTAGTGACTGTACACAAGAAGTTCATATCTTTACTGATAAATAAATATTACACACAAATCATATGTCTTTTGTAAAAAGTTCCCTGAAAGAGTCACTTCGGAGAAATCTATAACAGTGATAAATCATATTCTTGAAAACAGGGAGTTGAGTTCCATGCTTTGTGTGTGTTTCAGGTCATTGATTTTTCCATGTCTATTTCACCTGACTTCTACAAAGAAGTGTGACTTAAAACTAGATATTCCAGATGAGCATGGTCATATATGCCTACTTCCAGTACTTGAGAGGCTCAGGCGAGAGGATCCAGAGTTCTAGGGCAGCCTGACTAAATAGGGAGTTCCAGGATACACTGGAATATATAGGAACCTTGCTTCAAAAATACTGTATCTAATATATGTATATATATGGTATAAATATATTCAACATAAAAAGATTAAGAGATTTCTTAAACTATTTGATATTAGGTGTTTAATACAGCTTGCTGTGAAAGTGTCTAATCCCTGGAAGAAAAACAGTGATATCTTTGTATACATTATAAAAGAAAATTAAGCATCAGTACCAGGTCAATGAGAAATTAGAATAAGAAAAATTTATTTAGAAGATGCATAACAAACTACATGGAATTACAGTTTAAGATAAACATTCAAAGTTGTTTAAAATTAGAAAGGGAGGGAGGTCAATGTTAAGCTCTGCTGAACGAAGGAAAAGAATAATAGAGAAATGAAACAGCAGAATTTCCAGTATGTACTTTCACCATATTACAGTTTTGCAATGATCTCAGAATAGGTGGAGACTTGACTTTAGCCAGTTATTGTTTTTTGTTGTTGTTGTTTGTTTGTATCAGGAATCAAACTCATGACCTCTCGCTTGCCAGGCAGGTGCTTGTGCCACCTAGCTATACCCCCGGCTCCAGTTATTGGTTTGAAGACTGAAGATGAAGGTTCACTTTTGATAAGGTGATTCTGTGTATGTGTGTGTGCATGTGTGTGTGTGTGTGTGTGTGTGTGTGTTTAGTGTGCATACGCTTTATTTCCATAAGGTGGTGCCTTAGTTACATTTTATGATTGCTGAGACAAAATACTTGACACCTAAAGTTAAATGAGGAAAGGTTTATTTTGGTTCATAGTTTGTAGAAATGTCAGTTCATAATAGGCTAGTTCCAAGGCAGGGTGGAGTGGTAGAGGTGGGCATCACAGAGGAGAAACAGTTCATAGTAGGCAGAAGGCAGCAAAGCAGCAAAGTAGTGAAGAAGCAATGACAAGGGCTGGGGATTTAGCTCAGAGGCACAGCACCTGCCTGGCAAGCATAAGGTCATGAGTTTGATTCACGGTATGAGAGAAAAAACAAAAATAAAAAAAACCAAACAAACAAACAAAAAAGAAGCAATGATAGCAGCCCTCTTTCTGTCCCTTATATTGCATCCAGGATACATGGCCCTAGTGCAGGTAGCACTCACACATCAGGTGTGCTTTCCCATTATCCACACCCAGAATTATGTTAAACCAGTCAGCGGACTAATTTAGTAATCATCCACCCTTGATTCCAGCATGACAGACTCTACATCCAGCCACTTCTGAAAAGCCCCACCTATATATAGCCATAGGAGGCTAAGGGGAGATATCTAGACATAACTCATAACAGGTAGTATACCCCAAAACAACCTACTGACCCATGACCTTATTTCAGAATATCCTTCTCTTTCTCCATTATAGCAATATTTCCCTTTGAAGTTCATTTCCAAATGACAGTCAGAATAGAAGTGTGATCACAAAATGAATTTATACCATGTTAGGTGTATGTTCTTGCAATAGTGCATGCACTTCTGCCAAGACTGTTTATATAATCAAAGGACATACTTAAGTCAAAGATACAGTGAAATTCTACTCCATAGGGTAGGCAACTGAGTAGCATTTTGGGGAACAAGAGAATACCCCAGTATCCCTCAATTCACTCTGTGCCATTCACTGAAAAGTTCTCATGAATACAGACAGTCACAACTTATAAAGAGAGGTGCTTATCACATTGGGGGTTGGGAATGAAAAGATGGATGGGCAGGTAGTGCTTTCAAAATCCCATTTAGGGAAGTATTTATTATTATAGTTTGTAGTTTATGCTTACAGCATCTGTAATAAATAAACATGTTCCAGAAGAAGCACAACTTAACAAGGAGTAGATGAGATTGAGTGTGAGGACTCCAACCCTGTACAAGAGGCACTGGCCCATTAAATGAATGTGCTCAGCTACTTCTTAATACTCTTCCTAAGTAATCAATTTCTGAAAATACCAAATGATTTTAAAATAGCCCTGTCTGACCTCACTCAGCAATGATGCTGGACCAGCCCTTGCTGATTTGCCTACCTAGTTTTTAATCAATGAGATCTGACATTTTTGTTTTCTGTTGGTTTTGTTGTTTCTTTCCTTGGCCTACTCTGCACCTTTCCTCTTCCCATGGTAATATTAAATGGTAGCTGGATCCCTCAAGGTTAGAGCTCCACAATGTAGCTTAATATTTATAGGTTAGGGCCTTTTTTGAAATAGCAGCAGAGGAATCTAAATGCCATTGCAAGGGGATAGAACACTCTGATATTGAAGTAGGATTTGATTTCTATCCAGATAAAAAGACCCAGGATGCCCAGAGACTGAACAAAGGTGGAACTTGAGAAAGAGAAGCTGTCAGTCAGAAATATCTCCTATCACACTTTCAAACAGGGGGTGATTCAGGCAAAAGGGTTAAAAATCCCGTTAGAAGTCCCTTTCTGCTTTTGACTGCTTAAATTCTCTGAGTCACTGAAAAAGTGATTTCTACAACTTACTAGCTTATATAAAGGAATACTTGTGAAATACTTTATGAATTCTGATGTTTACTATGTGTTATGTACATTAGTGATTCTTTCTTTCTTTGTGATCTCACCTCTCCTTTTTCTCTTCCTTTATTCCTTGCATCCTCATTCTGATTCTTTTTCTTTCTTCTATTGTCCTCGTACTTACTTTGAATATAATTATATTATATGGTATAGCTTAATAAGTGCGGAATACTGGGGATGTGTGCAGAGGAATTACTACACTAGATCATGGGACTTCAAAAACTTATCTGGGGCAAGGGAGGAAGAAATGTGAGTCAGATCAATTTAGAATGTTTACTGAGATTGAAAGTGATGCTCCATTAAAAAAATTAAAGAGCTTTAGCTAAGGATAGAAATTACTTTGATAGATGATAAGATGGCAAATTAGAGAAAAAAATAATTTTTATTCTCAGGAAGCAAGTTGATAATTTTTGAAAAATTTATTGTGATCATTGGGGATTTGCTCAAGAAAGAAAAGATTGTCAAATTGTAGATCACACAAAACCTCTGTGTTTGTTCTCACAGTGGTAGACATATGGGTTAAGATCTTTAGGTGGCCAGGAGTGGTGGCACACGCCTGTAATTCCAGCACTTGGGAGGCTGAGGCAGGAGGATCACTGCGAGTTCGAGACCAGCCTGGGCTACAAAGTGAGCTCAGGGCCAATCTGAACTCAAGAGCGAGACCTGGTCTCAAAAAGAAAAAAACCAAAACAAAAAAAGATCTTTAGGTGTTCAGTCTATACAATCTTAACAAGAGTTGAAGATCAATAGTAGAGCACACTAAATATATTTATACTAGTGACTGAGGATATTTTTCTGAGATAATTGAAAATAATTACTTTAAATAAAAAATATACTGGTAGTGAAAATGTAGAGGTGGACCATACAAAGAACTGACCAAGTGAGGAACTGAGGCTACTGATGAACCACATAGCAGCAATCAAGAAATGACATGCTACGGGCAAAATCTAAGTGGCTGAATGTTTGTGCATGGTCCTTGAGCCAGTGATTTCCACATTTAAAAATGACTGACAAATGATCAAATGAAGAATTTTGTGATAACTGGAAAATCATGGAATACAAGTTTCACTGTTCATATGTCAAGTTTTATTACAACACAGCCATAGTAATTCCTTTGTTCTATAGCTGCTATCATGCTACAATGAAATGTTTTGGTTGATACCAAACAGAACTTATGGACCAAGAAGTCTGTCATGTGTGTTATATGATTACTTGCAAAGAAGGTTTTTCACTCCTAATCTGTAGGTTCTGATTTGGAGAAACTGAATCCTTGTCCATCTGTTTAATTTAATTAAACTTGTGTTATCTGAATATCTACTATGTCCAAACATACTTCTGGAATGTGAGAAATTACATTAAGTCTGTTGCCCTGGGATATTTTGATAAGTGGCATTAGTGTAGGACCTTACCATAAGTCTAGCTCTAAGAATTTCCTAAGTTGAGAAAAAGAAAGATCATTCTGAAGGGAGAGCAAGCACACTATAAGGATTGAAAAAGAGGTGTCAGCAAACAGAATAGTCTAAGAATGGGGGTATATTTAATGGATCTGTGCAAACGGGAAGTGGCAGGATCAAGGTGTAAAGGAAATATGAATTTGACTAGATTAAGAAGATCCTTACTGAGATGATAGGAATTTGGAATTTCTGCATTATGTAGGATCATGTAATGTTGATCTCAGGTTCATTGTCAAGAAGAGGGAGTCAGGGGTATGATTCAGAGATAGAATCAATGAACATAGCTACCAACAGAATATGGGTGGTGAGGAAGTATAGACACAAAGCTTCTTTGATGGAGTTCCTGTGCAGATGATGGGCTTGCTACAGTGGATGCTAAGAATATTTAAGAATATTTAAAATATGTCATGTAATGGCACCAAATCCCCACAATGAATTTGAACATCATATGTCATAAACATGACCTAAGAATAAGAATGAAAATGGGGAGAGGGAATTTAGAGACAGAGGGAAGGAGGTGGGTGGGAAGGGGAAGATTTTTTACAAAGAAACAAGCTTTGTGATGTACATGTACCTACTCTCCAAGATTAATGTAAACTTCGTGTACTGCAAACATGTACTGATAAAATAAAAATTAAAATTGGAAAAAGAGAATGAGGAAACAGTCTTAATGCTAGGTTTGAGTGTTTTGTGGAGGTTGATGGCTACGGTTTGAAACACAGACAGAGTTATTTCTGAGTGGGTAAGAAGAGTTGAGAATTTTCAGTGTGCAGTGGGAGATGAAACCATGGGGTAAGGTGGGAGTTCCCAAAAGAGGCAGATCGAATGTAAAGCAGATGGATTCAGTGGAATGATTAGAAAAATAATGTTTTTTTAGAGAGTCATCAAAGTGATACAATATTCCATAAGCCTCCTTAAAATGTAAAGACCTTCTAGAAACTGAGAACTAAACTACGTACCTGAGTGCTTCAGAAAAAGAGAAAAGGGTTTATAAAGAGCTATTTGTTACATGTAAAGGTGACTCTGATCATATTTACGATTTTGTGAGTCTTCTGTTTACCTCTGATTCCTAATTACAATCCTAATTTTATAAAGTTAAAAAAGAAAACTTTCACAAAGCTGGGTAATGTCAACTTGCCCACTGCTCCTAGCACAACAATCTCTCTGTCCCCAATTAGCTACATTGTCATTTCTGGAATCCTCCCCCTTTTCACAGGCTGATCATATTTTGTTTTCCACCATCTCCCTTTATTTCTTCTTTGCCAGTTGCTAAGCACTCCCTTGTTGCTAAGTGGGATATGAGCACTTAATTTACTCCATTCTTTTTTCTCGTACCAGATTTTAGAAATTGCAGATCCTGTTTAATCAATGTGTAAATGCAATGCTTTTGATGTATTTTTCCTAAGAGCAATATTTTGATCATTCTTAATGATACTTAATGAAGTCACCGCATGATTTCTGATTGTACCTAATTGAGGCTTGTGACTTGCATTTCAATATTATCATCTTACAGCTTTAGGTCTGTGAGATGAAATTTTTCTAGGGCTCAAAAATATTAGAAATTTAGAAATAAAGAGGATATATTCCAAATAAAAATTATTCTAAAACACGTGTGTGTGCACAAGAATGTATATATATAAAAAATTAAATGGAAACTGAAACAAATTTCCTACAGAATATCTCATATTCAAATGGAAAAGGGAGAAATCCTTATGATGATGGAGATATTTGACTACTAGTTTAAGTCCTACAACAGAATCTAAAGGGCCTTAATATTAGTAATTTGATATCAAACCTCTGTGGGACTACCTATGGAATCCAAATTGCAAACAAAGGCCAAACCTTGCAGAAGATAACAAATTAAGCACTCTTTAAAACATTTTCTACAGATGAAATCCCAATAATTTAGAGCCTAGAAGATACAATACTAAAATATCAACTGGACCCAAAATCAGTTTTATTTATTTATTTTTTTATTTTGTTGTCTTTCGTCACAATTATGTCCATCATGTGCCCCAGTTCCCCAGAGTCTTTTTTTTTTTTTTTTTTTTTTTTTTTGGTGCAAGACAGTGGGTAGTAATGGCTTAATCAGAGACAATAACCCCTGCTAATATGTTAACTAGCTAACATATGAACCCTCCTAGGATAACACATTAGCCTTGACCTAGATCAGAAAAAAAATAGAACTATAGCTGTACTAGAAGCCCTGAAGGAATAATGCCATTATAGCAACTTAACCCCGTAGGAAGCCAGTGGGGGAGCTACTTAAGGGCAGCTTTTAACAACCTTGGGATCATGTGGCAGTCTTCATGTTGAGTCAATGGTGGAAATAAATAGCAATTGTAGAGCTGACAGAAATCAATTGCACTAGTTACTTTTAATACCTCTCTCAGGGATTTCCATGAAGAACCATAAAGCATATCCAAGCATAGATTTTTTGCATAATATTTATAAGAGTGGAGAAGACACTCAAGACAAAAAAGAGAATACATTTATCAGCTACATCACTTTCATTTCTTCATGCCTTTCCTGAATATTAAGTTTACAAAGGCATTTCTAATAAAGTATTTATTTTTGTAACCACATAGTGAGAATGTTGTCATTTCCTTCTGTTTCATAGATAAGGAAACAAAGGTTTAGATTATTTAAATGGAGTCTGAGATTCACAGGTAGTACTTTTGAAATTCCAACACAGTGGCTTTTCTCTATCAATGCAGCTCTATCAGTGCATACAAGAAGAATCTACCTGACTTTTCCACTCTTATGAATATTATGCAGTGAGACCTAATCTTATTTCCTCGCCATTTCTAACTCCTTAACTTCCAGAGAAAGGCACTAATTATGCAAAAATATCCAAAGTGTTTTGCAATAGGCTTATTAACACAAATGTTATTAATCATTATTGCATGGTTTGTAGTGGTAGTAAAGACACAGTATGACTAGTACAAGTCTCATGGTTGCTTTGATGTTCCTTTGTGAGTTAGAATAAGGCTCAATTGAAATATACATTCTAAATCCCAAAATTTCTCATCTGTGAACAACAAATAGCCCATTCATGTCCTAAAGAATACCTAAATAAGATGTCATTCTTTTATCCAGTACAGAGACATCATGCAAAAGAGCCACTATGAACCAAAGCACACTCTCTAAATAAGAAGGTGTATTAAATATTCAGAAAGGTAAAGGAAATATTTTGCTAAATTATTTACATAGATCATCTTATGTAAAATACATCACAACAAAGCTAGGAGATGGGTGACATTCTTTTTCTCATCTTTATACTTGCATTTTACAAATGAGGAGACTGATACTTAGGTAAGCAAGACAATCACACCACCCTGGAGTCAATGACCAAGCAAGATTTAGATCGAAGCACTGACATTCTGAACCCAAATGATTAGCCTCCTTGGGTTCACACCATATTTATTCATATTAAAACTTAAAATCCAATAAAAATAAATAAAGAGTGTATTTGTTTAAAACTCTTTAGAATCTAACCTGAGGAGTTAATGTGATATGGCTTACATTATAGTACTTTTATATATTCTGTTATTTTTTGAACCTTCCCATGTAAAGAGTGTGTTAACTGGTGATTATTAACTCAGTAGTAATTTTCTAATGTACTGGATCAGTAAATATTTTTCTCAGCCCTATGAGTGACTAAACATTAAAAGGACGGTGCTTTTCAAACGTGAGTTTTTGCTTTGGCTTAGATCTACAATGTTCCCCACAAGTGTCACATGTTTAGATGCAGGGTTTTCCTAACCAGAAGGTGATTGGATCATGGGGTGCCATATTCCTCAGTGGATTTATTCATGGGTGAGTGAAGAGCTGACTACGCATTTGGAAGAGGTGTGTTACTGAGGGTGTGACTGGGAGGGATGCATTCTTGCTCCTCGCTCCTTTATTTCTCTGTTCTTTGCCTACCATGGATTGAACAGCTTTCTTCCACCAAGCCTTTATACTCTTTTCTTTCTGCTTTGGAGTCACCTGAAAGCAACCCTTCCAAACTCTAAGCCATTTCTGATAAACTTCTAGGTGATGCTGACACTTGTCACTTTCAGTAACTAAGATGGAGAATGTACATACATGTGTCCCAGACACACAAAATTTTGGAAGGATTGTGTTCCTAGAACACCTATGAATTGTGAAAAGTCATGAAATTCAGATATGCCTAGTTCTATGGTGTAAATTGTAAATATGCTATGTCACCCAAAGTTGTGTAATTTAACTTAATAAAATACTGTATTAATACAGCCTCAGAAAGTAGAGGGGTTTGGACAGCATCTTAGGGATCTTAGAAATTTAAAAACATAACGCAGAGTACAACAATCTGTTATGATTCTGGAATGCTGGTACATCTGCCAGAGATTGGTGACAAGGCAACAGCCAGTCAGCAGCAAGAACTAAATAACGCTCTTAAAATGGCTACTTCCAAATCTCCTGCCAAAAAGCAACTGTGGAGATTATTTGCTGTGTTCACAGAATTGTGGGTTTCCACAAACAATTATTAGGATCCGAGGAAAAAGTCTGCCAGCAACTGAGGCCATGAGTTCTGAACGACGACTTCATGGGGGTATACTGTACTAGACAGATGACAGAAAGCACTTAGAACAATGAATGATTGAACTCGTTCAATAATTAAAGGCTTGAATGACTTAAGTAAGATTTTAAAATATCGAGTGTATCTACAATAAAGTGCACAAAATGGAAAGATAGCATTTAATTGAGAAAGATATATAAATGAGCACTTGATTGGTTTAGAGAAACAGAAATGAATTAGACAAAAGGCAGGGAATAAGACAGAGAGGGAGGGGTGTAAGGGTGGGAATAAAGGGGATTGTATAAACACAGTGTATGGTATGTACTGAACGATCCCCACTTTGTGAAACTTGGGATGGGTGAGGTGAAACTGATCAAAATGTGTTGGGTGTATATATGTATCTGCCTGTATGGGACTTATTAATCGCACAAGGAACTAAAACTGAATGAGAAACTAATGCCACAGATCAGTAAAATTTCTTTAGTTCTCCTATACCTATTTAAATCTGACTTCAGTGTTAATTATCACACTGACTGGGCACACTGTTCCTGACAGAATTAAGGGCAGACATGTACATTAGGAAACGCTTAGCAGGTTGAAAACACTTCGCCAAAGCCTATGGCGCATGACAGAATAAACAGTAGACTAACAAAGAAAAAACAAAATAAAATATAAAATAAAAATCAACTAATAGTATTACTGAACCTTTGAACTCATACCAGGGTTACATTGAGCTTTTGGGTCAGAGATAAGGTATGATATCAATGATGTAGCATATGTTCACAGGAGAGGAAAACAATTTTAGTGAGTCTAAGGAATACATCATGGGAGCTATTTTAAAGGACAGTGAAATTTAGAGTGAAGAGAACATACTGACAGCAGGACACTTGTTAAGTGGGAGACAGTAAAGAGGGGTGGGATTGCTTTGTTCATTCCCTGAGAGCACCATATGCTCTCAGGATTGAAATAGGCTTAGATCCCAGCTTGACCATTCCAAGCTAGGAGGCCTCAAGAGCTTTTGCTGATTTAGAATTAGTGGGTGGATGTTGTAGTGAAATATGAAATATTAAAATTGATACTACAGAACTGGGTGCCCATAAAATGTCTTCTAGTAATCATGCTGTTCAGATTCCAGTCCTGTGTGAGAGGCAACCATACATGAGTGAAAGGATACACTTCTATGTCTCCATGACCTTAGAAATGTATGGCACCTTTTTGCTATGCTTTCTTCAAGAAGTAGCTCAACCTGCAACAAATCAAATGAGGAATTCTACTACTTAGCTACATGTCTTAAAGGATGTAAAGATATCTAGTTAATGACTAGCTGAAAAAAAACTATAAAAATCACTCTCTGCTCTCACCAAAACTTTAGTACCCCATATGTATTTAAATGTACCCTAAATCATAGAATTTATCCTCCACATTTACCAAATACATGGCATCCATTTTCCTTAGCTGCTTCTCCCTTCTTCTCACAAGGGAAAAAAAAAAAAAAGGTAAGTATTTGTTTTTGCAAAGGTAAAGTCCTGAGGCTTAGCGGCCCTGGTGTGTTGGCCAGGGCATGCGGCACAAGGGAGGGTAGAAGGGAAGGGGGTTACTGAGAGGTCTGAGGACCCTGCTGGAACATTTGGATTTATTGTGTATGTGATGGCATGCCACCAAGTTTGAGGCAGGACCATGGTTGAGCACAATAGAATAGAATCACTGGTCATCTTCAGGAAGAACAGATTAGTGAGGTTAAAGGAAAATAGCAAACTAGATAGGAGTCTCTTGTAGCTGCATAGCATTTTTAAGGCATTTGCTTTGGGAGCCTTGTAACTCTAAGGTAATTAAGAGTTCTGGATGCTGCACTAAGTAGTAGTTTAGATATGATTCTGCTTCAGGATGACAGACGTTTCCTGACGGCAGATTGGAAAGGGAGACAGGCGCCAGTTTTTGACTCTTCATGTATGAGTCCAGAATTGGAAAACTCTGAAAGCTCTTATTCCACTTTACCCTAATCCAAGTCCCACTTGAGCCTATGTGTGCATATACTTGGGTGGAAAGATGGATTGCAGCAGATATTCGGATGAGGTGTGTGAGGGAAAGCTCAGCTCTTTCTTCTCAGATTTATGGGACAGAGACACGAGTATCACTAAGGAAATGAAATCCACATCCCTTTCAACTCTACCCCACATACATTCTCTGGGGAAAAAAAGGCAAAATAGCAATCTAAAACCTTGTAACTGGCAAATCACCTTCCTTTCTTTCAGGATCTAACTTCTTTGAAGAATTTGACCACTGTCTCATGGCCACAGAATTTCTCCCTGGCTATAAAACGGAATCTGGATAGTTGGTGACAGTTTAAAAAATATCAATCAATATTTCAGTCAATTTGCTGAGCACTGACTATGTTCTCAGTCATTTACTTGGTGTTTTGAGACAGCAGAAGGGAAAAGACCTAGCTTTCTGAGGGCTATATTTTGAGTTCCATACTAGCTAAAAGTCTTATACTCTATCTCTAAGGTTTGGAAAATGGCTGCTTTTCTCTGTACATTTTTATGTAATTATACCTTATATTTCTGTATATTTGTGTTTATAGAGTAGTGGTAATTTTTAGAAGGCAGAAATAAACTGTAGGATGCTTTTTATTAATGATTTGGTGCAGGAGATTAGTGTAAGCGTTTGTTCTAGAGGTACAGGTTTTGGAGACTTATTTGTCTCTAACAAGGAGGGCCTACTGTTTTCTGGAAGAAAAATGATGCCTAATAAACTGTTGCAAATTTCTACATCACATGCAACTGTTTGGTGATATACCCTTGTGTTGCTTCTCAGCAGAAATTGAGAGAGCATGTTTTGTAATGGCTTTATTGATAATGGCTTACACACTATCAGCAAAGCATCATATAGCCCATGATGGATACACCTAGTGTATACATAATGCTTATTGGGTACTGCACACTGTAAGGAAAATGGCTCATAAAAATCCACGATGTCTTTTTTGTCCTCTCTTCTTTCTCTTTTTTTCCCCATGTGTTTGCTCAGTGTCACAGTGCTATGTAAATACCTGCACTGGGGGATGTGATGGATGAGTGAGCAGATAGATAGATATCCCTGTCATGTGGTTGATAGTTCGAAGGAAAATTCCCTTGAACAATGAAAAGTAGAAGTTTAGGTGTTCCAATGAGCAAGAATTGTATGCCAAATTTAAAAGAAAAATGAAGACAGTAGAAAACGTATAGTATTCCTGAGGCTTAATTTGTTAGGCACTATGAAACAGCTTGTGATATAAAGGAGTATACTAACTTGGGAGTTAGAACACCTGAGTTCTTGTCCTGGATGTCCACCAACTACCAGTGTGACCTTGGGCAAGCTACTTAACTATTCTCAGTGTCTGAATGAGTGTGTGTGTGTGTGTGTGTGTGTGTGTGTGTGTGTGTGTATGTTGGGGGAAGATGTGTTGATTTCTCAAACTACTTCTGATTTTCACATTCTTTGTTTTGGTTTGCTTATTCTATCAGAAAAGAATTCTGCATACATACACTGACTTTTGCAATGCTATGTCTATTAATGACATAGAGAATATTTAAAAAGATCAGAGGAATTGTCCCTGATTCATCTGAAATCTAATTCAGAAGAAAAAGCCCAAATTATATAATAAGCAAAGGCTTGCTCATGAGCTCAGACAGTCAGATGAGTGAGAGTGAGGGCCTGTCAGAGAGTGGTGACAGCGGGATTCTGCGTAAAAGTGGTTGATGAGAACTTTTCTGATTTTCAGTCCTCTTTCCACAAAATAATTTCTCACTCTCTCTTTCCTCTATACTCTGCCTTGCTGACCAAAGTGTCTTCTTTCTGTTACTAATCATTTATGATTTATAATGGAAATTCTGTACAATATTGCTAGTCAATTGTTAGTGTAAATGATTAGATGTCAGCCAAGAACTAGAGTTATGTTTTGGGAGCAATAAGTCATTGAAGGAATGATAGAATATTAGAAACCACGCAAAGAGATTAACAAAAGTACAAGTGCAAAACCAAATTCTGTTTAGGGTTTCAGATCTCTCCTAGGTTGAACAGCTTTTATGCAGAAAGTTACAATTTAGAGACATCTTATCCCGTAGTGGTGCTCCAAGAGAGTGGCCCTGCTGACCCAGCAAAGCCTTTGCCATCAACCGAGAAAGCACACTTGGTTGCACTTTTGGGTCAAGGTTGGTGCAAGCCCCTTCTCAGGAACTGAAAGAATGTTAGGCAACTGTGAAGTTGAGGCAGTTAGTCAATAAAGCTATATTGTTCTTCACAGTTTTCTACTCAAATCTTTTCTTCTACTTGCTGGGAAGGTCACTCAGATTCCATGTGTTATACCATTTTATTCCTTGTTGGATCAACAAGAAGCAGCAAAAAACCCTGCAGAGGTCTCACAATGGGATCTATAAAACGAAAAAGAGTTTTGCTTTTGCTAGAAAAGACCATAAACAGAAGAAAGAGGTCAGAGACCACAACTCTGGTATTAGCCCAACTTCAAATATATGAGTCTACACTCACTAGTGGTTTGATCTTGTGGAAGTAATGTTTTCTACAAACAAATTTACTGATTGTTAGTCATAAATTCACCCATATCTATGACTTGGCTATAAGGATTTCAAAAATTATTTATTTAAATAATGCAGTACAGTTTCACAAGTACAATATAACTTTGCAGTAACTTTTCAGGTAGGGGCACTGGTTTTAACTTCTTTTGAGACTAAAGAATGATAGATTGAACACAAAGTTACATTGTATAAAGCAAAACACAATAAAAATACTCCTCTGGAGACTACTCCTAAGCCTTGTTTGCTTTTGTCAATTTCACAGCATAATGGTTTTCCTTAGGTGGATGAAGCTTAAGGGATACCAACGAAGGTGGTGACAGAGAAAGATGGGAAACCACCACAAAGGGCTTGGTAATCTGTGTGTAATATAGCTAGAAACTATAGGTTAAACAAATAAGCTTCAGTAAGTAGATAGATACATAGATTTAGAGTATAAAATATGGCTTATTTTCTGTATTCAATATAGTACAACAGATGATTGATAAAATATAACTTACTTTTAAAATAATACCTCATTCTATATATGCTATTAATTGAGAGATACTAAGCAAACACCTATTATCCTGTTGAGGCTGAGAAAAATTGGGGCCATAGAAAATACGTAGGAGAAGTAGATCTTTAGGAAACTCCTGATAAAGGTAAATAACCCAGTGGCTCTTGTGAAATTTCCCAGCTGGACTTGTCTTCACGACATTGAAAAAGATTCCTCTGGGGATAAAATTATTTGTTTACAACTGAGATAAGCACTGAAGATATGAAATTGGCTCCATGAAGATTTTCGGTATTATTAACAAAACATCTGATCCATCTCATGACTTTGTTTGCCAGAGAATTTAAAAAGAGGAAGCCGTTGTTTTGTTTTAATTTCACAGGTTAGTTGATTTTGTTCTTGATTTCTCTGATGGCATACAGCAAAGTAACTAAATGGGAAGATGGAATTCATTCATCTTTATCTAGCCTGAATAGTGCAGGATAGGAAATTTGCAGATTATGAGTAGACTAAAAGATATAGCATGCAATGTTATGATGTTCTGGGTAGAATCAATATTTTATGGTATATATTTTCCAGTTAAAATCTGAGGCAGTAGAGTAGAGCTGATCTCTAATAAGTAGAACTATTGAAGGATAATTTTTTTTTGTACATTTGTTGTATTGCTCTAAATTAATAGTTTCCTGTTTGTGTAGGTATTCAGGTTAAGGTATGCTGGTATCTTCAGAAAAAGCAAATCTTATTCCAAAATATTCTGCACTGGATGACTCTTTCAGTGAAAAGAATTGAGAAAGGATCTTGAAGAAACACATGAATTTTCTGATGACCTTGAACTGACCATCGTGGGAGATTTTATGATTTGCATTTAACACAGGCAGCATTTTTAAAAATCTTGAGCAATTACTCCCAAAGTTTAAACAAAAATAAAATCTCTATTTTTTCTCATTATGATACTGAAAATTGAAACCAGTGCCTTTACCATGAGATATATCTACAGCTCCTTTTATTTTTTGTTTTAAGACAAGTTCTTTCTAAGTTGCCCAGACTGGTCTTGAACTTGTGAACTTCCTGTCTCAGTGTTCCAGAAGGCTGGAGTTATAAGTGTACACTACCATGTCCAGTTTAAAATTCTTTTAAGAGAAGTAAATCAGATCTACTTGCTTGTTTTCTGACTTCACTTAATTAAATCAGCTAAATTTACAAAGTGATGGTTTGAGATCTCCCTTTGGAAGAAAGTAGATGTTTATTCATCCCATACTGGGTGAGTGTAGACACTAAACATGGTGAGCTATGGGACTAAGAGTCTCACAAGTATTATCCCTGATATATGAAACTCACACATCCTTCTCATTTCTCTAATTGCCTGAAGTCCCACTGTCATTTACTGACCTCAGAGGTCCCAGCGAGGGTCCTACCCGCATACAAATTATGGCACACCATACTTAAATTGGTTCTTACTTCCTCAAACAGCGAATTTTTTCAACAAAATCAGCAGAGTTTTTTTTGATACATATTGGCAATTTGACTGGCTGGGGCATTTCTGCTGTATATATTGGAAGGAGTGCTAGTAAAAGTTATTGATTGGAAATCAAGAGGCTAATCTATTGTCATGTGTGGGAAACCATGTATGCAAAAAAATGATCTCAAGCAACATCCAAGTTTTTCAATGCCTCACTGGTCTTTCATTTGTGTAAGGTATTTTGCTTTGAATATATTTCTAAAAAATCATACATTGGAATCTTAATCCACAGCGCAATAGTGTTGACAAGTGGAGGGTTTAAGTGGTGACCAGTGTCATTATCACAGGAACAGGTTCGTTACTGCAGGAGTGGGCTCCTGATAAAAGAATGAACCTGGCCCCATTATCACTTCTCACATTTGTTCTTCTACCTTCTGCCAATACAAAACTCACAACTTCGGATACAAATCTCTGTGCCTTATGAGTGACCAAATCCCAGGTGTTCCACTACAGCAGCACAAAATGGACTAAGACATAAGCCTAGGCTACATGTACATTACACAATAAAGTTAATTTTAATATACACTCATTATTTTGTAAATACAAATGTCATGTAAATCAAAGAAAGATGATTTTTTGGTTTATTCAGAGTTTTATTAATTTTTTTTGTCCTTTCAAAAAGAATTCCATCACTAATGTCAATACCACTCATGGCATTTGACTGCTAATCCCACGTGCTACCTTACTCATTCATGAAAACTCTGTATGTGGGGAAGGGCATCCAACTTGAAGCTATTTCCTAGTAGGGTTTGAACTATGCATTTATATAATGAAATGCATATTCTCTTATTGTCATTACATTAATTTGTTCCTATGAAATTAAATTAAGGGTATTACATGGACTTTTAAAAAAATCTGTATTCTAAAAAGGTATATCATTCATGAAATACATTTTGGAATACATCAAACACTATGAAGTATTTATGAGCAGGAACATTTTTTTATTTTTTCAATAGAAAAAATATAACTCTAAAGTTTTCCTTGTTTCACCTACAAGGCTTTCTCTGGTCTTTTAGACATCCAAATTTCTATCATCTAAACCAGAATCTATAGGTCCATGATAATGGGATTTATGATTCTTGTTCCTAAGAAACAAAGCCATAGAAAGACTACCTGTATTAATACACTGCTCAAATTGTCTTTTCAATTCATTTATATCCTTTTTGGGAAATTATATGTTGTATTCAGGTGAAACACATCTCATCAATATATTGGTGTTATGTCATGCCGAAGGCTCACTTTTGTTAAAGTGACAATATCAACACATTGGTTTTGTGATTTGTTCTTGGTAAAAGGAAAAGAACAATTTTGATGAAGGGAAAATGGTTCAGAGACAGAAGTGAACCACCAACTAAATCAACACCTGCATAATCTGGGACAATTTCCATTTGATAGCTAGCCAATGAAGTGAAAAAAGAAGAGATAAGAGAAGGAAGGAAAAGAGAAAGCTCCTTCTATGCGGAAACTGAAATGGCACAAAAGCCTTTGGTTTCAGGGGCATGGAAACCAGTGAAGCAGTGGAAGCAGTGGATCTATGTATGTGTTATGACTTGTGCCTGGTATGAATGGAGGAAAACAGCTTTTCCCTATGGAGAAAGTTAGGAGAAGGTTGTGAATTAATTAATTAATTAATTAATTACTCCTAGCCCTGCAAATTGAACCCAGGGCCTTTGTACAGGGCTGCATTCTCAGCCATATATATATATATATATATATATAAATTTTGAAATAGTGTTGCTAAGTCTCTAAATTGCCCAGGCTGTGTTTCCCCTTAAAATCCTCCTGTCTCAGTTTTATAGAGCTCAGTTTCATAGAGCATACATTATAGTTATTTATGAACATGTCCATTTGAGAAGTTGGTTCTTTTTACTTTTGTATAACAAAATTTCTCTCCTAGCTTTTGATCCTTCATCCCTATGGCTAGCAAATTCCCTTTCTTTCCTTAAAGAGAAAAGGACCTTATAGGTTCTTAAAAGATGTAACACTTAATTTCCTAAATACATTATATTTAACTTGGATAGACCAGAGTACATATAAGATAAATAAATTAATTTTGTTGGTTATCAGGAATTTTTAGCAAACCTTCCCTCTATATATTATCACAATAGGAGTGTCATTAGCACAGGAGTGTAATGACACAGTGTCATCAGCATCTTCATCACTTACTGGTTGATTTCATACTGCTCAGATAGGTTAAGTAAATTTCTTGAGGATTAAGGACAAAACAGTTCAATCTTTTGTCAGTGGATTCCGAGGTTTAAGCTGATTCTTCTTTGGGTGCCACCTCCTAGAAAATCATGAATAATGCAATCACACCAAAAGGTAATCTGTATTAATCTCCAAAAGAGGGATCATCAGTAAAGACTCTAAGAGTTCTAAAGACTCTGAGTTCTAGACATCATTGAAAAATTTAACAGATTGGAAGCAGCTTCATGAACCAAATGGAAATTATAAAAGCACTGGTTTCAAATGTACAAGAAGGGGTAGAATTTCAAAAGAGAAGTTAGTGTGATAAAAAAATAATGGGGCAGACTTACCTGAGGAAGAAAGAGTATCTAAGGTCAACTGATGGGTCATTATGTGTAGCCAATGCACCAAATGCTTCACCTGGAATTATTTAACTCCTCCCCAAGCCATCTCATTTCTACATGTAAAGGCTCAAAGGGACAATAACAAGTTCAATATTTTTAGGAGGGGGGCTTATTCTGGAGATCTGCCTCTAAAACCTGTTAATGAGGTAACCTCTGATAGGATACATTGCTTGTCTATCAATTTTGGTGAGGTAGATTAAATTTAATTATTAAGAAATACTAAGAAGCAAACAAAGCCTGAGGACAAGCATTGCTTTATATTTTGTATTTTTTTTTTGTCTTCTGTATTTATTTGTGCCTTTTACTTATTTGTATTTTGCGATTGTAGGGAGTGGTTGGTTATTTGGTATTTCAAATGGTCTACTTAGCACACACACATATAATAGTATGTTTGTTTCTTACCAGCATTCTGTATTACGAACTAGATGTTATTGCTATTTCAAAGACAAGAGTACTGACATTCTGCTATTTACCTGTTCTCACATAGTGCGAGTTAGACTGCTGGAAGATGCCCTTAACTCTGATACTTTTCCATTTCCTTTTCTCTCCCCACAGCTGGCTCTTATGTAGTCCTCCTCCCAATGTCCTGCATGTCTGAAAGAGCACAAGGAATGCACTCACGTAAACTCTAACTCTAACCAAGGGATAATAGGAGACAATGGGGAAAAACAAACTCTAAATTCCTGATACTGTTTAGTAAAACCTGAGTGATTCTATAAGCCTAAAATTCTCTAGAAGGCCAAAATGCGCATCCCCTGACAGCCATGTCACAGAAGAGGGGAGAGACCCTAAGGAATCCTGCAGGACAAATAAAAAGAAAATCTATTACTTATGACCAAAATAAGCTGCACACTTAAGCTTTTGATTTGTTATCAACTCAGTGGACTATATCCCCTACTGAGCTTCGTAGTTCAATTAAAAACAGAGAAAGAGAGAGAATGGGAGGAAAGTATAGAACCTTAGGAGATTTTAAGCAATAATAGACTTTTACCCTATTAGCTGGTCTAATTTTCAGGAACTTTATCACTTCCACAATCTGTCAGGACTGTTTTTCTTTCCTATCTGCTCTTTAAACAATTACAGGAAGGCAGTCTAGAGGGGTGGCCAGGCCTGGCTGAGTGGCACCTGGAGGCTGACGATTCTTGTTTGGAGCCAGCCCCGGGCACTCAACCCTGGGCAAAGGTCCTCACCTTCACATCATTATGGCACCATTCTCTTTAAAGCAGAAGTGCCCCGTAAGCCCAAGTACACACGTCGTGTAATGAAGACGAATGTTCCCTTGAAGCAAGTTCAAACTGTGGAATTCATTTTGCTGTAGAACTTTATTGCCTTCTAATTAGAGTGGCATTTGGTCAGTCGAGTGATAACCTGGCCTCAGACCAAGATTTGAGGTAAAAGTCCCTCTGTATACTGCCCTGCTCTTCCAGAACTGCACTGATCCTTTGTGTCAGGGTGGGTGGTGTTCCTTTTTAATAGTTCTCAAAGCCTGATTATTTTTGAGGTTAGTAAAATGTGCCATAATGGAAAGGGCCTGCACTAATATTATGAAGAGTCTTAAAATCTGCTGAGTTTTTACTGTGCTTCCTCCCATTTGTGGAGTAAACCAGGGGCGAGTGCCAGGTGCTCAATTCTCTCGCTCTGTCCTGAAGAATCAAAGGTAGAAGCACACAGCTATAGCAGGGATGGAATCGGTGCCCTTTTGTTTCAGAGGTGCATGGGAGGGGGATGCAGCAAAGGTATTTAATTGTGTGACCTGTCACGTGGACAGCTCAAATCACAAATTTAAATTATGTGGAAATAAATATTTGGAGACTTCCCTCACTCATAGAACTGTGGTGCAGATGCTCTCTACGTGCAAATAATGATGAGAATATATCTTCAGAAATCCATTATAAGCTGAAACTGTTCTACCCTGCACATGTATTTAATAGAATACGTATACCACACCTCACAGACCATATAGGGACAGTCATTTACCTTCATGAATGACTGACTGACTGAAAATTGTAGCTTGCTTCACTCTTCACCACCCTGGGAGAAGTCTCTGGCTTGGAGAGTGTTCAAAATTCAAAGTTTTAAGTATGGTGTCTGCTAAACATGTATTGCTTCTGCACCATTGTACAGGAAAGAAAGAAAAGAAAGAAAGAAAAAGAAAGCAAGAAAGCAAGAAAGCAAGAAAGCAAGAAAGCAAGAAAGCAAGAAAGCAAGAAAGCAAGAAAGCAAGAAAGCAAGAAAGAAAGAAAGAAAGAAAGAAAGAAAGAAAGAAAGAAGTTGTAATTAACCATAATTAGAAGACTATGACCATTTTGCACTTTGGGGACTATGGGGTCCAAGTGATAAGTCTTCTAGCCCTAGGAAGTTTAAGTCTGAGAAAAGGAAGGAAGCCACCACAGGATCAAAGTATACAATTCAATTCCTAGAATGTGAGTCTGGAGCCTGCTCCATTGTACTTCCCTTCTTGGCTCACATTTAAAGGGTAGTTGCACAGATCTCTGGATTATGAAGCTTACCCTGCTTCAGTATTTTAACACTCTGGGATTTCTACTTCTACCCACCTCAGATAGCTCCTTTACTTTCTCCTCCACACGCCTTCCTTTCCCTCCATAACGAGCAAGATATTTTGGTATCCAAAATCTATAAAAATAATACACTGTATGAGACAATAGGTTACAGGTTACCTATTTGATTTTTGGGATAAATTTTCAGGTTATTTAGCAGCATTCTCTTTCATTAGTGCCTTTAGTGTATTAATCATAGCTAGTTTGAATGTGTGATGTGATACGTTTGCACATCCCTTACATGTCTGGTTCTGTGTATAGTTCTGGTGCTAGCTCTGTTCCTTAAAACTATTTTTGTCTGTGAATATACATGGGAATTATTTCTGGAAAGCAAGGCAGAAGGGGGTGAGCAAAAGTAACGATGGTGAACAACCCTTTCGTGAAGTGATGTTGGAATAGGTACTCTACATATAGGTCCGTTATCTAGATCTCAAACTTTAAGTGACCCTTGATCCCTAGGTTTTGAACTTCAAAAATGTTTTTCAGGCTTTTTTCCATTTGAGTTTCTTGTTCAACTCTTTAGGTAGAGCTCAATGGCCAACATGAGCTAGATTCCCTTCCTTCTGTTTCGTTATGCTCTGATAAAAACATAGTGTGCTAAACTCTGGTACAAAGTTTCTCTAGGGGAGAGGCCTTATTAAGAAAAACAGAATGCTCTGGTGTATTTAAAGATACTTCTCTCCTTCTCCTGCACCAAGGACAAGAGATTTTTCTCTAGTCTTCACCATGTGAACATAGTGGACCCATGGGCTGTAGAACTCATAAAATGGGCCCACTCTATCAGCACTGGGCCCTTCATCGTGAAGCTGTTTGGTCTTAAACTGCTTATATTAAACTACTATAACTTTATCAAATACAGTATAACTTTCCTTTCCTTGGTACTGGCATCTATGAAGATTTCTACAAATTCATTTCTGCTTTTTTAAGTCTTGATTTTGGGGTTATATTTCCTGCCCTATTTGGGACAGTAATTTGCTGTGCATTTTTTTTCTCTGCAAGATCTAAAAGCACTTGGTTTTCAGCTTGTTCAGCTTTCCATGTGTTATTAAAAGCCACTGAAAATTCCCAAGTTCCTTGCATGATAGTTACAAACTGAAAGTACAATATTAACTTTCAACAGTCAAGCTGGTTTAATCCTACAGATACTGTGCTATCCTTACATTATTTTGCCTAATATGGTTAAAAATCCCCACCAGATACATATCAACAAACTTGCTTTAGTGACAATCTTGGATTTGTTCCCCTTCTATTGTATCAACAATAAAAGAATTCTTTACTTAGGACCCAACAAGGATGTCAGGTGTCTATACAAGTAGGCAAAGTCGAGCACACTGGAAAATGTAAGGAGGAGAGGTGGTGTGCAATGTGGTGCATCCTACTTTAACATGAGAGATTTATATCCTCTGGATATACTTACATCACCATCAGAGTAATAACTTTCATTACTGGGACACTCACCCCATATGGTAGTGGGCATACAACTGTGATTCTAAGTCTCTGTAGGTTTGTGCACTTGGGCCATCTATAAATATCTGGGAGAAAACATGGATTAAGTTATTTTGGCCAGGATAAATTTGGTAGAATGCTGCAGTTGTGGGCTCATCTAATGATAGCAGATATTCTCAGATCCTAGAGTTACTGCCATAAAGAGAAGCAGGGCATCTCTTCTTAGATTCTCAGGCTGTTCAACAGAAGTACTGAAGGGTGTGATCAAAGCCTCTGTTAACATTTATACTAAAAAAATTATTACTGCCTAAGACATACTGACGTTAATCTGCCTCAAAAGACTCATCACTGCTTCTAATACACTTACCCCCCATTCTTGCCACTTTCTAAGCTGTCCAGTAAGTCTTCTTTCATGAGTATCTATAGTTACGCTGTCACTCTTACTTCTATGTCCCAAAATGATTCAACATTCTTTTTGTGGTCATTTTGACTTTGAGGAAGAGGTAGAAGTACCACAGTGCAAGATCTAGGGAATAAAATGGATGAGGCTGTGCAGTGATATTTTTATCTGTCAAAACTGGTGTAAGCATTTAAAATCATTTTAGGACATCAAGGCCACCATGAGGAGACACTCAGGAAAGAGAACTTTCAGAACTGCTTCAGAAAGTGGCAAGAATAATGTAGTGGAGGAAGCAAAGGGAATATTTTGAAGGGTGTGTACTATTTGAACACACTTTGTATATAGACTTTTTTTAAATTTCTAAATTAGTTAATGATGTTAGTGATTTTATAGACATTCCTTTTTTTTTTTTTTTTTGGTCTTTTCTTCTGGTACCAGGAATCGAACTCACGACCTTGCGCTTGCCAGGCAAGCGCTTTGCTGCTGAGCTAAATCCCCAGCCTTAGACATTTCATTTGATCTAAACTGAACAAGCTAGCAGGCTGGAGTTACCTGATGTGCTCCTTATTGTAGGTCCTCCACCCGAATGTATTATAGCCACAATGCAGGTGTTTTACCTGTTTAGTATTTACCTACGCTATGGGAAGAAATACTTCACAGAAACTAATACATTTCTTCATGCTGAAATAGTAAATTCACTCATCTTTTACTCAAGACAGTATTTAAGAAAGCTCCATGAGTATTTGAGCACTGATTTATGTAAACAAAGTACCATGTCAGTAGATCATTAGATTTGTTGGCCATGAGAATAGTTGCACATTCTGTATACATCAGCAAATATTTATTGAAAATGTACTAAGAGGCAATAACTATGTTGTATATAGCTGTAACTGCTACTTTGGCTTCAGCTTGACTGGATTAGGGTATGTCTAGTGGATTAGTAAAGCATACTTCTAGATGTGTCTGCGTGAGTCATGGGAGGTTGAATGTGGGGACTGTATCTGGTTCCTAGCCCTTTTCTCTCCTGCATCCTTACCAACCTACTGTTTCCCAGTCTCTATGATGTGCGCAACTTTGTTCCCCCTGCCCTCCCTCCATGTTTTTCCTGAAACCATGAATCAAACAAACCTTTACATTGCAGTGTTGGGTAGTTTGTCCCAGCAATGACAATGTAACCAATGAAAAAGATAATGTATGCTGAGGAATAAAACATTGTTTCTTATTAAGTACTTTATATAAATTAGTAAAGTAGACGACCATATCAGTGCAAAACTAATGAGAATGTCCTTTATATATTGGGATGAATTAATTCCCAAGATCATATGGTAAATGGAAAAAATAATAAATTACAAGACAGTACTCATGCTGAAATTAGAGTTAAGAGCAGGAAGAAAAACATATATACATTTTTACAGATCTGAAATATTTTTAAATAAATTGATAAAATTAGTTGCACAAAGGAGAGGAATTAGGACAAAAAGAGACAGCACAGGAATGAACTTTTATCCCAAAGTTAGGTTTACTGTGTTGACAATAATGCTAATAAAAACATTCCTTTTAAAAATATACCCTTAGGGTTTCTTATGTTCATAGAGTGAATTAGAGGTATGGCAACAAATAAAGGAAGATATACTAGCATCCTATCCTCCCTAAACAAACTCAGATTTTTAAAAGTCAATAAATAAGTAGAAAATTATCACTATGCAAATGTATTTCAGAAGCAAAGCTCTCTATGGCACAGACAGATTTTGTTTTCAAGAAACTAGCATTGTAAACTCTAAAGCAAATCCCAAATTGAATTTTCTTGGCCCCCCAAAAACATATTTTGACTGCCCTGCTGGTGAGAGACCAAGGAAACCCAAGCAGATATCTCTTAGTGATTCATAAATTCTCTCTTAAAAAACGGTGTTATTTTTTTTAAAACACAGCGGTGGCGGTGATGAACTCCAGAGCCCAGAAACTATTTTCATGCAAAACCAGACAGCTCAGTATACAAATAAAGACCTAGCTGAGAACTCTGAACAGAACAACATAAATACTCACATCTGGTATAAATAAACAACAAGATACATTGTTTTACGATTAATGCCCAGCTCATGAATAAGTAGACACAATGGAGATAGAAATATTTAATTTTGTGTTGTAGAACATAATTAGAAATTATGAAACAAAGTCAGAACACAGTAGAGATTTCTCAACATGCGTATGCCCCTGGTAAAGTCTGGGTATGTTTAGAACAGTTTGTCCAACATAACATCTTTTAAATGAGCAACATCAAGAAAAGATGCAACTGTAATGTTTCATTAAGTAGTTTGTAAAAATCTTATTCACTCTGTTTTTTCTTACTTTCTTCTGGGAGTTCAGTGCATTGCCATCAGATAGATATAGGCCTTTTAATGATGATCACATCCTATTAAATTGTCCCACCCTGTCACTGATAATGCATGAGATCATGAACGATGAAAAAAAGTAAAAGGCCCATTTTCTCCTTCCTGCTAATGTGGTTTGTTTACCTTTAGCATTACCCAGGTTTAGACAAGGAAAGATCAGCTAATTTCACTAAATTTCTCTTCACTTGATTTTGAATTTTCACATAGATGAAATCCCTGCTAGTTTTATTTATTATTTTCTTCTTAGATCAAGAATCTTAATTTTGCTTCATTAAATTTAGCTAGCCATATCACTACAGCCTGTTTTAATCAACTAGATAGAACCAGGTAGAAGTAGAAGAAAATGCCAGGGTGCACTAAGAGAGCAGAGAGCACTGTATCCAATTCTGAGGTGTGAGAGGGGACACAGGAGATCAGACCTGGGTAGCTTCTTGTAATTGCGTGAAGTCACCAACACTTGGAGAGTAAGTTGCAAAAAGTGGGCTAATGTTTTTTATTCTGATGCTGATTTTTAAGGAATGTTTTGAATCAGCAGAGGGTGAGAAATTTATGCAGATTTTATATTTACGTTTTAGAAGTAAGTCAAGAAAAAAAAGGAAAGAGTAGAGAATTTTGTGTGCAGATAAAATGGAATCAAAACAGTGTGATCCTTAGCTTTGCTTTGTCATATTGTATGAAGCAAAGACAGAGCTTTTGTTCTCAGAGAGTATTGTCCTCTGCTCTGACTTTCTGTCTGAATAACCTTTTAGCTGATTTTATCTTCGTCTTAGAAACCAAACTGATAGTAATGCTGAATTTCTTCATTCTGGTCTGTTCCTCCTCTCCCCTGCCAGCACCTTAACTCTTATTTGTTTTGAAAATTAGCCATTTAACAGGGCATTGCCTTTACTGACTATTTGTTCTGCTGACCTGTGGGGGAAGCTGGAATTGGTGCTGCTAATGTGCTTCTCTAACAGGTCTGTTATTGCATTATTCCTTTATGGTGGCATCGACGTAATTACACCAAATGTTGTTATAAATCCCACCGGAAGCCACCTCTCAGCTGATGTCTAGAGGACACTTTCAGTGTATATCTCCCTCTTTTGCCATTAGCACAACGCCATGTTCTTCCCAGTTTGTTAGAGGACACTCTGCACAGGGACAAAGATTACATGATCCAAATGGAGAGTGAGTGATTTGACAAGAAGCCAACCAGCACTTAGAGCAAAAACTACAATTGAAACACTTCCTTCACAACAAAGGTTGAATGAAAACCTTATTGCCCTAGCATATGAATTAGGAGAACAATTGTCTGATTATGATTTTTAAAAAGAGCATTACATTTTATGTTCAGCCATAATTGGTATTTATGACAATTTATGTAAACAGTAATGAAGCCTATGTGATTTTTGCGGGGAAATTGCATTATGACACCAATGATCGTTACTGTTAATTTTCCTGAAGATGATGGCAATCAGCAGGCATAGTTTCATTGTAAATAGGTTAATTTAAAATTCAAACACTGCTGGTATTTCAAAATGAGTTCACATTTGATTTCTGAAAGCTTTGGCCCAGTCTTTTCCCATGTCAAGTTAAAAATGCATGGATGACATATGTCAATGCATAAAACTTTGTTCTTCAGGACTGTGTGTATAAAATCATGTATGCAATATATATGTAAATGTGTTGCTTACATGCTATAAATTCTTTTAATTCTTATCCTATTTTTGTGCTGTAGAAAAGAGTTTCAAAAATTTACTACTAATATAATCACAAAATATAGCCATCACAAACTAATTTACTAGCATTATTATATAAAGGAGGAGTGACATATCAGTATATTCAATTCTTCTAATGTTTATTTGAAAATTACCTAATTAAAATTTTAACAAGAAATAAAAACATAAATGCATCTCTCTTTATTGATCTTGATTTTCTGGCTAGTTACTACACTAAATTGATATTCTGCCTTTATATATATTTGTATGCACACAACCAGTTAATAATCTTTTTCCTTTTAAGATGTAAGCTTCCTGGCTCGTAGATCAATTCCTGGCAATATGTCCAAGCAAAGTAAAAGCATCTAATTTTCTCCATTTGACATTTTTCAAAAACGGTAACAGGTTCAATATTTATGTATGTATTTATATTTTAACAACAAATGTTCTAGCAAGTATTTGGAATTACTAGAAAAAAGAACAATTTTTAAAGCAAGTCATTAGTCTACTTATTTTAAGTAATGTTTGAGTAGTCATGTATTTTTATGTTTTTGTGGGTATGGTATGAAAATTGTATTAATATAAGCTAATTAAAAAAAAATAAAATACTTCCCACTGTATGTTACTGTAATAGATTTTATTGACAACAGACATTAACCATAGCTCTAAATATCTCTCTCTCTTTCTCTCGGTCTCTCTGTTTCTATTGCCCTTAAAGGTGAATTTCCTGTAATCAGGCAACTACGAAAAGTTGGTTAATCTAGTGAGAGAATACGTCTAAATAGTAAAAATGTGTCAATTTTGATTATAATCTGTACTAGTTAGATCTTGATAACTTCATGAGTTCTAGAAAAATTTTGTGAGCATGTATGTTTTATATGTAATACTGATAAATAAAAAGCCATTTGCAAAAAAAAAATGTGTAGATAAATTTATCCCAGGATACTAACTTGAAGATTAGGAATTTGAAGACATACATCAGATTAGCAAATACGTGAAAGGCTGGAAGACATGCTTTCAAATGTAAATCGTCTATTCCTAAATTCAGAGGACTTTCTACTGAACACAAGTTTTTAAATTCTTAAATTTCATATGAAATCATATTTAGTTGCAATAAACATACGAGGACAGTACATATTAAGCAAAATATTTTTAATCTCAACCAGGTACCTGTACTTTCTTCAAGAAGGGGAACTATGAAAGATTGGCGAAACTCTTTCAGGGGTGTTTTTAGTTTTTCATTAAATATTTATCTCAAACTAGTGGTATCCTGCTATAGTATTTTGAATGAGAAATTGTGGAAGAAAATCTTAAAATAAAAAAATGTACATGTTCTGTGAATCAGAAAAAGATTATCAGTTGAATTTTCTCTCTTAGCAGGTATAACCTCTAAAAATTATTGAGAATTACCATACTAAAACTGATTGCAATGGTATAGGTTTATGGCTGAATAGATTTCTTTTTCTTAGCATTTTTAAATTTGATAAGCAATTATCTGCTATGAGGCCAAATACTTGTTGGCTTGCTGCACGATCTCATTCATTGTTCTTTCTTTTCCCCAAAGACAGAATAATTCTCAAACCAGACAAGTTCTTTAGTCAGAGAAAATGAATTACTTAATGCAAACCCTTCCCTATAGTTTAGAAACAGAATCAATACAAGAAAACAAAGCATGCTAAAACATATATCCTATTACTGAGAATTTGGTAGTATTGACTCTATTCCTATGAAAAATGGGAGTCTCAACCACATAGCTGCCTCTCTGAAGAAATGTTTTGCAATAAAATCTCAGTTTTTTTCAATTTTCAAACCTTTTAAAATGTCCCATCTTGTCTGGGTCAACTATCAATGAAACCTACTTATTTGACTAGGTGTAATTTAAATAAACAATGATTAAATTTCTAATCAAAATATATTCAACTAAATTGATTATTAAGTAAAAATGTTGATTTCTGTGGATAAGAAAAGTTATGAAAATAGAGAGTAGCTCAATGGTTGCCTGGAAATAAGGATGGAGGGGTTGAGAGGTGACAGTGGCTAGAGAATTTAGTTTTGGGATAATTAAAATGACCTGCATTTTATTGTAGTCAGTGTTGTGCAACTCTGTGAAAGTGCTAAAATCTACCAAATCTTATATTTTAAATTTGTAAATTGTGTAGTATGCAAATATTACTTCAATAAAGCTGTTATTGAAAAAAAATAAAGAAAAAGGTAAAAATACCATCTGAAGCAAAATGTCAAGCTAACCTTAGGAAGTGATCATAGTGTCAGCTGACTAGGCTTCTCTTTGTATTCCTGTGACGAATTAATATGATCATAGTGTAGTCTAAATAGGTTCTGAGTCTTGTGTAGAATATTAGTACAGGTTACCATCATTAATTTTGTGGACTATTTCTCTAGCTTAAACCAAAATATTCTATGCATAAACAGGAATCATTCTCATGAAACTGGCCTTTAGGGGCTGGGGATTTAGCTCAGCGGCAAAAGCGCCTGCCTAGCAAGCGCAAGGTCGTGAGTTCGGTTTCCGGTACCGGAGAAAAACCAAAAAAAAAAAAAAAAAAAAAAAAAAAAAAAAAACTGGCCTTTAACCAAGTCTGAAATGTCGTAGAAAGCTATTGATCAACAAAAGAGGAAAGGTTTTTTTTTTTTTTTAATTAGTTCACAGTTAAGTAAAAATACAAAGCAAAACAAAACACGCTTTACAAAAGGAAAACAAAAACCTTACTGTTTTCATAGACTATAAAAGACTGCAATGTAGAATGTAAAGGACTGCTTGTGAAAGATATCACTTTCTATGCAGTGTATTTCTTCTAAGCATTTCATCCACATATACAGATATATAAGCAGATTTGAGACTGTACTGCCCTAAATCCACGGGGATATTACCTTATGGGAAGGGCTCTAGGATGTGACTAACACAAAGAAGCAACTATAAAGATTCATTTCATTCCGGGGCTGGGGATTTAGCTCAGCAGCACGGCGCCTGCCTGGCAGGCGCGAGGTCGTGAGTTTGATTTCAGGTACCGGAAAAAAAAATAAATAAATAAATAAATAAATAAATAAATAAATAAATAAATAAAAGATTCATTTCACCTAAGTACTTCATTATGATTTTCCAATAATTACCATTCACATAGATGTGGTTGATGTTAAAGGTTTTTGTTCATGATAAATCTTATAAAGTTCTTTATTTTGATGGTAACAGGAAAATATGCCAGCAGTTTCTGATGTCCTCGCCTTCTCCAGAGTATATAAATTCAATAACATGAGGACGAGATTACTGAAATTATCCATAGATCATGTTCACACTCTATAGCTGATAAGCTGGTAATTCCGATTCCTAATTGCATTGAATTAGGATCTAACTAACAATTACACTAACTATATCCTCTCTATCCAATGGTAGAAACTGGCTGAAAAATTGATTTACCTCCAGTTTTTGATCTGAAGGCAGGACAGTCTAATTCCACTTGTTAGTATCTGTCTTTCCTCACTGGTTGATGGGGAGTGAGAAAGAAAACTGTACTCAAAAGAGTATTCTATTTCTCAGAGGAAAAGAAATTTGAACATAAAGATGACAGAGTTACAGTTCTTTATTTTTAAGGACCAACCTTTGCAGGGTGACTTTCTCATTTAAAAGATGCAGGGATTGCTCTTTTCTTTTCTACCCTATTAAGAATTGTGCACAAAACCACGAGGAGTAGATGGGGACTGTGGGTCACCAGAACAGTTAGAAAGGTGACAAACAGCAATTCGTTTCACTGTTTACTTACTTGATGATGGCTGCCTCTTTTTCTGTGTGTTCCTGTGTTTCTGGGGTGCTACACAGTAAGTTCTGTGTCCTTCTAAGTGGGAGCAGAACCGCCACAGTGTAAACTAATAAGTAGCACGACTGAAATTTTCTTAGTTGTAACATCCAACAGAAACTTCTCACTTACTCTGCTCACCCTCACAATTCTTTTCCCTACAGGAAAAAAAAAAAGTTACTTTGTGACTTTTTTGTGACATTGATGGATTAATTTTTTAGGCTAGTTCTCCCTCTTTCATGCTGTAAAATTTACTCTAAACGTGTTTTTTGTTGGATTTTAAACCTCTTTTAAGTAATTTCTAAAGTTAGTCTGTTTTTAGTAAACAGAGACTTCTAGATTCATTAACTTTATAATTTTCTTTTATTACATTAAAAATGGCAATTGAATGAGAAGGATATGGAGAATTTTCCATCTGAGCACATTTTGGAGATGTCTGTAGGATTAACATAATCATGAGGCCAAATCTATATTAAAGACAAAAAAAAAGAATTGTATCTGATCAATATACTAATTTTAGGAGCCTTTACAATTAATATACATCAATCTTTTTCAAACAGATATTTTGTATCTGTATTGATCTCTATGATTTCATGAAAACCACTACTGGAACAGAACAGTATGCCAATGAGTGCTAATTACACTCATATTGACATTTTATAAGTGCCAGAATTCTATGATAGTGACAAGTTGTATATTAGAATGCCAAACCAAAGAAAAATGGTATCATGACACTGATTTAATTAGAGAATATTCCCTCCAAATATGCTAATCATCCTTTTTCTAATCAAATTCTCTTATATTTCTAGCTCCCTCACTCAAATAAGCCTACCATAATACTTGCATTTTTAAAGTTCTTCTGTAGTTTACAAGTACATTTGTGTAAGAATTCTCCTTTGCACATTTTCCATCTTTTCTAATGTACCTTAGATTCACAATCTGTCTGTAGAATTATGTCATGCTCTTCTTTGCCATAAAGTTCTGTGGTAGGTTCCATAATAATTAAAAAGGTTTGATCGCCTCCCTGGAGGATTAGTACATTTTTCTTTTTCACTGACGTCCACCTAAATTGTGCAATCTTTCTGACCAATGAAATGAAAATTAAAGCGGCCTGTGGCATTTCTTTCTAGAAGCTTAAAAATCTGCTTTGTGTAGAGAGTATCTTAGTTACTTTTCTCATTGATTAGACAAAATACCTGGCACCCAAAGTTAAAGGAGGAAAGATTTTTTTGGCTCACAAGTTGTGGAAGTTTCAGTCCATAAATGGCTGGCTCCAAGGCAGGGGGCATGGCAGAGGGGTGTCGCAGAGGAGAAAGTTTGTGGTGCCCACAGGTAGCAAATACAACATGGAAAAGCACAGGCACAAGCCTTTTTCTGTCCCCTATATTATTTGTAGGCTACCAGCTCTAGATCAGGTGTAGCACTCACACCCTTAATCCCAGCCTTGGATCATGACTCAATCACAAACTCTAGATTTAGCCACCTGTGAAAAGTCCTATGACTATATGAGGCTTTGAGGGGACATGTAGACACACAACGAGAACAAGTGGTATTCTTTTGTTTTTCCTATTCACAAACCTAGCAATGCTATAGATGAAGACAGTTAAGTCAACCAAATGAAAACCTTGAAAAACACAACCACTTGGTCCCACAGTGCACATATAAACCAAGGAAGAATTAATCCATGCTTGCTGTAGACTCCAGAACATTTAGGAATGGCTGACTGCAAAAGCATACTGTAACTCAGCCTATGCTTAGAGCTATATAAATTGCTATCAGGAGAGGTATAGTCCTGAGCTGTAAATGAGCTTGGACTTGAGCTAACTTAATTCTTGGAAGTAGAATTCTTAGTATGATTGGATTGCTATGGGGAGCATTTGAAAAGTGACTATAAGAAGGAGATAACTTAATTAAAATCAAACAAAAAAAGTAAAAATAGGGAGAAGAAAAAAGGTCTAGAACACATTCACAAATCAAGATCATATAATACTGAAAACTCCAATTAAGGGTCAATTTCACAACAGGAAAAAAAAAAAAAGCTAAGCAACCCTTTGAAAAACAACATGATTCAGTATAAAAATAGAAAAAAGTATCTCTAAAAGAACTGTGGATGTAAAAATAATTGAAATTGTCCAGAACCGGAGTTAAACAGAACACATTTTGAAAAGACTCACCATGTAACATAATACTGGTTATTTGAGGCTGAAAATATTCATTGGGCTGCATTTTTATATATAACAAGCAAGATACATGAGCTTCATATCTAACAATAGAGGCATACTGCCAAAGAACACTATGTTGACAGCCATTTTTAGGTTATTTAAGAATGCTCCCAAATCCCGGGTGAGAGTTGATTCCATTCTACTTGATAGAATTTTGGGAATACTGTACACTAGGGAGAGCTATGTGCTTTCTGCTCTTCCATGTACAGATAGGAGTGTTTACTGCAGTTGTCATGTTCCTATTCTAACAATGGATACTCTTTTTGAGGGGACTATATAACGTGACTTTGGAGTACGTTAAAAGACTATATGTGATTCTGATGTAGAGACTGTCATAAATCTTGGTTTTAAGTTTGATACTATGATATATGCGTGTGTTTTCATTTCTTCCATGAGATGAGTTTTTCTTTGAAGGTAAAAGTAGTATTAAACACTTGTTCTGTAATGAACTTCACCTATACCTCTAATTCATCAGCACTGTTAAACTTTTGATGCCCTACCCTATGAGATTACTGTTACCTTTCTCCTTGATGTAAAATTTAGCCATGTGAATTGCTTTGGCTAACAACATAAGAGCAGATGTGACGTGGAGAAGCTTTTTGAGCACACTTCACCAGTGTCTTTCTCCTCTACAGCAGGACCAGAAGTCTCTCCCTACCAGCTGTTCTGTCACTCTAGATGTTAGAGTACCACTGACTATTGTTGTAAACAATTGGTTTATATCTCCCGCCTTTTAAACACCTAAATCCTGAATGCATACAATGATTTTCTTTCTCCAGTCCCTATTTCAATCTAGTCATCTTCAATTTTATTACTGAAGAGTATCCCTACGTAGGGTGTGCCACAGTTTCTTCATCTATGCATCTACAGGTACACACTTGTGCTTTTTTTTTTTTAATTTTGCATATTAAACTAAAGTTACAATAAATTTATGTAAGATTTTTGTATCACCTTTTATTTTCATAGCTCAATATCTAGGAATAGACTAGCTGAATCATATGGTAGATATATGTTTCCTTTTTCCAGAAATTGTGAAACATTTTCAGAGTGGCTATGGTGGCTTCATCTTTTACTTTCCCACTGTATGAGAGTCCCATTACTTCACATCCTCATCAAAAACTGCCAGAATCAGTTCTCAATTTTAAGCATTGCAACAGGTGGGTAGTATTAGTTCATCACTTAATTAATTGTAATTCCCTAATGATCAATTATGTTGAACAGAGTTATTTGATGAAAAAAGTTTTTTTTCTAAATGTGCTGAGTATCAACTCATTTGTTTACTTGTTTTTTAGGTTTTAGAGAATTCTATGTTTTAGATATACAAGTCCTTTTGAGAAATGCATGATTTGCTCCCAGGAAGCAAACAAATGAATAATATGAACACTTTCATGATCAGGTGACTTCATGTAGTTCATTACATTTCTTTTGCTGGAGGTTAATTGAGCTCCTTGAATTTGTAGCTTCATGACTTTCACATACTTGAGAAAGTCTTGCCATTATTTTTCAAATCTTTATTTTATTTTTTCTTCTCTTTTCTCTTTTTAGTAGACTCAAGTTATATATATATTTACATATTTTTGTTTTTCAGTCTTTAATTATTTTTCCATACATTTACATTTTTATTATTTCTATTTTATTTCATTTAATTCACTTGACTATTATTTCCTCCATTCTTCTTGCTCTCTGCCACTCATCTTTCACATTACAGTTTATGGCTAATCCTCAGAGAAACTCTATTTGATTCCCTAATTTTAATCTGTGATCCAGATTATAATTCTTTACACCAAACTCAATTTACAGTGTAATATTAATTAAAAATAGTCACTATTAAGTTTCAATCAAATTTGAAACAAATAACTCAAATTATAGATATTGCTTAGTTGGTTTTCTGAGATGAATTTTTAAATTCTTTTTAGGTCTCTTTATGTCTACTCTGGGAAATCTTTATTCACTTACATAGCTTTACAAGAAAGTATTTTGTGAAACATCTTCTTTAATGACACAGTTTTCATACTGTACCAGCTTTATCTGAGGTTTGTTGTTGCTGTTATTTGTTTCATTTTTGCTTTTTCCTAAGGACTCAAAATCTTAAAAAAAAAAATCTCCAATCCAAGATTATGACTTGTTTGTTTACATTATTCCCTCCAAAAATTAGCAGGTTTCCAATCGACATGTGTCCAGAGTTTGATGTGGTTTTATAGGTTGTCAAATACCTCTTCATGATGCTCTCACAATTCTCAATGTCTCACAGCCACAAACGTGGGCTGACTGCCCCTTGAACTACCTTTACAAGAATGTTTATACAGCAAAATGCATTGAAAGTTAGAGAAAGAGTGTCACTCTGGAGCTAAGAACAGTTTCACTGAAAGCATTAAGATAAACACAGTACATTCTTTCAGCCAGAGATGTGGTATGCATGCTGCATATTATAAAATATTTGGACTCTGAAAATTCAGTGTCCCTGTAGTGTTCAATGTGCCAGATATGCATATATCTTTGCATTGACCTTTGAGAATTGAAAAATAAAGAACTGGTAAAAAAAAAAATCAGCTCTTCATAGTGCTGTTTTTGTGAGTAAATATTTTTTTGTCTGTTTCCGGCCAAGAAATTCTGTGCTTTCTGCCTACAATTATAAAACTGTGGCAGGACAATATTTTAGCTCTCATAGAAAGTAAAACTGCGCATCATTCAAGGTCTCAGAAGTACTTACGCTCAATATTTTGCTATAATTTATTTCTCACTGAGGATTCACCTATTTGTTTCCTTATACCCACTCCTCCGTGTCTGTTTAATGGTCACATGGACTCTCTGAAATAAAAGATTTATTATAAAGCAATATTTTTTTTTTGTCTTTGATGCACAATCGAGTAATTTATTTTAATTGAAAATCTTTATCATAGTATGCTGAATTTCAGTCTTCCTTTTCTATCTGGAGTCTAAAAGTAGTGGTATTTACAAATTTTAAATGACTGTGATTTATGTTTTCACTTCCAATTGTTTTTCAAAATTGTGCTTTTTTATTTTTTGGCTGGTCTCATCAGTTTTGTATAACATTTGCCTAAATACAGTGATTAATAGCCATGCCATCATAACTTCTGCTCTTTTGACCACTTGCCCCAGAGATACAGAGTCAGTGCACACTTTGTCTTCTTCTCAAGTTTGCAAAGACAATTCTGCCAAATACCATGCCACTGCACAGCATGTGTCCCTGTCTTTCTAGCCTGTGGTACATATTCTCACTGCAAACTGCTACTCAAATGCTCAACAGCAAGTTAAAGCCTACATATTTTTAGGCCTTATTTTTATTGTATGACAACACCCGACTTGAAGGTGTAAACTTCTGTAGTTACTAGGTTATTCTGGTACCAAACTAATTCAAACACATAATACAATTTTATAATTTAGGAATATGTAATTCAAAGTAGATGTTCCTGGCTAGGGATGGCTTTTCCCCAGGCTGTGATAGGTTCTCAGGTGCATTCCAGTTTAAAACGCTAATACCATGACACAGGACTTCAAAAAATTACTGTTATCAACAGAGAGCAAGATCATTTACAAATGGGAAGCTGAGCAAGGGGAAGTAAAAGACTTAAGAAGTATTATGCATATATGTCAACTCTCCATGATGAATGAAATCATGTACTGAAAACATTTACTAATAAGTTTTTAAATTGCTGTTATCATCTCCATTAACATGATACATATTAAAAGTCACAATCATGTAAGAGCAATTTTCACTGTGCCTGGCCTAGAATCTTTCCTGCTTTCCCTTTCTTCCTTCCTTCCTTCCTTCCTTCCTTCCTTCCTTCCTTCCTTCCTTCCTTCCTTCCTTCCTTTCTTTCTTTCTTTTCTTTCTTTCTTTCTTTCTTTCTTTCTTTCTTTCTTTCATTTCTTTCTCTTATATTCTGTTAGCCAACTAACTGCAAGGGAATATGGAAGACATAGGCAGTTTAGATGTTCATCTAGTAAGAATGGAAATGGGGGCTGGGGATTTAGCTCAGCGGCAAAAACGCCTGCCTGGCAAGCGCAAGGTTGTGAGTTCGGTTCCTGGTACTGGAGAAAAACCAAAAAAAAAAAAAAAAAAAAAAAAAAAAAAGAATGGAAATGGATTGACAGCTTTCCAATCATTGGAATATATTACTTAAATACGTTTTGGTAAAGCTGTTAAATGTCTTCATTATTATATTATAGAACTGATAAAGACAAATTTTATGTAGATTTGTTTAATGATTATGCTTAGTCCTTAGTATTCTATATACTACTAGTTAGAAAATAGTAGAAAAATTAAAGAGATTGAATTTGACCACACCATTTTAGACATACAATTTGGGGCCACAATATGTAATATATATTCAAAGGTTATAACACAGACCAATTCTGCAGAGTACTCACTCAATGTTTTTGAAATTGTTACTAATATTCATTAAGAAATTCTAGTGTCTAAAGATCAACTCAGATGTACATTAGTTTTTAGAACTATAGCACAATGGAAGTAGTTACCAGGTTAATTGTTAAGAGTTCTGTCATCTCATTCCATGCCACCTAGGTCAAGAATCTTCCTTTTATCCCAATATGTCCACCATGTGGTGGTTGTCTCAGATAGCAGGTAGAGTATGAAATATAAAATTATTGTATTAAAATAACCCTTCCTATTGTCCAAATGCTTCACTACAATACCTATACCATTTACATCATTTCATTTCATCCTGCATTTTGTGCTCACTCATCCTCACAGAATGCTGAGTACAGTGTAGTAAGATGTTCTGAGAGAGAAGGAGGCCCCATTATTATAATTTATTGAGTATTTTTTATCATTGTCCTGTTTGTTATTAGTTCTAAACTGTAGCCTAATTTATGAATCAATCCTTATCATAAGCCTGTATTTATAGGAAAAATATAATAAAGGTAGTATTTGCTACTATAATAGATTTTGGGTATCTTATGGGGGTCTTAGAATATACCTTCTGTGGATGAAGAGAGGCTCTTAGTGAATTACTGAGTTTTCCACAGTTGCAGAAAATTTATTTATTTTGATATTGAGCAAAACATTCTTCCTAAGATCATGTTACCTCATAGCCATGGTTACCACTGTAGTTGTATCTGTGGAAAACTTGTGAAAACTTGGTACTGTTTTCTATCTTTAGCTAAGAGCAGTGATGTATTTGCATGTTGAGAGAAGGGTAAGGAGGAAGCTGGAAGACAGCTCAAATTGAAGATTATGATGCAGTCTCTGCATTTTTTTCTGACAAGGTCACCTTTAAGGGCGACATTAACAACTTGTTCTCAGTCTAATGACACATTTGGATAAGAGTGCGCAGTGTACAGTCTCCATTTTTTTCTGCTGTTCATTGCCGGATAAAATGCTTGATAGGTATCTCCACAGTAACCTTTCAGAATTCATTTATTTAGATGAATCAAAATAATGAAATGCCAAATGAATTAAGAATGATATTTTTTACATCAACTGAAAACAATTTAAATAGCCCATATGCATAAACTCTGTGACATGAATGATCTTTTCATTTCATGATTAAAAAAGTGAAGAATTTGTGTTGCTATTCTTGTGTTTTTTGTGGATAGAACAGGAGGGAAATGACTGCAAACTGGGGATTCAGTTATCCTTTTCCCTGAAAGTCTCATTAGGTCTTCCATAATGCATAACTGGAGGGTTTATTTATTTTCTGAAGGCTAAAAGCAAAGTTGTATTTTCCTTTGTTTTCTTTCTTTTTCTGTTTATTTAAAAGATAAAAGAAAGAAAACATGTTAACTGACACACAGACCTTTACAAAATAACACAAAACAATACAAGCAGTACAGAAATTCAGGAAATTAACAACTGTTAGGAAATTAACAACTGTTGTTGTATTATATATTGATATCTTCAAGTTGGTTACTCAGATAAATATAGGCATGTAAGATTGATCACACAATTTTCTTTTAAATTTTTCAGCTGGATTTCAGGAACATATAAATTTTAAAAGTTCATTATTCCTAAAATTGTCCTCTTTTATTGTGATTTGGACAAAAGTAAGGTATTATTACTTTTATTTTTCCTTCTTGTCTGATCTTTTCTATGTACCTTTCCCTGACTCTTTCCTGCCTATGACAGAATGCAATTCATTAGCTGCCTGCTACTACATTTCTGGCTGAAGATCCTCCTCCAGACAAGCTCTGAAACTATTTCCTGTATGGACCTCCTCTTGGTGAAATCTCAGTAAACATGCTATGCATTGGCACATCGTCTATTCCCCAAACTGCTTAACAGGTATGTGTTTCTGAAATACCACATAGATTTCTTTAGGCAGGAATCATGTAATATGGTTCTATTAAATCTCTCATTACAGTTAGTATAACACCGTGTCCACAGTAAACGTTCAATAAAGAGATATTGAATTTGATCAGTTAAACAGAATTGCTACTTATGACCCCCGTACTTCCAAATTGCCTATTTTATTGACAAGAGGAAACTATTAGTGGTGAAGCCTGATATTTGTTCAAAGGCTGCTGAATGCCATTTTGTCTTACTTTTCATTTATTCAAAATGGCTCCCAGCCTTCTTCCGTGTTCAGAGGCTAACTAGCGTGGGACTGCAACAAGAAGCATGGGCAGATGAAATGCCACACTCATTATCATGTGTAAATGTCAACAGAGTTCATATTTTAAAAAAACACCTTTTAATGTGCGAATAGGCATTGGGCCATGCTTCCTCATGTACCATCTGTCTCGTCACCTTTGAAGTCCTACTGAATTCTCATCCTTTGATGTCAGACACTCATCCTTCTACACAAAGGAAGCTGCTACATGCAGCAGCAGCAAAGAGATGAAAGAGTGTGCCTCAGCTATCCCGCACACACTGTCGGTGTTTTAATTAAAGAGCTAATATTCACCTTTGACATAGGAAATTAGCCTCTGGTTATAGTTCTTCTAGAAGTGTGTTTGGAGCACACAGACACAACCTGGACAGTTATTTTTTCCCATGGAATAGTTTCAACTATAAACTTTTTTCTTACATGCTTATTAGAGTATGACAGCTACATAAAAAAATGAAGAAATCAGTAAAGATGGCAAAAATTATTGGACCAAACCTTTGAGAGCCTGCTCTGAGGCTCTTTTTGATTAGACTTCATTCTTGTGCCCTATCTTTAGCCTGCTGAGTCCAGTGTAAACAAGAATTTAGCTAATTCATTTGGCTAAAACACTCCACTTTTGATATCTGCCCCACCTTAGCAAGAATTCAAGTATATCAGGTTGGCAAAAATCCTCCTATCCCGATGTCTGCCTTTATTAATTTTCCGTCTAGTGATTTTCCTCATTCTGGTTTTTGAGTGTAAATTCCCATATGCCCTTGCTGTGTGCTTAGAATTGGCTGAGTTCTGCGCTGTGGTCCTTTTTTCTTCATAGTAATGGCTTCTACATAACATCTATTTTTATACCTTTAGTTACTATCGGGCTCCAGGTTTTTAAGAAATCAAATAACCTCATTGTATAGAAGATGACTAAAGAAAGATGTAGTGTATTTGATTAGGACCTGCTTTCTAACCTTACACCTGTGATACTGAAATCGCATCAACTTGCTGGCAGAAAAAATAGATTTTCAAAGGTAGAAATGAATTCTCTGTGTTTTAGTTTTGTATCAGAAAAGGTACGGCCAATCAGAACATACTCAATAGATGCCTACTATATGTCATGTAATGTGCTAAATGCTAGGTGTAAAAAATTAAATACAAGGAAATTCACTCCATCTATGAATATTTGGCCTGGCAATGAACTGAAATGATAAACATAAGTAAAGCACACAATTCTTCCAAGAAGTGGAACTATAAGGTGCTATAGGTTTTAATATCACTTTCTGAAAATGATTGAATGTTTCCAGGAGGTACAGGGGAGATGGCACATAAGTACAATTAACAATAAGAAATGAAACGTGATGAGTTAGGGAAAACAGAAAGGAAAGGGGAGGAAATGGAGGACAGTCTAGGCACAGAGACAACAAGAGAACACAGATAAAAGTATATCCTGGAGGTTCTCAAAATGTGATCTTAGGACACACTTTGAATTAGAATCACTTAAAATGGTGATAAAAGGAAGTGTTTAGGTCATCCTTCAAATTACTAAAGAAGCCTCTTTAACTGGGTAGTCAACTATCAGAAATGTAAAGACATTTTATCTTTTATTTTAGTAAAATGGTAAAATTTGAATCTTAGTCTTATGACACAGAACGTTTACTTTTGTTTCTGAAGTCATTTAAAATAAACAAACCAATATTTTCCCCCACTCATAGCTAGTTATGTACACAGAACAACTCAGGATCTTTAAGGAACTAGGAGATAAAGACTATTATTCCTGTAAAGCTTGGCTGGGGCAGTCTTTTCTGGGAGGAGGAACAGACCAGTGTAAGAACATGGGAGAAATATGGAGGACTAAAAACTTTAGAACATGCTAGAAAAAGTTCTGCAAACATAATTTGGAAACCACTGCTGAGCTCATACAAAAGCACATGGAGTGTCTAAGAAGGAATTTAAAAAATTAAAAAATAAATCTAACTCCATAAATTAATGATAGTGATTTGAAGTAAGAAGGAATTACATCTTACAAAAGAAATAATAACTCTAAGGGGATGACACCAGTGCTAAGGTTTTGCGATGCTAAACACAGAATTTGAAATGCATATTGTGCTAGCATACCCAAAGGGAACACAAGGAATGTTGGGTCAGTATCACTCTGGCTCTGAACAGAACCAACTGCAAAATTGGTCTAGATTCAGATATCGAGAATAATATCAATAAAACCAAATATTGCCATATATACATGTAAACCTCATATTACTATATATACACGTAAACAAGTCACTAATATTAAGAACTGGAATAAAAATAACTAAAAAAAACAGTTTAATGTCTAAAGATTCTGTGAATTGACATTATCAGAACAGATTATTATAAATTAATTCTGCCTCAAATGTTAACAAAAAAGATAGAAAACAACAAAATCCAGCAATATATCAATTCAAAGTCATGCTACAGTTGCAACTTCTAGATAAATAAGTAAAATAATAAGCCATACAAGAATTAACAAATGAAAATATCTGCCATAGTCACAATAATCTATCTGCATAAAATACATAATATAAATGTCTGTAGAGTAAAATAGCGCTTAGAATTTAGCACAGTGTCTAGATACAAGATCAATTACACAATGTATCTGCACTTCAGTATACTAGTAACAAGATGTGATGATTGACTGATTGTGTCAACTTGACCAAGAGAAGCTCAACTAATTGGCTCAGCAATTCCATTCACTAAAGTGGGAGAAACTCACTTTAGGGTGGCCTGCCCCCTGGATGATATGAAGAGGAGATGAAGGACAGATCTGCTTCTGTTTCTTTGGAGGACCAGTCTTTGCCTTGACCTTGGACATCATCTCTGGCTTCCTGAGCAGACTCTTCAGTATCCAGTGCGGATCCTTTAGTCTTTTGATGTAGATCGGTTAGCCTCCTAATATGGACTCTCATGGACATTGTAGTGAGCTCCAGGCCTTCACCTGGATCCTTCAGACTCCAGGGTGTAGACACACTCTGCATTTTTCCACATAGGACTCTGTGGGTGACCATTTCAAGCCACTTTGTAAATTCTTAATACTTGCAATATATCGGTTTCTCTAGTAAACACTGACTGATACACAATATAATTTTAAAATATTGAAAATCACTTACAGTGATTACACATTACTACACTTTTTCAATATACATGCAGTAATGTAGGAATACATTAGCTACAGGAAATGTGTGACCATTTGAAAAAATTTACGTTTGATAAAAATTCATTAAAAGTATTTAAAGAGATATACTTCAGTAATAAGCAAAACAAATTAAAAAGAATCAAGTCTCAAATTGAATTATCTATTCTAATCAAAATGTTGAAAATGTTTATCATATGTTTTCTCAGTTATTTTCCACATATGTGTATAAGAACAAAATCCCACAAAGAACCAAAACACTCAAAAGAAAGATGGAGTAACACGTAATGATTATAGGCAGCATTTGCTATGGGATAGACAAATTAAGTGGACACAGTGATGGATTGAAAGTCTAGAAGCAGACCCAGACAGTCATGGAAGCTTGATTTGAAAGAAATGATATTGTCCACAACTGGAAAAAAGCAAAAACAAAATACTTGAATGCTAAATATGAGGGTAGCTATAATATTTTGTTGCTGTTGTTCCGAAAATTCTCTTTCCATAATTCTTACTTTAAAATATACTAAAAACTTAAAATGTTAACATCTGAAATATAGAGGAGTATAGATTTATGGTTTCAAATTACAAAAGAATTTCTTCAATTATGTATAAATTCCACAAAATATAGCATAAACAGTATAATTTATCAAATTTTGTTCATCAGAAAACCACCGTAAAGAAAGTAGAGAAAAGTTCAAACTTGCAAAAACCATGGTAAATTATGCTGGACAAAGAAATTCACAGGTATTTTGGAGAAGAGATATATAAAATATCAAGTTACTATATTTTTACCTGCAAAAATCAACAAAAATTTAATTTAAATCTGTCAAAGAATCTTACCACTATTTCCAGAATAGTTCTTGATTATTACACCTGCAGAGAACCCTTGGTCTCTCTTTTGTAATGTCATTTACATGAGCATAACATTACTCTTCAGTTTCTCTCTCGAATGAATAGTGGAGATTCTGTAGCCTGTGCACCAGACATACAAACAGGAACATTCATTCAGTGATAAACAATAGCAACATATGCATAGGATAATGTAAAAATTACCCAATTGTCTACAAACAAAATAAAAATAAAAATGGCGTAATCAGTATGTATTATGGGGCTGAGAAAATATACAAGGCAAAATAACTCACAAATACAGGAATAAAATTTGGAAACACAGTTTTTAATGAAAAAATATTGCACAACATGTAATATTAACAGGTTTAATTACATAGCATAGGTTTTATTACTGGTGACAGTCCTTCTAGATAGTCTCTAATTGAATTCAGAAAACAGTTGTAATATTTGGGCTTTGTATAAAGCTTAACTCTTGATTCTTAAGCACACTGGTGTTTGATCCTCTTGTCAGAGGTCTGCAGAGACCTGCTTAACACAGACTTTCTGACAAATAATTTCCCTTAAAGTTGAAGACCAAAATAGCATGTGTAACCCAGACAGAACTAAATCCTCTGACCAGATAATGATCTCCTATGGTTATCAAAAATAAGTATACAGGCGAATCGGACACATTTATTTTCAAGGCAGGAGACTATTTTTCAATCACAATGTCCAATTTCATTTTCATTAATGCTATTAGAACAAAACAATTTAGGACAAGAAATGAAAAGTAAATAAACAAAATTAATGAGAACCCAGTGTTGTTAAGCTCTGCAAAATGATTTTGATTTAGGCTTTAAGTGTTCCTAGCTGTTAACCATCTTTGTTAGTAAAAATAGAATTTAAAAGATCTATGGCTTGTAAGAAATTTTGCACTTTGATTATTTTTTTTTATAAATTTTGGATTCAGAGAATGTCTTTCTCACAAATGTATCACAATAGCTGCTGGTATCTCTGTGCTCCCACTAGCTAGTAATGGCAAATTTCATTTCATATCATTTTATTGATGTTTTTGAATTTTAATTAATTAATTCATTTTTTCTTGATACAGAAGTGCTCTTTATGTATCCCAGGCTGGCCTTGAACTCACTGTGATCCTAATGCTTTGGGTTTCCAAGTGCTGGGATTACAGGCATGCACCATCATGTCCAGCTTATTTATTCATTTTCTAGGCAGGATCTCACTATGTTGCCTATGCTCATCTCAAACTCAGGGCTTCAATCTATTCTCCAGCCGCAGCCTTCCATACACACCACCATGCCTACTTGTGATGGTAAATTTAGCCTTTATCTATCTGGAGAGATAAAACTTACTTGGTCACTGAGGGAATATGTAACTGTCTGTTAAATAAGACAGTCAAAATTTCTTGTCTACAATTTTATTTTTTAAATAAATAAATAAAACTTTATTTTTACTTTTCTGTTTTCCTTTTTGTTTTGTCTAAAGTATTGGGCAATTGCTTCAACTTTCCTGTGTAGATATGGCCTTAGATAACAGGTTCCCAGAAACACTGCGTAATTCTGAGACACAGATACAGCAGAACACTGAGAAGTACATTCTTCCTCTGACACAGGTGGGCATTGTGTGGGAGGCATTTTTAATAGAATATCTGTATCTCACTAATGTTTATCCACAGTTAGCGGAAGCTGTGGGGCTTGGAAATTATTTTTAAATTTCTAAAAATCTAGATGGAAATGCCAGAGTTCTCAATGGGTTATTGTGAAGCACGAAATGCTAAAGACAAGTAAGACTTCACGTCCTGTGGAAGATTCCACCTGTCATCAGCCGCCGTTTGAAAAGATATAATTATCAAATTCTTATACCTCATGTGTAATTGCACAGTTCTAAGGAACGGTTCACTATATTCTTAATTTACAAATTTCTTTGCAGGACTTTACAATTTTTTCTGTGCGTTTTTTAAACCTTGAACTTGGCTTGCAGTGGCACATAGATTCCTGCTACACTACAGGGTTTACAGTTACAGTAATGCTAGGAGGGTGTCCTCAGCGTATGCCTCGTTCACTCCTCCTTCCCATGCTTAACTCCTCATCATCCATCCAGAATGGTCTTCAGCCTTCAACTCAAACAACCCTCCACACTCAATTTCCATCTACTTCTCCCTGCCCATCCCTTTATTTCCTTCCTGTTGGTATTTCTGCTTTCACTTTCTCTTTTGACTTCAGCCTCTTGGGACACTACTTGATTTATTTGTGCCCATCTACCCAATTAACTCAGAGTCTCTTCAAAAGTAAGATATTATGGAATACTAAGTAGAGTGACCCACAGAGCACTTAACACTTAACATAGAGCACTTAGTCAAGGACTGGGATATCTCAGCTGAGGAAATGAACTGAATGAAGATGAATGTAATACGATAAATTGAGTGGAGACATATCTCTTTTCTTTTCTACTTTTTTTTTCTTGGTACCAGGAATTGAACTCAGAACCTTGTGCTTGCCAGGCAGGCACTGAGCTATATTCCCGGCCCCATCTCTTTTCAAGGTACTAAAAATGCTCAAATATAATAGTTTTGAGATGTTTTCCAGATTCTATTTCTGTAGCAGTAGTATTTATTATGTATGTGACAGTATTTTTCTTACCAATTGATATTCTAAGGGATTGTTTAATTGATTGTTTCACAATAGCGTCGAAGTCTTTAGCGAGATCCATATCCAGTGAAGATAGCAGAACAAGAAAGTATTTATGTTAAATGGAAAATGTCATTCAGCTCAAATCTCTGCTCATGTTAGGAGATTTTGAAGTCAGTTACTCTGTCCTTTCATTTCTCTGAGACTGATCTGAGATGATCGTTTTTTAGGATGCCAGTTACTCAGTGCCTCTGACGACCTCCCCCTCCCCCATATGTGGGCTCTAATTTCACAACCCTCAGTGCAGCTGAAAGGCAAAGAGGAAACTCAAGCTCTTGAAGGTTTCACGTGCTCAGTGTCTAATATCATGACCAAGGGGTGCTCATAGAGGAGTTGTTTCAACTAAAGCTCTTTAAATTGCATTATTAACCAATTACTAATTATAAACAGGACAGTTATCATGCATTACTTTTCAATTCTTTTCTTTCTGCCTATTTCTCTAAATTACTCTTCATCCTTTTTTTCTTTTTGTCCCTCAGCATGCTTGTGTTCAAAATCTAAAAGAAAAAAATAATGAAGAAAAGAAAGACTTCCATTTATTAAAATACAGGAGTGAAGAAAAGCATATGTGCATCAAGATCCCCTATCTGGAATCTTTAGCTTTTCTGCTCCATTTCACCATTAACACACTCTGAGACAGTCAGGTTCCTCTTTGATAGTTATAAGTGAGTTTTAGGAATACTGCCATCACTTGTTTGATGGTCCCAAGAGTCTAACATGCTTCATTTTTCTAGGATAAATTATAGAAGAGTTTGTCATTAGGAAATCCTGAAACTAGGTGGAGTTTATTTTAGGGGTGCCATCTCCCTTTTGTGTCCTTTTCTCTTTTTCTAGCATTATTATAGAAGGGATACCTGCCTACCTTTTAATTGTTCTCAAGGTCCCTTTTATTAGCAGCAAAGCAGGGCTCGCTGTCTCTGAGCATCTTACTTTATTTTTGCCTCTTAGTGAGCATAATATTCCCTCATTATCTTGCATCACTTCAGTTCTAGGACATTGTTCATCTAAAGCTAATGTATGATAAAGTAACATAATGTAAATTCCTATGGGAGAGGTTGCAATCAAAGTATTGCCACCGAGGCAGAGGGGAATGTGTGTAGATAGTGTGTATTTCCCTAAGAACCTAGTCCCAGCTGGTGAATTTTCAAGCATTGTGTCAGAACAGTGGGGGAGATAGTTTTGATAACAAGTGTCTTCCTCTGAGGTCCCTGACCCCTTCTCCCAACAGATCAAATCACAAGGGTATATTTCTACTGTAGTCACTACCTAAAGTGCTGTAGGTTCTTTAATGCATGCAGAGAAACCTGAAGGGCACAGGTGCTCTCAGAAGCCCGAGAACCTCTGAAAGAAGATACTAGAGTCAACTTTCCCCAGTAGAGAGATGTGCTTTTATCAGAGAAATTTGTACAGTAGTTAAGTGCTTGAGCTTTGTAGACAGATCTGGATATAAACTAGACAGCAATAGCCCAGGGTATGGCTTATGCCTTTGAAAAAATTCTTCAAATGTCCACCAGTCTTTACTCATAGTCCAAACACACCCAAATAAAAATACAAACTATGAAAAATCTGGTATGTTTGCTATTCAAATGTAACTTTAAGTCATATGCACAATTGCAGCACTCCAAAATATCTCTGTCATACATAAAATTATGGAGCCACTATTAAACCTACATTTTAATTGGCTCCAGTGTTCCAGATATATTCTTGAAGTCTTACCACTTCATTGCCTGTGGGCTGATTGTCAATGTCTAGAATCTACATTATTTGCCTGGGGGTTCTGTCTCAAACATAAAAATGTTACTTTGATTATGGTTATGGGGAATTCCCACTCCTCCCAGCAGCCCTCAATTAGTAGCTGAGTAGAATTTATATTATATATATATATATATTTATATTTTTATATATATATCTATATATATATGTATATATTCTGGCTCCCACCCATCCTGATATCCTGATAGAAATAGGTTTCAGGGATGTAGCCCACTATTACCAAGATTATTTACACAAGATGAAGCTCCAGTCAACCAGAGTGATAATCTCTATCTTGCATATTCCTTATTTAAGGTGAGACTTTCTCTTCATTCACCCAACTGCATTGCTCAGGTATCAGAAGTAAACGCCTTCATAATACAAGCCAGACATGGTGGCTAACACCTGTAATCTCAGCACTTGGGAGACTGAGGCAGGAGGATTGCTGTGAGTTCGAGGCCAGCCTGAAGTGCATAGTGAAATCCTGTCTCAAAAAGACAAAAAAAAAAAATTCATAATACATTTACAAATACTAGCCTTCAAACCTACAGGAAAAATATACTTCTGCCTAAAATACTGGCTATTACTGTGATTGTTGCAGTATATTTGAATTATCCATATCACTGCTCAAATTTTCCAGAATCAACTTCTCATAGAGATCTTCCTATTTAAAATGTCCAATAATGGGTACTTAGAATTGCATAAGATTCAATTTACACAGTGGTAGACAACATTTTCTTTTCAGAAAACTTAATAGTGGGAAATTCACTTTTTGAATATGAATTTTACTTAAAATATTGAGTTACTTATTAAGAAACACATTTTAAGCTTAAAATGATACAAATTAATGGAAAAATTCTAAGATATCAAAACAAGGTATTTCAAAGATTAGTTCTGTTTTAAATGATAACTTTTGCAAAGCCTTTCTAGAGGGCACCACGAATTTGTATTAGCATATCTGCTACTTTCACACCCACCACCTCCTATTCCATAACCTCATTATTTTATAACTATAGTAAAGACTACTGGGGCCTCCTGGTTTAATATGAAACACTAAAGTGCCACTGTGTGCACGTTGACAAACGCAATGCCTTTGAAAATTAGGACAATGAAGAGTGAGTGTGTGTGTGTGTGTGTGTGTGTGTGTGTGTGATAAAAGAAAGGAAAAGAAAAATCAGATAATTTGTGTTTATACCATGATATACACATGGAAACACGGAAAGAAGATTAGTGTTGAATGTTGATATGTGACTGATAGCTCCTCTCTGTGACCATCTGCATGATCAAAGAGAGAAATGAGGACAGTTTCCAAAGTGAGATGCACTTTTGCCTATTCTAGTCAAGTAAATCACTGAAGCAAAAAGAAATGATTTCATCTGAAAGGTGTAAATCATAGTGTAGACTCTCCTTATCATTACACAAGGGTCTTAGCTATGATGTGTGTGATTGATAAGAATTTTTTGGCTTTCATGAATGTGAAAAAGGTTTTTGTATGTCGGCAGAGCAGCCTATTCTTTTGGTTTATGTTGTCTTCACTATTGTGTTTTCATTTGCATGAGTCAGATTGTGTTTGTGTTTGTGTGTGTGTAGTGTGTGTGTGTGTGTGTGTGTGTGTATGGGGATGAGGGCAACAGAGTCGTTACAAAAGAAACACATGTGTTTGTGGGTGATTAGATGAATAATAGTTTTATTATTATCTGTTCGAGAGAGTTCTCTGCCTTGTCCCCCTAAGGTGTGAGTGGGAATTAAAGCGAGTTGGCAATTACAAAGCTCCTGCTGCTGTATGTGAGAATAGGCACTGCAGTTATTGGCAGAGACTGTCCCCCCTTTCCTTTCTTTCTTGAGGCTTAAGACAAGTTTGGAGGCCAGTCGTTTCTCCTCTGCACTCTACTGGCTGTTGCAGCCTGAAGCTAGCTTGTTATAACCTACTTAGGCGGTGGGGAACTGTCACTCACCACTTCAGAATCAATGGTTGCAGATGGAAGCTTGGATGCAGTGCTTTTCCCCCTGCAGTAACAAGCAGTTAATAGATTTTATTATAATTATTTCAACTGCACAAGCTCAGAAGGAAACTTAGAGGAGGTATGCAGGTTTGCTAATCAAAATCACACACTTGCACACAACAAAGGGCAGTGGAATCTTTTGAAGGCATCCTTCTCAGAACCAAGTGTAATATTAATAATGATACAAATAATAAATTCATTCTACAGGGAATTTGTTTGCATGAACCTGAAATGTCAATTCATCAGAATTTTGCTAAAGGAAAGAAATATTCACCAAGCCGGCATCAAGGGAGTGACGTTTAGTGTGTGTATATATATATATATATGTTTTCCAACAGTCAAACTTTTTCTTATTTTTCACAGAGAAATGGGGTGTTTAAATATTTTAAAAAGTAGAGGATCATATCTTGTCCCAGAGGGAGGAAATTCATATATTCTATTTCTTTGTGTTAAGCTTATCTGTTGTAAGTCCTGACCTTGAACTTGACTCTATCTAGTGACTGTTTAATTAATGGAATTAGAAGTACATTTTTTGCATCTTTTCGAGTCTCTATGCACCCATAACTGCCCCTTCAGTTTGATAATTCCATTGCAGTTGCTCTGCTCTTTAAGGTTTGTGGTGAGGATTAAAAAGCACTTTGAAAATAATTCTTAAGCATCAGTACATCTCATATATACTTTCACAATTACTAAGAAGACCTATTTATTAAAAGAAGTTTTTTCTAGTCATACAACTTTAAATTCTCCCAGTAACTGTATGATTTCTATTACTTAATGCCCTCTTTTAGAGAAATGTGACACATTTTTCCACTCGGAGCAGAGGTGTAGACATTTTTCTCTTTTCTCTTGTTCTCCTCAATGTCTGTTGCCAGAGATGGAGGTCAAATAACAACAAGTGCTCATATTTCCAGACTTTTGTCCTGGAGTGGTGGGATGTGGCCCAGTTCTCACCATGAAATGGAAGTCTCCTGACAGCCTTGTAGAAAGTTGGCTTCTCTTATGAAGTGCAAGAAGAGAACTCTTAAGGCATGCTGCTTCCTTCACACACTGACAGGGCTAGAGTAGGCTTACTATAGAATCCTGCAGTTGTTCAGCTGCCTGGTGATCAAGAGAAGATGCCACCCTTTCATTGGCTATGAAATGATGAGATAAAACAGGAGCTTAGGAAGTATATTGTTGTGGCAATGAACAAACTATTGGAATCATTTATATCTCAGGTAATGTTTGTAGAAAACCCTTCAGAAAGCTTTTATACATTTTCTTAAAATCAACCACTTAGAAGAATAAGAACCATAATTTAATAAGTATCAGTCAAAATATAAGAGTATATGCATTTCTTGATGTCATTAGATTCAAAAATTAACTGAATTTATGGGAAATCAATGACAGCATGGATAAAATGATAATCTTGTCGGCCTTTTAAAATGAAATGATAATATATGATGTTCTATCTTCCATTATTTTTGAACTTAAAGTAATGCAGGCTATTTCATAATCAGTGCATCTGACAAATTGAAGGAAAGAAAAATCAAGCTGAGAGACAGCAAGCTGAGTATTTGTTGTCATTAATTCATTAAATATTAGCTCTGCTATGTGATTCTCCACCTCCCATTTTCCTTCTGTGGTTGATAAAGAGAAAGTTGTATTGACTTAAGGACACAATTGTAATTCAGCTGGAGAATATAAGGTGGCTTTTTCTCCTTCCTTGTACAACCTGATAATTCAATTAGTTTGCTTCTGACAGTGAAAAATGCAACCAGGTTTAGAAAGATTGAAATAATAATATAACAATATGATTGGGAAATAAAATTTCTCTTAGTGCTACTTCTTTTTGTCCTGCCTTTTGAGAGAATGTAAGTATTATAATGAAAATTGAATATATTGATTTTTAAACCCCAATAGGTATTGTTTTATTCAAAGTATGCATTTGATTTCTAAAATGTAGCTTTGACTCTATAATAAGTTACATTAAATACTGTGTTTAAATTTTACAATATTAAGAGGAAGTACTACAAAGCCTCTTTCTTGACAAAAAGACCCTTGAGGATATGTGACTGCATGAAGTATTATTCCCATCTCACAGAGGTCGAGGTTCATGCTTGCTTTCGTTCAGGGGACACAGTTTGGAGGGGGGGTGAAAGCACCATCCTCAGTGTATATATTCTGACTTATTCTCCATTGAAGAAAGGTCTTTGAACAGCAGTAGCTTTCGTGCACTTATTCCTAACTTACCTACCCTCCAATATTACTGTAAGCAGCGCACAAGCTCTGGTATACAGGAGATGATTTTTGTATTCCCAAGAAGATATTCAAAGGAAATTTATGACTTACATGCAGGGTTGCTCATTCATTTATTCATTAATTCATTAGATTATTCATTTGTTATTTATTAATGGCCTATTTTTATTATAGAATGACCTACTGTGTTACAGCAAGGCTTGACAAGAAGCAATGCAGGCTTAACACACTCTCTTTCTGTCTCTCTCTGTACTTCCCTCCTTTGCTCTCTCCCTCCCTCCTTCCATTTTAAAAATTATATTTTAATCTTTTGTCTGAAGGCTGAATATTCTATCTCTGTGTTATGTCCTTTGTATTCATGCTGTTTTCTGAGATGCTGGTCTTTGTTTTTCTATTGAAGACAACTGACAGGCTTGCAGTTCAGATGAACAGTGTTAGGGGAAAAGAGAAAGAACTTCACAATCTCAGATTCCTTAATAAAAGGTCATATTCCAGAAACTGTAGTTTCCCTCCCATGTTTGTCATTTCCTTACAAGAAGTGAACATGCACACGAAGTGGAAGCTGTTGCTGATTTTTATAAAGATGTAAAATTACTCATTTTCTTATTCAATTATGATGATGGTTATTACAATCATGAGATAAGATGAGATTGACCTTGACACCTAACATATTTGGAAATTTGACTATGGAGGATATCTTCTTTTCATTAAGTGTTTTAAGTAGCTACTAAAAACAACCACCACTAGTAGCATACATTTCTGATCACTGTATATGCTGTATAAATTGTTATTTGACAACCCTTTTATTTTTATTTTTCATTTATAAATAATTTCTTATTTTATTTCTTAATTTCTTATAAATAATTTTATTTTCTTCTTTTTTGCCCCAGAACCAATCTGGGGTTGCACTTGATCTAAATATCCCCAATCCCTCTCTGCCATTGTTCTCTGGGTTACATTTTCCCAAAAGTAGAAGAGAACAAATTACATGGGGGTGATCTCTCAGAGATATAAGTCAAAATGTAGGTGATGTCTATATTCACAGAATAGAAATGCTATTCTTTTGAGTTGTTCACAGGTTTTTTTTTTTTTTTGTCTTTTCATTATTTGCATATTTCAGGAAAGAATTTCTTAAACCAAACTCTTATTTTAAATTATTGTATACGTTCTTTGTTTAGAATGAAAAAGTGTCTTGACAGCCATTAGGATTTTTTGCAAACCCATGCAGTTCTCCTTCCACCACATATAGTAGGGTTGTCCTTCTGACTTTATGCCCTAGTGAGGACATGTAACTGGTAAAACAGTCAAGGCCAGAGAAATGAATGATACTTCTGATAACACACAGAGCTTTGATATTTTCCATATGATGCCATTATATTATGAGTATAGCAATGTTTAAATACTGGCTTCACCAGAAGATTCTAGGCCAACAGAAATAGAAGCATTCTCATAACAAGCAGCCATCTATGAAGAACATGTATAATAAGTATAAAGTAGATCTGTGTTGTTTTCATCCACCATGATTTAAGGGTTGTTTGTTGTCACATGTGATATAGATGATCCTTCTTAGTGCAGATGGAGGCTTATCATAAAATTAGCTTACAACTGAGAGAGGGGAAGTGCCTTATGTGTTTAGCCAAAAATGCTGGTGATATAGCTCTGTGGCACAGTGCCTACCCAGCAAGCACAAGGTACTGAGTTTGATTCCTCGTACAAAAAATATTTATTTGCCATTTCTAGATAAAATTAATGAGATAATCATAAAATTTCCTCTTATTTCTATATTAAATAATTTTATACCAATTATAGAGAAACATTCTGTTAGTTCTATTAGATGGAATACTGAACAAAAGATATGCACAGTATAATCTCCAAGGAAATTGTTGTTTTTCTGGGAAAATGTATATTAAATCACATTGTATAATAATAACATTCTTTTTCCACATATACTTGGGATGTGCTCAGGATCAGTTAGGTCAAGGAGCAGGCATGAATTTCACCACTTTTATTTTGTTCTGAGAAAGGTGTCCCAGTGGTGGCAATTCAGACAGAGAAAATTATCACATAGAGAAATGTTTAAATAAATAGGTAAACTGAGAATTCCAGATGAAAATTTTATGTCTAAATTGAAACAAAAGAAGTTTTAGGAAGCCAGTTCAGATGCAAGTTCAGATCTTGCCCAAGGTGATTAACAATCTATCAGGCTGATGTGTGGCTGGATGCCTGTTTGTGTTTTCCATGATATCTGGAGGTTGCAATGAGGTGACATAGTTGAAGGCCACGCCCAGAGGCAAGTCTTTAGCCCATACCTCTGGAAGGAGAGTTTTTAGAGCTTCAGGATTATGGTTAACTGCCTCAGACTGACCCAGGCATCATCTTCCACTTGGAGAACAGTCAAAATTGAAAGTGTAAGGGTAAACAAGAGGGAGGCTGAGTGGCTTATGCAAAGCAGATGGTTGCTTCTAACTTGAAGAGGAAGTCTCTTCCCAGAAGCGATGTGGGGACTGCATTATACAGGAATTCATGTATGGTGAAATGTCCTCTCAGGTTTCATGTCTGTGCCTAGAAGAAGGGGTAAGATGCAAAAGTCCCAGTTTCCCCAATGATGGAAACTTTTAGACACAGGGAACATTTGAAAGCAGAGATTTCTATTCCATTGACTACTATGGAAGTCACAGGTTTGCCCCCAACTTTTCAGTGACTGCAGGCTCTTGGGGGCCCAATTTGATAGAACTCAATGCATGCAGGCCAACAGGATGAAGAGGTTCAGGTTGAGGTGAGCGTAAATAGTCAGGTATTTTGTGTCTCACAGATGGAGGGGTGTCTTGGTTACTTTTCTCTCATTGCTGGGACAAAATACCTGATGCCCAAAATTCAGGGAGAAAAGCTTTATATAGCTCACAGCTCATAGTAGTTTCAGTCCATAGTCATTTGGCTCCAAGGCAGAGTGGTACATAGCAGAGGGCAACAGTTCATAGAGGCAGCAAATAGCAAAAGCAACAAGAGCAAAAAGGCAGGAGAGGCAGACAGCAAGTCTCTTTCCATCCCTTATATTGTATGCAAACTACCCACCATAGGGCAGGTACAGCACTCACACCCATAATCCCATCATTGGACCATGACTCAATTAAAAACTCTAGAAGTCCACCTCATCACTGCATGAGGCTTTGGGGGGACATCTAGACACAAACCATAACATTCTACCCCTGGCCCCCAAAAAACTCACTCATATCCCTTTATACAAAAGACATATTAGTCCATCTCTAAGAGTTACCAAATCCCAACAATTTCAGTTTTTCGTTTCTGAAAAGTCCAAGTTGTAAGTCTTCTCCAGCATGTAAGGCAAACTCTTAGCTGGGAGCCCCTGTACAAATGAAAAGTTAAACACTTCAAAATTCAATGGCACAAGATAAACATTACCATTCAAAACGTACAAACAAGGGGATACAAAGCATTGGGATCAAAGCAAGTCTAACATCTAGCAGGGTAAACGTTAAGTCTTGTAGTTCCACATTCAACATATGAGGCAATCTGTGGCAAACTGTGAGCTCCATGTGGCTCCACTTCTATGGTACTTCTGGTGGTTGTAGCTCCCATACCTTCTCTCTTGGGCCCACTTGCTCCCTCCTTGCAGCTTTCCTCAGACAATCCACTTTCCTGACCTTTCCAAACTTCTTGGGTCTCCAGTGAACCTTTTACTTCACATTCACAGCCGCACTTACTGCCTTCTCAGTGGCACACTGTCTGGCCTCCCAGGCGTTTTGAAATCTAAGTGGACACCTTCTTAACCTCAGACTCTTGCATTCTGCATGTGCTTAAAACCAGTGCCAAATGGATGATGCCAGGGTCCTCAGCAGCTGGAGCAGTAGCAAGGCTTTCTTCTCTTTTGGCTGTCAGGGTCAAGTGCCTGAACTGCTGAGACCTCTGAAGCTGATTATGAGGAACAAACTCTATTTGGCCACTATGCTGGAACTTGGGGCAGCCACTGCCACTCTGGAACTTAGCATGGCTGCCGCTCTTCTGGAAAATGGTACCTTGTGGCTTTCTCCTCAAAGCAAAGTCTTTCACTTTTGCAGGTTTGAGGCTGCAAAGGATGGAGACTTGCTACTCCTTGTGATACCTTCAGACCAACTTTTCTATTCTGCTGTCCTCATCAGCAATCAAAATCTCCTCAGCTCTGTCTTTGCAGTCCACAGCTTTACTGGAGCTTCCTTACTGGACAAACTCGCAAAGTTTTGAATCATCCTTCTAGGCTCTTTGATCTTGATTTTCAACATAGATTTGGCTAAAAGTCACCAATAATAGCCATGCAACAGCCCCAACTTTCAACTGTCTTGAAATTTCTTCTACCAGATTAATCAGTTCACCACCCTTAACCTCAATCTCAGGCAAAGTCTCTGGACACAAGCAAAATGAAGACAACTTTCTGCCAAGCCATAGCATACGTCATCTGGAGTTCAGCACCCAATACAGTCCTTCTTCCCAGCAGAAACATCCCAAACCTGGTCTTTCCCCACAGGATTTCTATTAACCTTCTGAGCTTCTAAGTTTTAACCAGAATCTTCCATACAGAACAGTTGGTTGAAGACATTTTAGTTTTTTTTTTCAGGCAAAATCTCCAACCTTGCCAAGGACTTCCTACAAGCCATTCCCAAAGGCTCTTGAACCACCTGGTCAGATATAGTCATAGCAATGACCCCACTTCTCTGGTACCAAATTCTGTCTTGGTTAACTTTCTTTCATTGCTGAGACAAAATACTTAATGTCCAGAATTCAGGACAAAAGGTTTATTTTGCTCACATTTTGTGGCAGTTTCATTTCATACTTGGCTGGCTTCTAGGCAGAGTGGTACATGGCAGAGGACAACAGTTCACAGAGGCAGAAAACAGCAAAAGCACCAAGAGCAAAAAGGGAGGAGCAGCAGAGAGCAAGCCTCTTTCCATCCCTTATATTGTATGCAGGCTACCCTCCCCAGGGCAAAGGTAGCACTCACACCCATAATCCCAGCAATGGACCATGAATCAGCTAAAATCTATAGAAGCCCACCCCATGATTGCATGAGGCTTTAGGGGGACATCCAGACACAAACCATAATAAGGTGGCATTTATGTTTGTATCCATACCCCTTATAGCTAATGGCCAGAAGGTATTGTTGTCTATCAAACTGAGTTTTCTTAGGGTCATCAGATGCTTTTTCTTTTTATGAGGTTTCTGGGTAGCAGTGGTTGATGAGCTTCCCCCAACCTTGATGTCTTTGAGAAGAGCTCAGCAGGGTTGTTTCTAGGTGAGACCACCTTTGGAAAGACCACAGCAACTTATTCATCAGGGTCAATAGCCCATTTTTTCCTTAGTCAAAATGTGGAGCTCAGAAGGAATTGCTGACAGTTGTCTTGAGTGGGCATTAGATGATGTCCTCTGACCAGAGTAGAAGAAGAAGGCTCCAGAGGGAAGACCTCTGTGACTGAGTGCAGGCAATGGCTCACTGGAACCAGATCAATTGGCTGGAAGTAGATGAGTCAGGAGTGGGGAGTGAAGCTATAGGTGTTGGCAGCAGCTGCAGTGGCTGATGAAGGTGCCAAGGCAGAATTCTCAGGAAGAATGGGCCTCTTTTCCTTTTTTTTTTTTCTCAGATGCAGGGAGCAATTTTGTTTCATTTTTAACTCTGTAAAATTTCTTTCTCCTGTGGGTTTGACTAATTCCCCTCTCTGACTCCCTACATGTGTGTTGTGTACCCTTGAATGATGGCACAGCAGACAAACAGTGGATGCCCCTCAGAGAAAGAGACCATGCCTATGTCTTCCTGGCCATGCCCTTTGTGGGAACTTAGGTTTGACTTAGCTAAGGAGGGTGCAAGGCCTCCATTATCCTATATGTTGATTGCCATGGAACCGCAGGTCAGGACCCAATCAGTGAGCCACTCACTCACACATTCATTTAACAGACACTCAGGTTAAACATTCCAACCCCCTTCCCTTGAGGGTGGGCCTGACTGATGAGAGTTAATCAGACTTCCCTTCTGCTTGAGCTGAGCAGGACTAATAGCAGACTAACGGGGTGCCCCCTCAGTCTTACCAGAATCAGATAGGCAGACAAATAGACAGACAGACAGACTACATCCTCCTCCATTTGGGGTCTAAAGTGAGCCACTTGAGCAGGGAGCTAAGAATCCTCCTGCAGACTTCTGAGGCTACTCAAGAAATCTTGAGGGTGTGTCTTACCATTGCAACCTTGAGAAATCCTTCTTCCATCTCCAGGGGCCACAACCGGTGATCAGAGGTCAGCATGGTTGGTCTTCCAGGCCAAAGCACCAGATGCAACGGCAAGCAGAAACACCAAAACAACACCCGGGTTTGGAGGCAGACTTATTTAACATTGGATAGTCACTAACAAGGAATCCAGCCTCATAAAAATGCCAGGCCTCGAATGTGCAGGGAGGGAGGATTCTATGGAGTCTCAAAAGGGAGTGGTGTGCTGAGGTAGAGTACTTAGCTGCTGTGTTAGTTACTTTTCTCTGTTTGCTGGGACAAAATATCCAATGCCCAGAGTTAAGGAAGGAAAGATTTGTTTAGCTCACAGTTTGTTGAAGTTTCAAGCCATACTCTGCTGGTTCCAAGGGAGAGAGGCACATGGCAAAGGACAACAGTTCCTGGTAGTGAAAAATAAAAAAGAAACAAGAGGAAAATGGGAATAGCAGCAGAAAGCAAGCCTCTTTCTCCCCTTATACTGTATGCAAGCTACCTGTCCCAGGGCTGGTGTAGTACTCGCATCCATAATCACAGCATTGGACCATGAATCAATCACAAACCTTAGAAGCCCACTCCATGACTACATGAGGATTTGGGGGGACATCTAGACACAAACCATAACAGCTGTATTTAATTGGTTCTTACAATGTGCATAGAGACCAGCTATGCATCATAGTGACCAGCACTTTCTAAGAGACAGAAGCAGCTTGAACTGCAACAGGAACTATTACCTGGGCAGCTAAGAAACTGAAGTGTACTGGCTGAGAGAGGAGCCATTTTCTTTTACGGTTTAAATTTGTGTGGGAAAAATTTGTATACAAAATTGAAGTAGGAGCTAGTATAGGAAAGTCAAGCCAGGAAGATCACATGGTCAAGATCAGAGTAGACTGTAGTCTTAAGGAGGCAATAATAATCCACTTCACATATCATTTACTGTCATATTTGCTGACATGCCCTCTGATATTTTCAGATTTGTCAGAAGGCAATACAGCTAGAGACTTTTAAAAAATATATATCAGAAACTACTGTGATAAGGAATGGAGAGTCAAGATTTATATGTTGTAAGTAGAAGTCTTCTTCAGAAAACTGCAGTACAGAAACACTCCTCATCCAAACCTGCCACTCCACATATTCATTGGGTGAATGTATGATTATTTTTAAAAAATGGAGTTAAGTCTGTCCAAACTCCATGAATAATATGGAGAACTTTATTTTTGATGAACTAATAAATCATTGTGATTTGTCTTTATATTCTGAGTATAGTTACAGTACTTATAATGGCAAACACGTGGATGGCTACACTGAATCTTTCATTTTCAGAAGACTACAAGCTTGGATTTCATTCAGTTCCCTCCAGGGCACTTGTTCTTTGTAGCATTAGACATCTCTTTGAAAGCCTGGAAACTTGAATGGCAGAAAACCATTAAAACACCACAAAATGAGCCAAGGTTTATGTTGTTTAAAATTTTTTTTCCTCAAAAATATATTTATTTAATTTACATTTAGATGAAGTTTGCAACAGCAGATGGCAGGAAATTTCAGCTAGATTGTATGAAGTCTTGAGCATTTCACCCAATGAGATAGCAAAACTCAATAAGGTCTGAATTTCTCCTTACCTTGGAAACTATGTAAGGAAAAGCAATTTAAACCATCAAGGATACACAAATTTGATTTAAAACAAAATTCTTTATATTGGTATGCAAAATGTCCAAAAGTTTTTTAAGAGAATATTTAAGTAGATGACACCATTTGAGCAGAAAGGATGAAGACCTCTAAGAAAACAGTTAACTACGTACAATGACTATTTTTTCACCTGCATTGCAAAAATTATTATTTTTATTCCAAAAGACAACATTTTACATATGAAAATTCTCATGATACAGAATAAAGATTCCTACCTATCTTTGAGCTTACCATCCCAACTTATTCTTTATATTAGCTGTCTGAGCTTATATTACTGCTTATCAAACGTGCAAGAGATAACATTTTCTCTACAAATGGTTATAAAAATAAAACATACATGTAAAATCTATGTGATTTATAGGATAAGTTTAAGAATCTTTATTATAATCATTCTTAATATATGAAATTTGATCTAAGTGTGTAAATGAACATGAAGAAGTATTTTCAGAAGAATCAATTTAAATATTTTAAACAGATTTAAATGACTTCAGCACTGAATATTAAAGAGAGGACTAACAAAAATAGATTAACACATTTATCTAAAATTATTTTCTTCAATTTAGACAGTTATAAAATTGCTAATTAGATGATTGAATCAGCCATAATAAACCTTATTTTAATATTTATCACAATTTCTCATAATATTTTCCTAATAATTGAGAAAGATTTGTACATACATTGTTTTCCTTAAAAGTGGGCAATAATTACTTATAAACTATGCTGATTGTGTATGCTATCATAAGGGACTATTAGATAGTCCCCAATAGAACAAGATGTACATAACAAAAATATATATTCAAAGAAATAGGCTTTGGAAAAGTGAATAAATAATTGAAAGTACTTACACAAAAATATGTGGCATCCATACATTTACTGTCAATTTGCTGTTATCATAGCATGACATGAAGTGCTTTGGAGTGACAGTGGTTCCACATTTAGAATAATCCCTCTATGCTCCAATTTCTTCTTCTATCTCTAATGATTCTTATAGTACATTTGAGTATAGGAAAATAACCCTTTGTTACTAATGGTTTGTGGGTTATTTTGATACGTAGTCATGTCTAAGGCTAGCACAATTGTATGATTCTTTTATTTTCCATTGCAGTGATATATATGAATTATTAGTATTTAACATTTAAGTACAAACTGAGAGGAATTAAAACTTGTGACTTTTCTTGACTAAAATAAATTATAACAAATTATAAACTTGTTCACTGATGCTCTGTTAGTAGACAACTATCACATGAAGAGGCAAATTGTGTAAGATCTGATTAAAGATTACCTGAAAATGTCTCTAATCTTACCAAGAACTGTAAAAACTGCTCACTATCCATTAACTCATAAACTTTCCTAATATAAAAACTCTTTTGAATTAAACAATTATTATTTGAAATCAAAACTCATGAGCTGGGTGAAGGAGAAGTTCACACCTCATATATTTATCAGATAAAGGTTTTAGTGAACTTATAATACTTTGATGGTGTACTGACAAATGTTTCACCCCAGGTTTGTCCCCACCTCCCCCAAATCCAGTCCCTAGCTGTGTGTGTGGATGTACACATACGCATGCATATTTGTGCTACAAGATTCAAGAAGTAAAACTGATGCATGATATATTACTTAAAATGATAAAAATACACAACATTTATTGATTGCAAATCCATGTAACCAGTTGATACACTCAGAATGTTTTTTGCTGAATTCTTATAATTGAGGTCTATGTATAAGTGCAAGTGACTGAAGATATACTCTGGATATGAAGACTGGGTTGAAATTAATATGTCCTTTTATAAAGAAGAAGAAAATAAATAATAAAGACATGCCCACATGTCATTCATTTAAAATTATGTCACATCACTTTTCAAATACTGGAAAAATATTTTCTAAGTTCTGTGATTTTGGCAATGTAAGGACCACCAACACATCACAGTTTCATGATTTATGTGCATTAATGATAAATTTGCCATCACTTTCCCAAGGAAAGACATTCAGTGAAATAAAAAGTGAGGGCCTCATTTGTACTGTGTACTGGTTTCGAAAGGTTTCAAGCTATCACCCATCCTAAAGCAACTGGATCTGAGGTTTGGAAAAGGTATACAATATAACACCTTTCTGCCGCATTTGCATGAAATAAACATACAGTGCAATCATAGGTAATAGTAAATAATGTAAAATAGGAAGTACATGCTATCAATTATTTGATGTTTACTATGACTTTTTTATAAATGATTAGAATTTAATTTTTACTAATGTTTGCTTTTGAAAAGTTTTAAAAACTCAGAAACTTGTGCTTATGCATCATTAAACAGAACACATCACTACTTTAGGTAATATTTTGGCTGAAAGTATAAGGAAAATGGTGAACACAAATAGAAAGGGTGAATATACCAACAAAAAAGCAGATGCTGTAATTAGAATTTGAATACATTAAAATTGTACAGTGCAATTTTAGAGAAACAATTTCCACTTAAAAATTATCTTTTCCAGTCCTTCTTTCTTTATGTTTTATGTTAAAGTATACTTTTCAACTAAATTTAGAAAATCACATTTCCTTTCCACAAGAATAACTTCACAGAAAGTCATGGAGTAAGAAAAAGTATTAACAGTAAGGAAGTCAGAGATAAAGCTGATAAAATCCTAAAGAGCTTTGATAATAGGCTTGCCAATACAGGGTCAGAAGGTAATATAGGAGCATTGGTGAGCCTCAGGAGCCTCAGTGACCTGAGCAGGAGGGGAGAAACCCTGCCCAACACTCCTCACCATCATGGCAACCACAGTGAGCTTTGGGGAGCCTCTGGAGCCTCAGGAGCCTCAGGAACCTCATTCCAGAGAAACCCTGGTGCCTGACCTATGCTGCTATACTGTGGAATGGGAAGCCAACATGAGAAGTGCCAGGGACATGACAACTAGCTCATCCTGGAGGAATCCGGGGTAAATCCACTCTAACAAGGGGAAACATATTACATGCAAACTCCTAATCTGAGATCAGTTCTGTTCTATAACATAGACTTTGCTCTTATGGTCTAAAGTACAAAATCAATAGTTACCACAGTTTGTCAGTTTCTAAATGATGCTTATTGATAATTTTACTACTGTAGCTAGGATGTCGTATCTGTTATAAACAGATACCAACATCCCACTCTCAATTAATTGAGAAGGTAGGATCTTGGGAGAGACACAAAAATCTCCTACACACAGAAGATATCCCTATAACACAGACTGTTCCTGAAGAGGCCTTGATACTAGTGATATAGCTACCTCCTATCAAAACTCACAAGGCTCATCACAGAAAACAAAATTTAAAAAAATTTTGAAATTGAAAATGTCAAAATAAAGGATCAATTGCAGACCTCCAGCCCACTCAGAACAAGACCAGGAGAGATGGGCATAGAAGAACTTGGAAGTCACACACCTGAAATTTCTGAAATGATAGGAACTGACATAAAGAAACAATTCTAACAGGCCATAGAAAAAAATCAGATCAGAAATAATCTCTTTAGAAAAAAAGAAATGACAACCATAACAATAGAATATTATGTATCACAAAATCTAAGCAACAGCATATCTAAAGAAGACATAGATTTAAAAAAATAGAAGGGCATAGAAAAATGATGGAAACTTTGAATAAACAATATAAAACAGAATTAGAATGCATGAAACAGATTCAAAGAGATATCCAGGAAGTTAAAAATTCCATGGAAGCTGGCAAAACTGCTTGAATGAAACTGAAGACAGACTTTCAGACCTTGAAGACAGCATTGCAGCTAGTAATCATGAAAGGAAAGATCTCTTAAAAATAACAAGGAACCAGGAAATAACAATTGAACAGCTGAAAGGAGATGCATAGAAAAACATTTTAGGACTGATAGGTGTCAACAAAAAAGTAGGAGTCAACACAAATGACATAAACATGTAAACATGGTATTGTCTCACTAGTGTAAGAAATTGAAAGAGTAAATGAAATCCAAAAGCTACAATAGATATTTTGAAAGAGAAAGAAACTTCTCAAAGGGAAAGAACAACTGGGATAGGGAAAAGAAGAACGAAAGAAAGAAGAAAAGGAAATGTATATAACACTTATATACAGGATAGCTAAGAAAATTGTATTATTAATTTCTTTTGGTTTATTGAAAGGAAGTCAAAGCTTTATTGTTTGGTCAATTCTGTATGCCTATATCTGGTACTCTGAACAACTATTTTCAAGATAACAATATGCAATATAAAAACTACTGTTAATTTTCTATCATCTTGTTTTGAAATTCTGTATCATTTTTACTGTTTTAATTCTCCTTAAAATAAAAAAGAAGGTATCACAGACCTTTGTCACCAGATTCCGGGCACTGTACTGTTGTTCAGATCCTTTTCAAGGTTTAAAGTCACGTATTTTGTGAATTTTAATTATAGATTAACTTTACCAATGCTCATTTTAAAGCCACATTTGAAAGTCAACATCAACATTACCCTTACCTTGCTGTCATTCTGGGAACATTCTTAGCACAACTGGACTCATCTCATAAAATGACTTCTGTTATCAGTGGTAGAGATTTTAAAAATAGTTCAAGTGAGCTTATTCTGCATAAATAGAATACCATTGTTAATTTCCTATCAACTTGTCAGAAATTCTGTATTGCTTTTATTATGTGTTATTTTGTTTACGTCTCTGTGTTTCTTAATATGTTTTCATTGTTTTATCTTTAAGATAAAAGATATTAAAAAGAAGCAGAATATAAAAGAAAGATATATACTTTTAAAATTCATTGTCAATATCCTTCTCTATGTCAAAAAATTGTTTAATTTATGAAGTTATTTTTAAAACTACCTACATGATTCAGGAAAATTAATGGTGAATTTTAGGTTTTAAGTTAACTGAATCTTACACATTCAATCAGGGTAAGAATGAATTCTCCAAATATTGAGCAACTTCAGCTATAATACAGTTAGCAAAAGTAGTACATTTCCTGCTCTAACAGAATAATGTATCGTTTTATGGGTATTCTCTGAATAGACTCTGGGAAAGGCCAATTTTGAGAGCTCAGAACATTCATAGTTATCACTGATTTAAACCTAGTAGCTTTTTGTGTATGTTGCTGATTTTGCGACACATAATTCCCCCTGAGTATTCTGTTAGAATTTGACTGGGAAAATGCAGTTTGGGAAGACATAAACAAGATCATCCCAAAAAGAAAATAAAATTAAAGACAGCATCACTTGAGAAGAGACTGAGAAAAACCTGCACAGTCTAGGTAGAAGAGTGTAAATTACATGCTAATCAAATGCAAATAATGTATGGCCATGCTATTTCATACACGTGCACAGAGCCCTCTGAGACTAAAACTGGATGGATTTTTTGCATTTCGGCATAGTCCCTGAGTTAAATTTCATTTAAAAAATTTCAGACCTTTTTTATTTATTAGTTAGCCAATGAAAATGGCTCCAACATCATTAATTAGCAGTTTTAATCTCTCTAAACCTCCATCGTATTTGGATCCAAGGCTCTGGTCTGCATCTTGTGTTCCCATCTGCATTTACTTTGATTTGTAACTTGGACATTCATCCTGACCCCATCTGCACAATTGTCTCTGCCAGCCTAGAAACTGGTCAGTTGCATTAGAGGGTTGGATACTGGGCCCAAAGATGGCAATGAGGACAGTAAGCAGCAGCATCAGAGAATGGGAGGCCAGGGCCTGAAGCCAGAGCAGATATTCAGTTGATTGGGTCTAGAAGTCGGGACTAAAGTGCTAGGTGCACGGCAGGTGGACTGATGAGATGGCTGGATAAAGGCAGTTTAGAATTGGCAAGGTTCTACTCACAGTTTGAGTGCAGCAGCCTTATTAACAGGGCTGAAACAGTGGCTTAATCCACTGAAGTTTCCTGAAAAAAATTACAAAACATTGTCCTACTTTCAGGACTCAAATAAAATCTCAACAGGGAAGAAAACCTCATGTACGAAAAATGGTATTGCTCTTTGACCAAATACTTCATTTCTAGTTGAGGAGGGAAAGAGAGGGCATCAGCCTGCCCACCAGATCAGCACTAAGCCTCTGTTTATCTCACTTATCTAAATTGCACAATGCAGATAATAACCACTTCACCTAAGCATAGATATATAAGAATTAAATGAAATACTGTGCATGACAGAGCTTTAAAAAGAACAAAGCTACATATCTTAGAAGCACTTTTTAAAATTAGCATTGGGATTTGAATGCACTAAAATATATCCTTTGATTTCTCTTGATAAGGAATTTAGAATTGTGTAATGTTGATTCTACCATTAATCTTGCATCATTTGTTTTTTGCCCCCAAATGCGAGCTAAAATGGACTTTGTTTATTTACTAATCAAAATTCTTTGTATACTTTCCTGTTTCTATGCTGCCACTCATGCTCTTTTTTTCCTACCTAGAAAATGTCTTGTCTTCTATTTGTCTAAATTGGAACTTTATCCATGTCTTGAAATCCTACCTTGACTATCATTTTCTCCACAAATATTTGTGTTCCCTTCTTGCTTCTTTAGATTTGGAAACACAGTCTCTGAATTTCATTATGTTCCAACTTGCCTCTTCTTCCAAATATAGTCATTTATATCCTTGAGTTATTCCTTTTCACAGATTTTAATCTTCTTTTGAGCAAGGAGATCTATAGGACCTAGGGAATAGATTCAACCATATAAGTCTTCAATATATATTTATCAATATGAAACAGACTCACTCTGGATTATTTCTCTACAAATTTTCTTTGGTGGAATATAACTGAGAAAATCAGAATGAGTCTTCACTGTTCTGAAATAGGAGTGCTGAAATGTGGGAACTTCACATTTTTCTTTTCTTTCGGGGTTCATATTGGGAATATTTTCCTTTTATTCTGTTTTCCCTTGCTGTGACAAGTACTTGAGACTGGGAAATTTATAGAGAACAGAATTTCTTTTACATCATAATCTGAGCACTGGGAAGTTTAGCATCACAGTACCAGCCTCTGCTTGGTATTTGGAAGAGAACTTGTTGCTGAACCTTAACATCATGGAGGTCATCACACAGGAAGACAGAGCAATGCCAGTTTAGGTTTCTTTTTCTCTTCTCAGAAACCTTCAATGTCCTACACTAATTATCTTCCACAGTTTACACCCAAATAACTATTAATGTATAAATTTGGGGATTAAATTTCTAAATCATGAACTTCGGGGATATATCCAAACCATAGAAATTTCTAAAATAACACTCTTAGTAAACCTTTCACCCATTGAAAGAAAACTGACAGAAAGCCTCCTGCAGAGGATTTTCTATATAATCTTAGGATTCATAGTGCAGAAATTCATCTGACACACCTTGCAAAAGAAATTACTCAGATCTCAGCATACCACAAGTCATAGCAATGTAGATAAAATTCCCTGGCTTATTTCTGGTAACCAACAGGTGTATACTATATGTTAAGGACAAAATGAGCAAGAAGAGTCAGTTTGTCTTTCAGATATCTGAGTTCCTTATAAAGCAACCAAAAAGATGATGGATGAAAATCACCTCAATTAATCACTATTCCTTGAATGAAACTCTCAACAACCTGTACCCAGGGAACTGGTGAGATAAGTACATGTGTGTAGCACATCATGCCTCTCACTGACAAGTTGGCCAAATCAGAGTGGATCATGTCAGTCTAGTTTTGTTTGCCCAAGGGGAAGTCATGCTGTCAGAATACTTTACTATCTCAAGTCCAGTGAGAAATTAGGAGAAAGCTATTACAACTTTTAGCCATTTATCCATGTATCCAATTCCATTTATCTTAGGTCAGCTCTTTGATATGACTCATCATCAGACCTTGGGCAAAATGTCGATGCATATTTCAAACTGAAAGACCTTTACCTGCTAATGCATCGGTTACACAGAATTCTTAATGAGACACTGGCTTCTGGTGTTATGTCACACTTAATAGGCACGTGACCAAGCCATTTTAACTACTTGATATGTTATGAAGTTAGTGGGTGACCATTTGCCCCTTATTGTATGTCATAGTCCCTAGTTATGCATTTTGTCACTATCTAATTATTAACAAGGTTTTTATTCCTGCTCAAAAGTAGTCAGATAGGAAAAATAAATCATACAGTCACCATAATTTACAGGTAAGGACTGGGAGCAAATAGTCTTGGAGGTCTTTTGCTGTTGTGTATTTATATACACTTAAATAATTGAAGAAGTTCATCTAAAATGATACATAGTTATATTTGTGTATATTTGAATTTCATAGTATACCTGTGTTTATTCACTACACATATAATTAATTTCAAATACCACAAACACTGGCAAAATCATAGTCAACTCTGAGATTCATTGGCTTTCTTCAATTTTCTACCACTGCTGCTAATAAAGAGATGAAAATAGAGAAAATAACTCCACAAACTTATGTAAAACTTCATCTAATTTATTTTCATTTTTATTTGTCCTCATCTTTGTGAGTGTATAAAGGAAGAGAAAGTTTTGTCTTCTAAAAGTCTTGTCACTGGGAGTTCCTTTGGCTTCAGTCTTCTCAAAGTAATATTTTTCAACCAAAAGTAAAATTTATAACAGCAGGAAATGTAAATTCTGTTTGTGGATAAAAGTGAGAGCATTAAAGTAAGAAGGGTTGCCATAGATTGAGGCAGGTTAGCGAATGTCACTGAATTAAGGAAAGCTATATGTTCAAATCTGAGAAAAATCAAAGAGTGCATTCAGATTTGCTAGGGCATACCCTTGGCTATGGATATTTATCATATTTTGTGACAGCTGTGCCTCATCGTATAGTTTTTGGAAATACAGTATTATACTTATTTATACAGGAATTCAGGTGATTAGTCAGTATATAATAAAGATAGATACATCAAGCATCCTTTTTAATAGGATGCAATCTAAAGACATGATGAAGCCAAAGTTCTCCCCAATACAGCATGTTTGTATGATTACAACCACCCCCACCAACACACACAAACACACATAGACACAAACAAAATGCATGTCATACCATACCCCCTGAATATGTATTTGAATGGGTGAAGTGTGGCAGTCTTTAGTAAGTTGAGCAGAAATGTAATAGCAAAGACAATGATATATGATGTCTTTAAAGTTGCTTTGACTTTAGCCTGTGTCTTTGTCTCTTAGATTGCTCAGTTTAATGATGTTAAATAATCTCAAGTACACTTTGATGTTGGGTAAGCCACAAAGCTTTTCTGAATAGCTTTGAAGTTAGATTCTGTAAAGCCTCAATTGGAAGTATAATTCAGGAATCCTGGGAATGTGGTGTATATCTTCAGTAATTGATGTGAAAGTGGTCAGACAGAGGCTACATCTGAAAAGCACAAAGTCAAATGAAAAAGTGAAACATTTGCTTTCTGAGATGCCAATTTTTAATATGACAGCTGAGTGTTCCACACATTTTCTTTGTTATTAATATATAAAAATACAAAACAATACTATTAGGAAGTCTAACACATTTGTTGATATTTGAATTTGAAATTTTTGAGTGTTAAAAATGTAAATTTCAACATGCTTCTATTTTAGCCAGACCAGAACAAATCCTGGAAGTGTGAAACCTAAGTGGAGAAATGATGGGAAAAATGGCAAGTGTTTAATTTAATGTGACAGTGTGTTCAAGATTTCAAGATCCTAAAAGGAAGAAATTAAGTACTGTATATTTATCATTGTTTTGTGCCCAGCAAAGCACTGAACAAACTTTAACTCTGCCTATAGGCTTTCTGATTTAGGAGACACAAGAACCCACAGAAGTCATTCATCTTATGAAGGAAAATGCTAGTGGCAAAGATTTTGTGGATACTATTTGGGAGAATTCAAGAAAAGTGAAAAAGATTGTCCATCTTTCTGTAAGCCAGACTGAATGTACTATAAGAGAGTACTTCACTTAAAATATTCTGACAGATCATATATATATATATATATATAATATATACATGATCATATATATATGTGTATATGTATATATATAATATATACAAAGATGCTCAAACTCTATTTGACTATTTCTGAAAGCAAAGTTTTACCTAATGGAATTTGATGGACCAAAATTTGTACCACCAAATGTAGAAATACCAATAGGCACTTATAAACATTATTGGTGGGATTATATACTGGTATGGTCACTTTGGGAAGCAGTTTCATATCATAATGGCAATGTACATATGCACCTAATATATAGCTACAGCATTTCTTTTGGTACTGGAAATCAAACTCAGGACCTTTTGCTTGCTAAGCAGGTGCTGTGCTGCTGAGTTATATCCCTGACCCTAGCTACAGCAATTTGATTCCTTCATACAAACCCATGAGAAAAATGCACATATCTTTTAGAAGATATATAACATAATTCATAGTAACATTATTTGTAATAGCAAAAATTGGCAGGAGAAGACAATAACAAAAACTCATGAGAAAAAATATTTATATAATTTGCATTATTTTAACATAGCAGTATAATATTCATCTGTGAAAATAAACTACCGTCACAACAAAAATTTGGATGAGTTTACTTAAGATTGTTGAGTGGAAAAGGAATTTCCTGAAACTTTTAAGGAGTTAAGAAAATCACTAACACTAAGCTTTTTTGGAGGGAGTTCAGATTGAATCCAGGACCTAACACATGCTAGTTAGCATTCTACCACTAAGCTGTACCCGCAGCCTGCTAATGCTAAACGTTATGTTGTTATAGGATGCTTAGTTTTAGGTGTTCATGTATGTATGTGCAGAAGCATATACACATTTACATATGTAGTTATATTCTTGTATTTAATATACACTTAGGATATGTATAGAGATGAATTTTCAGTTCTAGGAAGTTGTGGAAGAAGGTAAATATTATCAAAAGGAGCACACTGGAAAATGAAAATTATTTTCAGTGCCTTAGTTGCCTAATTGGCTGAGGCTGCACAGATATACATTAAACTATTGAACAAGTGCTTACTATTTTTTAAATGAGTTATAATTACAAACAATTCAACTCATAACAAGAAAAAAGCTAAACATATTAACATCAGGGAAAGAGGGAAAATTATTAAACTTACATATATTTTTACATTATGCTGCTCCCTTTGACTCTAAAGGCTTTCCCAGAACTCTGTCATTACATTACAGATGAGGAAACTTAGACTCAAGAAGTACCTATTGAAGTGAGGGAGGCAAAGTCAAAAGTTTAGACTCCAAAAAGAGCTGATTAAAAGTTTTCTGAATTAAGTCCAATGTATTTTGTATTGCTTTAGATCACCCTCAATTTTTTGTATACTAAATAGGAGAGATTTAATATTTAGTAGAAAGAAGATGTAGGAAGATGTTAAATTAATGGAAATCACTGTCTTCTTTTACACTACTTACACAATAAAGAAAATAGTAAAAGAGGAGTAAAATAAGATATCCATTGTTTTTTGTTGAATAAGGAGAACTTCAAAACTCTAAACAAGTAGGATTTCCTCTGTTTAAACTTTGATTATTCATGCTATCTAGGTGGGTAGGGGCATTTTAGTTTTAATATTATGAATTCTTTGACTCATCAAGAAATGTCCTCCACCTTTACAGAATACTTTGTGCCTTCATTTGATCTCATATGAATGAGAAGCAGAAATATTTTCCTGATCCTTGTAGAAAATGAAATGTTTCTATATTCCCCAAGGATAGGAGCCACTGAAGAAGTTCATATTAAAATAAGACTAGCATGGGCTTTTTATTGATTATTTCAGTCCCTGTGAAGTAGACACCCTTTACCCCCCAGCCGTGCATTCTTTTCAGATGTGTAGATAAAGGTGGTACATCATCTTCAAGAAGATCAAAAATCTGTGGGGAAAACTTTTGATGTCTTTCAACCTTGTAAATGAGTGGAGAGACTCAGCTCACCTTCATATCTGAAGATTCATCTTTGTCAAATAGCTGAACCTAGGAATTACTTACCGCTATTGATGCCATTGACTAATTTAGAAAACGCAAAATACATTACAAGGATCATTCCAATAGGTAGACACATGATTACATGACAAATATGGCTGGGCTGTAGACCTTTAGTAGAAAGTGAGAAAAAATAAAATCAGGAAAGGTTTTAAAAGAAGGAGGAAAAATCCAGAGAAAATATCACACTGGGTCAAAAGGGACTGAGTAGATTTGGAAACTATGAAAGACATTTTAATGAAAGGGCGATATACTGTCCCTACGAATGTGCCCTGGATTCAGTGTTATCACTCAGAGCCCTGAGTTGCATGTGTGCATCTCAGCAGGAAAAGATTCATAAGACCAATATTATGCTTTGCTTTGGATGGCCAAAATTTAATAAAGCAATTGTCTGGGAATCTGTGGGCAGAACCACCTTGCATTAAAATGGTCTGGTTAGGTTTCTATGTAATTGGTTGATGTGAAATTTGATACTATGATATTTCCCACAGTTATTGTATGTTCTGTGATCTGGTATAATCTCTGCATCTCATGAAACTTTCAATCTCCAGGAGACCTTGTTTATATGTACCTGTCCCTGAGATCAAGATCGTTCAGCATCTTTCCTTGGAAGTGGCATTAAGACAACGTCTGATTCAAAAGCCAGTAAGTAAATGTAATCATATAATCATTTTGAGGGTTTTTTTTCAGTACCCAGAACATTAAAGCAGAGCCCATAGAGAAAGACAAAAGGGGATCAGAGTCCACCGTTCTGTCTGTTTTTGTTCTCTCAGGGGCTGCATTGAAACATGGCTTTAAAAAGGTGAACTTGGATACACTTCAGCAGTCCAATCTCACTCCACTAGGGTGAGCCAGGCCATTTTCCTATTTTGGTGTTTAACCTAATTTGGAATGCTCCTTTGCAAAATGCCTTTACTACCTGCCCGAGGTGAAAGGAATAAAGCTCACGCCAACTGACAGGAATGTTTTCTGCAAGGCTGAGTTAACAGGGCGACCTTACATTATCTTTTGCTGAATAAGGAGATTTTTTTCTCAAAAATGAAGGCTAAGAAGTACCTTTCTTTATTCTTAAATGAAACTCAGGTTAAGTGGAGAGCAGCCAAAGCAGCAGATTTCACACCCTGGGAGAGCTATAGCTCTTTCATGTCCTGGGGAAGGAAGGGAGTACGGGAAAGGAAAGCACCCTCTCTGTGTAGACCATATTAGGAAAGAAACACCAATCCCAGAGTGGAATATCTTCTCTGGGATACCTTTTTCTTAGGCTAAGCAGCAAGTAGTTTCCATGTGCTGAGAGCCATGTTCCTAATTCCTGTTACTCATCATGGCATTTGTCTGGATTGTGGTAAGAATTTTTAGAATCCCATTTCTAAAACGCAACCTTCGTTCAGTGGCCAGCATCCAATATTTTCAGCATCATGTCTGTCTGAGTTCAAATCCTTCCTGGACCTTTCCAGTTCCTTTAGGGTGCTTTCTGAAATTAGAATGGCATGTGCAGTCTTCCACACATAGATCCTGCTCATCTTCATGAACCAAGCCCATCTACTCTCTTGACAGTTGTTCTTCCATGACTAGATCTCTGTGGCTGGTTGATTCTATTACTCTATTGAGTGCTCCTCTTTTCTGTATTTTGTTTTCCTTGTGGTGAGGGAATCAAATCAAGAGCGTCTTGGAGGCTAGGCAAGCTCTATCTCACTGAACTACACACCTGTCCCTAAACTTTTATGAAATTTATCATGTAGTTCCTTCAATTAAATAAAATATAAATTCTTTCATAAAATCCCAGCTGAGTCTCATCTTTCTTCTTGTTCCTAAAATTTTTCTGACTGTTTCACCATATAGTGCATCTCCCTCTGCACATCTTTTGCAGTACTCATTGCTGAGGCATTTCTACCCTGTCTACTGTGCCATATGCATTTTGGCTTGCTTAGTGTATCAATATATTCATTTAATCCACTTAATCAACTAGATTGATGAAATTATTACTTTTCAAAGTCTGATGCAAGATTTTAGGCTAATTTTTCTTCTCTTACCAAAAACCAATGCAAGACTCACATTCATTAAGGAATTTTAAGTGATTTTGCATTAATTTAAACCATCAAGAAAAATAGTTAAATCAAAACCATCACAATTAGTTGCACTATAAATTTTATATTGGCTGCAAAATGAATAATTATACATGCAGTTTATTTTCTAAAATATCATTTCCAGACTCAAGCCAAATCATAGATCATGTAGTAGGAGGTGATAGTATAGTCCAAAAATTTGTATGTACCAAGGGCATAGAAATGAGATCTTATTGGGAAACAGTATCTTTATAGCTGCAGTTGATTAAGTTGGGAATAAGTCACACTGGACTATTTTGGCCTTAAATCTAATGACTGATGTCCATGTGAATACAGAAGATGAAATGTGAATTACACATAAGAAAGAATGCTATGTGACTACAGAAGGATGACCTGAAATGGTATAAGATAAGGAACTCAAAGTTTTGTAAGAGCCAGCAGAGGCTAAGAGATTGAAAAGAAAAATACTTCTCTAGAGCATTTAGGACAGAGCCCTGCTGACTTGTGATTACTTTTCCCCTCCAGATCTATAAGAATAAATTTATCTTGTTTAAATACACCCAGTGTGAGGTGATTTGTTATGATAGTCCAAAAAAATAACATAATTGCTGAGTGTTACTATATGTGTTCTGAATTCGAGTGAAACATGATTCAGAAGAAAGATTTTAACACTAGCTGAAGAACAGTTTTGACTAGAGAAAATCTCTTTCTATAGATGGCTTTAAAAATAGAATAGCTTCTTACTTTTTTCTAAGATGGTTTTGGTGTGATCCTACTTGAAAGAAGGTGAAAGAACCAAGTGACCTTTCAAGATCTTTCTCAATCCTTTGATACTGTGATTTTATGAACTCTGCTCACTTGATAATCTGGGCCAGCTTTACTTATACATTTATATTTCCAGAGCAGTTCGCTATACTGTAACTTCTACTAGAGGCAGGTAAATTTCCTTATGGCTCCTATCTACCTCTTTCTACAAATATACACAAAAATATAGCCATATGTCTGATTATACCAATGTGTTTATTTTTACCAATCTTTTTTGAAGGATGTCTCTATTGTGAGCCCTTCTGGGCTGTTTTACACTATTTTAAATGATATTATTCAACAAGATTTTGGTATTCTTTTCAGTCAATGAGATTTAAAGTGTTCTGTATCGTAAAGCATATGTATTAGGTATAATTAGGCAGGTTGAAATGATAAATAACTTAAAATTACAGAGGTTTAAAATAGAATCTCTTTCCTTCACTTATCCAACATTAATAGCCCAGGTTGATGAGAAGCTTTGCTGTAATTCTATTCATTGTAAATGGCAGATCAATGCAGCTTCAATATCTGGGGCTTCTTTGAAGCTGAAAAGGAGTATGGGGAATTGTACAGTAGTCCTTAAGGCTTCTACTTTAACATGGCATATATAATTGCCATCAATGTCATTGGTCTGATCAATAACATGTCCACAACTAACTTCAAATGGGTAGGGAAGTAAAGCCTACCATGTTTTTTAGCAGAAATGATTACCAGCGTTGCAAACAACATTTCAGAATATTTATCATTACACTTTATCTATAGCTTTATAATAAGTGTTATTATGTTCTACTAGTCTAAAATAAGATTGTACTGCTGCTAAGAACAAAGATTAGCTCTCCTTGAAGGAGGAGTCACACTGATATGGACCACAAATTTGTGCTGAGTTGCTAAAGCAGAAGCAGTCATCTCGGGATGGAAATTGGAATGGAAAATATTCTAGGTATATTGAAAAGAAAATATGAAACTATACGTTACAGGCATGGAAGTATCTGAACCATTTGGGTCTAGAGAGAGAGAAAAATGCACTTTCCCGGGCAAACTGTAAGCACTGGGAACTCTAGAGCAGTTTATATAACTCCTTGTACTCTCTTTGCATATTTATGCTTTCATTGACATGTACATTTCCATATCCTACCTCTACGTGACTGTGACTTTGCTGCACTCGCTTGGGATCTCCCAACCAGATCGCTTTCAGCTTGACAGCGCTGTGCATGCTCAAAGGTAGGAACTCAGATGACTCAAATGAGTGGACTAGCATGCAACATTGAAAGACATGCCTGCTTTCTGCTGCTGCGTTTGCTATTGCTCAAATCAGAGAACATGTACTTCCTTAGAAGTGAACCATTAAAGCCAGTGTATGAATATAAAAAAAGGAAAATATTAGAATAAATGCATTACTTCTGAAATTCTTTTGCTTGTAGACCATAAAAACTCTACTTAGAAATCCTACTAATTCATAGATCTATTACTTGAATGCTGGTTGTTCCGTCTTTCCACCTCACACCCACAGACCACTATGCTTGTCTATTCCCTCTGTGTCTCCACAGTGTGTCATTTCTTCTATGTTTGCAGTTCCATGTGGGCTCCATTAACACTATCATTTGCTTCAAATCCTTTGGGCCTATCACCTCCCTCAAACACTTTGGTAAAGGTTTTCTATTTTGTCTTTCTTTTCTCTGTTCCGGGAAATCTGCCCACACCTCTGTAAAACATTCCCTCAGCAATTTCTTCAAAAACAGGTGAATAATGTTTCCTTATAAGACTCTGGCTGATATAATCTACTTAATGCCAAATTTCCCCAGTGTATAGACTTGGTGAATTTGCATATATCCCATAGGTATGTATAAAGGAAAGGATAGATTCCTGTTGTGCTTAAGTCTCATGATTTATGTAGACCTTTTGCCTGTGGCAGATTTCCAGGTTGACCAGCTTTGTATTATACATGCTAGGATGTTCTCATTTTAATATTATGATAAGGTCTATTTTTCATCTCATTCTTTCCAGTAACACACAAATCAGCGATTTAAACTAATGATAATAAAAAAAAATTAAAGATCCCATGCTCTTCTTAACACAATCCTGAAGTCTTTCATGAAAGAAAAAGAAAAGGCTATTTCCCAAGTGATGGGAGCCCACCAAAAAGTTTATAAAGAAAATAAACTCCCCTCAGGCAGTAATCAGTGGTCAGACAGTATCTGACAAGCACAGCAGAATTTTAGCTGTTGCTCTAGGGCTGTTCTTAGTTCTGGTCAATTCCTTTGCTAACTGGGATATGAAAGGAACCCAAGTGAAAATAGTCCAGAGGAAAAAAATAAGCAAGTTAATGTAAAACAAACTCATTATATCTGGAATATTAAAGCTTTCCCCTAGAAGATTTTCTTCTTCTTGCCCTAGAGCAACAGCAAGTTCTGAAGATCCATTTAATATAAAACCAAAATAAGATTTTACATAATGCTTCTTTTAGGTTTAAAGCCTTTCTACAATGAAACTGGAACTCTCGTGAACTTAAAGTAGCAAAGTAAACTGAAGAGGGTCCATAAAAATATATAGACAGTAGTGAATGGATGTAGGCAAATAAGCTTTATGGTATGAAACCTCTGACTTCATTAACACCTCAATATTTTCTGTCTTCTCCTGAAGTTCTCTTGCACAACTAGCATCTCTTCCTAGGCTTTTTCTTAAAAAAAGCAACAGCAATCCTACTTCCTGACTAATTAAAATAGTTTATAATTATGTTTTGACCTGTAGGAAGCTATTAATCTTGATAAGAAGTATGGGAAATTCAGCAGCTTCCCTTACAAAAGCTATGGAAGTCATCTTTTATTTATTTATTATTTTTTTATTTTGAGATTTCATCTAATAGGCATCTTTATGTCACAGAATTAATTTTGATGGTCGGATTAAAGTAAATTTGCAAATCCACTACCCTCCACATGCGTATCTCTAGGATAAAAGTAACCACTGAATATCTCAAGATTATAAGAATCTGCTGAATTTCACTTTTTTTTCTAAAGCAAGTAATTTGGGCACATTCTGCCCCTCAAGCCACCATCAATCAGGACTATAAAGGCTTTAGGTTCAAAAGAATGCTAGAAGCCATTAGGTATGAAATGACGATGGCAGAGTTTTTCTAGGATTATACAGGATGGCTGAAAACTATACCTTATCAATACCAATACAAGCCTAAAGCAGGTACTAGGGTAACTGTGAAAGAGATAAATGATTAGATGAATATGAAATCTCTGTAGGGCCAGGGTTATACATTTAAGAGGAAGCATTGCAGTCACAACCTTGATGCCAACCAGAGCTATGACTTGGAGAAGTCTTTTTCCTCATTATTTTTTTTTTTTTTTTATTTTAAAGATAAAAGGAGGGAAACATTAACAGACATACAACATTTTACAACATATCACAAGCACAATACAGACAATACAGAGTTACAAACAAA